>NW_020897914.1:2374123-2488116 GCF_003984885.1 Neopelma chrysocephalum
AGAGATGAATGACACACGTGTGGAGGTTCCTGAGGAGGCCCAGGGCAACCTGTGTCCTGCAGGGACTGAGTGCAGAGGTTCTGCCCTGTGTTGTTATTCAGCCCAGAGCTTTCTTCCAGTGCTCAGGGCCCCCTCAGCAACCTCTGCAGCCAGGGTGGTTTTGCATTGCTTTCTGCCCTCTCAGGCCATGCTGAGCTGTAGGGAGGCCTCTGCTCCACCACCTTGTGCTTTCTGCACACCAGGCTTGGATGTTACATGAGCAGCCACAGGATTAGAGTCCAGTGACTCTAACCCTGGATCCAAGAGGGAGGAAACCAGGAGAGGCTGTGTAAGAGTTTTGAAACCTGTTTCCATGCCATGTGAAACATGCTTTGTGTCCAAAGGAACAGAAGGAAAGGTTCAGTTTCCATGCTATTAAAAATACTTGAGAGGGCTCAGCCTTGGAGCTCCTGTGGGAAGCCTCTCCACAGGTTTCAGAGCCCTCGGGGGAACTGCATCTCTGTTTCTGCCTCATTATTTCTGCATATTAAATGTCAGCAGCCAGGACAAATGCCCTTCTCCCTGCTTTACAGCCAGGAGGAATTTTCCTTCTTGTGGTTTTTCAGCTTCAGATGCTGTCACATCCCTGGCCCAGCAGGAAGCTGCAGGACAAAGCTGTGGGTGGCTCTGGGGGTGATGGACTCAGACAGAAGCCTGCCTGCTGCTCCAGTCTGAGCTCAGAGCTGGGCTTGACCTGATGGGCAGGGTTTCCTGGGGGGAAGGTGGTGTGACCCGTGGTGTGCAGCTGCTCTGGTGCCCACGGTGTCCTGCATGTTCATTTAGTGTGGATGTACAGCCCACAGTCCATCAGAACACTGTGTTCTGCCTGCTCAGGTGGTGTGGATGTACAGCCCACAGCACTGCCTGCCCTGCTGGGAGAAACTCTGGGCTTGTTTTGGAAGGAAAATACACTCAGCATTTGTCTTCTGAGCTCCTCCCTTTGAACCACAGGATGGTGAAGAGGAATGGTGCTGGATTTCCACCCTCAGCTTCCTGTCCTTTAGAGGGGTTTAGGTTCAGGAACGTTGTGTGGAGCATCCTGTCCAATACAACCAGCTGAGCACTGTGGGCTCTCCTTCCCTCAGTCTTGGAGATGCTGCTCTTTGGTACAATGTCCTCTCGAGTCCACAGCAGTGGTGATTGCTCCGACTCCTCCTTGCCATCCGTGCCTCCCCCAGGACCAGTTAAAAACGATGTTCATGGATGCTGGCAACAAATGAGAACAGTCCCTAAGCTGCTTATATGTCTGCTCTCTCTCATCTTTAACAGCATGCTAAAAAATAAATCTATAATCTTATCAGGAGTCTTGAAAATCCTTTGTCAGTTCTTAGTCATAACAAAGCTGAAACCAGATGAGCTTTCCTCGTAGTTTGTCCAAATACCTGGATCCCTGCTTTATCCATGCAGCACATGGATAAAAATTTAAAGAGAAAAAAATGTTCCCACTTTGCTTCTTTTGATTTTTTTCCCCGCATGATTTGAAGCCAATGGGCTTTGAAAGTGCAGCGTTTTTCACGTGAAGTTGTTTCCTGGCTGATGGTTGTTCAGACCTGGCAGTTTGTCCCTTAGAAGTTTTTCTGTACTTAATAAAAGCAACTGGATATTGGTACAAGCCAGACAGAGAAACACCCTTCTCACTTTTCACCTGGTTGGACCTGCTGGCTTGGGTCAGTGTCCCACAGGGGGACGGGGTGTAAGTAAGGTGACACGTCTGGGTTGGAAATGGAGATGGTTGTACCTCACCTGTGTCACAGCCCGCTTGTTGATGTGCAGTAACAGTGGTGTTGGTTCTCAGCAGCATTTTGTTTACCTCTCTATTGACTGGTTTGGTGTTTCATTGGTGTTTTATTGGGTGAACATTGTAAATAAATCAAATAACACTTGGCTATTATAAATTAAGGTTTATGTCCTTCCCCATCATTAAGAAAGAGAAGCAAAGTGAGTTTTCTTGCCTGCATCTTTCAGTTCTTGTAGGAGGTTCTTTCCCAGGCTGAGTTCTCTTAATTAATTTTTTTTCTTGCTTTATCCTTCCTTTCTTTGACACAAAGGAAATATCAGTGAGAGCTCATGTACTTCTGGTACTGACACTTATGCATGTGGCATTTGTTTCCTAATTTCTGTGTTGCAGTAGTTGTAGTGCTGAGTTTCAAACCTATGAAACTCTTACCTGGGAATACAGGTAACAGTAGAGGGAGCTTTTGGCTAGGGAAAAATATGTCAATTATAAAAAAAAAAAAAAGCCACTAAACCTTTGTTGTGTTGTCTCTGTAAGACACTCAGCTCTGTCTGTGCAGTAGTCAGTGATCTGTTCTTGCCAACCAGGACAGTCCAAAGTCTATCTGAGAGAAGCTGACTTTCCTTTTCATTTAACAGGACTAAGGCTTGATCTGTACAGAAAATGTGCTTTCAGGATTTTTAAATTCTCACAAATAAATAGGAAAGGGTGGGTGAAAACCAGTGTGGTTTGGTGTTCAGCCTAGTGCTGGGGCAGAGGAGGAAGAGTCACCTGGGGTGTTAAAAACCACTTTTGCACCTATTTGCAATTTCAGACCAGACATCCCTGTTTTTGCCTAACAAACTGTTCTCTTCAAGCTGCATAGCATGAATTCAATTTATCCTGGTTTATTTCTTCTTCAGGTCATTTGGGGTGGTTTTGTGGGAGCTGCTTACGGGAGAGATTCCCTACAAGGACGTGGATTCCTCGGCCATCATTTGGGGAGTGGGCAGTAACAGCCTGCACCTTCCCGTCCCTTCCACCTGCCCAGATGGCTTCAAAATCCTCATGAAGCAAACCTGGTAAGAGCCTGAACCCTGCACAGCACAGCCCTAGGGCTGGCTCCCAGCTCTCGCCAGACTCCCAGTAAAACCAGTGTCAGGGTGGGAGTGTTGAGCCCAGAGCAGGGGGCTCTGAAATGCTCCCACACTTGTCCTGAGAGCAGTGAGTTTTAACATTTTGGATTCTGCTTCCTTGTGGCAGCGGGGTTGGGCCCCAGAAGGACATTTGGAGGTTAGAGGAAGTAGGGAGTGACCTGTGTGGTTTGCTGAGTGGATGGGGCAGGGGAGGGAATGGGGAGACACTGGAGATGGGCTGGAGAGCTGGAAGGAGTTATATAGGAGAGAAGGGGGAGCAGAGCCTTATGGAGCCCCAGCAGGTGACACTTACCCCTGAGTTACCTGTCCAGTGTGAATCAGGAGCAGGCAGCACAAAGGGCATCTTCAGTGGCCTTCAAGAGAGGTTTGATTTGTTGTAGCAGAGGAGGGGATAAAAGGTGGGAAGAGAAAAGGAGCTGGAAGTGAAGCAGGGGTAAAATTCCTTGAGGGTGGCTCCAGAGTGAAAGGAACTGATTTTTCGCTCTGAAAACCCCTTGTAAGGGACTGGACAAAGAGAAATTTGAGCTTTCTGTCTGGAACACGGATTTTACAGGTCCAGATATGGAAAATGCTTTCAGTTTCCTCCACATACCAGAGCAGAGTTGAAATTCTTTGTCTTGGATGATGCATTAAGTGATTTGTCTTTGTAATTGGATCTCGACACAGAGTGTAAAGGCTCTTCCAGCATTTTCCCACTCCATGAGTTTTACCAGCCATCCTCCCCGTGGCACAAGGGGGAAAACAGGCCAGAGCCTGTGTGGATCTTTTGCAGGGGCTGTGTGCCCGGCCCTGAGCTGCAGGGTGGGTCAGTGGAGGGCAGGAGCAGCCGGTGCAGCTCTGTGCTACAGCGAGGACGTACGAACAGTTGTGTCCCCATCTAGTGGAAGGAGGGGGTTTGCAGGAGAGAGGAGGCTGAAGAAGCTGCTCTTGTTCTAAGCAAGAGGCTGGTTCAGTCCTGAAGCTCGAGTGAGGTATTTTTTCTCAAAAATACAAATGGTTTTGTACTTGTCTGAGATCTTACAGGGATTTTCAGTGCATTGCAGTACTGTCTGGGCTCAGGCATGTACGGTGTGACAGCTCACATACCTTTGGTGCTTATAAACACCCTGTTTCGTTGAATGTAAATTATCATTTCTACTAGATTGGAGTATTCCCAGTGTAAAATTTGGAAATTGATGGAACAACAGACTGAAGTATGTTTCTTCTTGACAAGGAAGTCAGGATACAAACTGAAACTGTTCCTGGTTTTCACTTTGTAGTCTTAAATGTTTTTCACCTCTTTTGGTCCTTCAGCAAAAAAAACCAACAAAACAAAACAGCTCTAACACAATAAATTCGTATTCAGCAAAAGAGAAAACCAGAAAATCTCCTCTGCTCTAGTCCGTCATCTGCACAGTTCAGAGAATAGTTCTAGTGAACCCTCTCAGAAGGGGAGGAGAGGCTGGCAGGGTTCACCTCACCCACCCCTGGGGATGTGTCTGTTTTCCCTCAGGCAGAGCAAGCCCCGGAACCGTCCGTCCTTCCGGCAGACCCTGATGCACCTGGACATCGCCTCTGCCGACGTGCTGGCCACTCCTCAGGAAACCTACTTCAAATCCCAGGTAACTGGGGAAGGGTTGCAGCCCGTGAGTACCTCAGTTAGCTCCAAGGATTTGATTTTTGGAGGCAAGAGTCTGGATCCATGATTTCGGTTTGATTCTCGGGGAGAAGCAAACTGATGGGTGTTTGAAGATCTTTTACCCAGACTTTCCCAAGCTGAGGCATCTGTTGACTTAGTGAGAGGCTCAGAGGTGCCTCCCTCACTTCTCCCTGAGCCTGCTGACTCCAGCTGCTCTGCTCCAGCTGTTCTCCCAGCACTGCTGTGCAGGAGACCATGAGGCTGCTGGGAGCAGAACTTTTGCATTTAGAGTGAAGGTGAGGGCAGCAAGTGGGACACAGGGTTGGGACAGGGCAGCAAAGGGACTCTGGGACTTTGAGGGAGGATCTAAAAAGTATGATCTTAGAGATCCCTCCCAGTCCTATCCATCAAGAAACTGTCTGTTCCCAAAGAGGGAAGGAGAATGAAACCTTGCCTCTAGTAAAGAACAACTGTTGGGGTAGATGTAAGAAAATGGGGGCACTTATTAAAGCTACAGGAAGCAGAGCTTCAATGGGCAAATAGAGTATCACCCTAGACAGTGATTATCATGAAGAGAGCTTTCCAAATCATGAGCCTTTGTGTTTACTTTAGCTGAAAAAAAGGGAGCAAAATGTTGTCTTAGAACCAGAAGTGCTTTAGGAATTTTTCAAAGTATTTTTTAGAAAATGCAGATAAGTTTTAAATTCTCTGATCAGAGCTCGAACTTTTAAATACCATTTGAAAATGCTGACACTGAACATGCTGCAGTGTTGTTACCCAAAATAATTCAGCTAACAGAAATACATTTTCAACCCAAACCTGTAATTTTCTGCTCTACGCAAAGAACATTGCCCAAGAGTTCTTCTGTTGTGCACCTAGGGATCCTAATTCTTTGTAAACAGCTAAAAGTAAATTGCTTTCCTAGGCTGAATGGAGAGAAGAAGTGAAGAAACATTTTGAGAAAATTAAAAGTGAAGGAACTTGTATCCACCGGTTGGATGAAGAATTGATTCGGCGCCGACGAGAAGAGCTCAGGTCTGTTGACAGTCCTTTTTGTTTCCTGCTCACTTTTCCCACCCAGCCTTCCCTTCTCCTGCTAAAGGAGCCCAGCTCCCTCAGCTTGTCCTCTTGGGGCCTGTGCTCCAGGCCCTGACTGGAGTTTTCCTTCTCTTGTAATGAGAGTCCCAAAACAGGATGCAGTATTCCTGGTGGCATAAATCTGGGCAGCCTAAAACCCTTGTGAGCCCAGAAACTGAAGTTCCCGTGTGCATGCCCTGGAGCTTGAGCACTGCTTGGTTGATGGGAAGCTGGAGAGAAACAGTGGGAACTGTCCCTGCCCTTGGGCAGTCTCAACAGTTTGCTCCAGGCAGGATGGGCAAAGGCTTGTGTGTTTACCAGGGAATATTTCTGCCCGAGATTTGGTGTTCACGATAACAGCACTGGAGCAGGTACATCCATCTTCCTGGGAAATCTCTCTTGCAGTTTTCTGTGAGCTTTCTCTGCCCTGATGCTTTCCTTGGATTAGTTATTGCAGAGGAGTGAACACACTGCATTTGACCAGCCCACCCAAACCCGTTTTGAACATTAGACCAACTTAAAAATGAAAGTGGGATGTTTATTTCAGAAAGGAAAGTGTTACCTCCTGTGATACAAATTTGCAAATATGGTTACTACAGAGAAACATAAAACTCCAAGTAGCAGTTCTGTGTCAAACCAGAGGCAGCCTTGGCCAGTTTGATGCAGTGGTGGGTCAGTGTCCCCTGGCCCAGGGGAGCTTTGCCTGGTCACATCTTCTGGCTGTAGTTCCATTTGTCTTCTGCAGCTGTACTGGAGCTGTAGGGGCACCCTGTTGTTAGTGGAACACAGACACATGAGTGTTCCCTGTTCCTGCAGAAGTTGGTTTAGCCCTTTTTCTGTGCAAACAGGATGATCTGGGCTCAGCCAAAGGGCTCCTGGGTGCATGTGAGGCATTTGCAGCTCCTCTAGGGAGAAGTGTTGCCACTCTTTCAAGGCCATTAAACTCTTCCTAAATCATACAGTGATTTGTTGCTGTATCAGGCTCTTAGTCATCATTTACTGTTAGTTTTATCTGGGGTTCAGTGCAGTACTTCTGGCAAATTTGACTTTTAGAAGGCCTTTTCCTAAAGCACCTGTACTTTTCCTGTCTTGGTCCATGGACACCAGAGTGGAATAATGACCTTTGTGCTTTCCAGGCATGCATTAGATATCCGTGAGCACTACGAGAGGAAGCTGGAGAGGGCCAACAACCTGTACATGGAGCTCAGTGCTATAATGCTGCAGCTGGAGGTCCGGGAGAAGGAGCTCATCAAGTACGTGTCTCTGGGAATGGTGGCTCGGGCGTGGCAGTCTGCACACAGCAGAACAAAAGCAATGCTTCATTTCTAAACTGTGTAGTGCTACTTGTAGGTTTGGTGTCCCCTGACAAACTTACAGGGTGAAGGAGGAGCTGGCAAGCAGGGAGAGGCCCCTTGGGAGAGGGTTCCTGCAGACCCCTTAGTGCATGTGTCTGTCCCAGGGGGTACTGACTGGGAGAAAGGCACCTTTCCCTTTGGTGCTGGCATCCTTTGGGCCCTTTGTAAAATGAACAGCAGTGCTGCTCCTGGACTGTGTGCCAGGGCCCTGTTCCAGCTGCCTGATCCCTGCAGAGGGAATTCAGAAATGTCTGTGTCCTTTCCCAGCACAGCACGTTGTGTTGCACCCAGCCATGGCTCACTGTGGAGCCGTGTTCCTGTTCAGCAGGACCTGCACTTGGACAAAGAAAGAATTCATCTGATTTTGGTTTGTTTTGGTTTTTTTTTCTTTTCCCAATGTTTCAGGAGGGAACAAGCAGTGGAAAAGAAATACCCTGGGACTTACAAGCGCCACCCAGTCAGACCAATAATCCACCCCAACACAGTGGAGAAGCTGATGAAGAGGAAAGGGGTCTCCCATAAACCAGGCAGCCAGACTAAACGGTGAGAAACAACCACCCAGTCCTGTGCCAGGGCCTGTGGCAGATCCCCACTGGGATGAGCAGGCAGCCTCTCCTTCCCTTTGAGTCTGGGGACACGCAGGGTGGGACAAGGGGGTGTTCTCTCTTGGGCCTGCTCTGATCCTCAGAACCACAACTGTTGAATTATCTGAAGGAAAAAGGGCTGAATCCTGCCATCCCTTCCACCTGGGCAGCTCTCTGGAACCACAGCATCACCGGATGCTTTGGTTGGATGAATGAACTGCTGGTCCATGTGATTTTTTGAGCAGATGATGGTGCTTGGACAGGAGGTATCTCACATGCTGTCTCAAATTCCTAACTGTCCAAGCAGAGAGCAGTTAGATCATCCTTGACTGGAATTATAATAAGCAAGGTTGAAGGATTGTGGAAATCAGCCACTCCTCAGGGATTCACTGTTGAGGAATTAATTTGGGATTTGAAATTTGGGAATTCATGCTGTCCTTTCATCTATTTCTCTTCTGCCTGACTTTCAGAAAGTGAGATTATTTTTTCCAGAGGAGTTGTCTGGTTTATTCTTCCTTTTTTGGGATTTCCAGGAGTTAGTCCTGATTAACAGTGAATTATCAGTTCTGAATTAATGTCCCCACGTGGCTCTGAGATGAGCAGGCTGATCATCATCTGCAGATTGGGGCTGTATTGTGCTGAGCATTGTACATGCATGGAGTAGGAGCCCTACCCCAAGATCCTGGGAGGGAGCTATTTTTGGAGAGAACATCAAAATAAAAGTGGAAAAGGCAGAGTGTGTGAGAGCTATTGGGAAAAGCAGCAAGAAGGGAGTGTAGAGCAGGATGGGCTGAATCGAAAGGACATTGAGTGGAGAGAATCAAAGGGAAGGAAATGCAGGAGTCAAACAGCTGAAGGGGAGGGCGGCCTGTAGATTTTGGGAAGCTGGAGTGTGCTTGTGGCTGCAGCTGCCTCTTCATCCCTGCTCTGGGCTGACATCAGTTCTTTGCTCGTGGTTTGATGTGTAACTTCTGCTCCCTGTCTCCCAGGCCAGACCTGCTGAAGTCAGAGGGCATCCCCAGCACGGAGGCAGCATCCAATGGCTCCCCAGTCTCAGGAAGTCCCAAAATGTCGACGCTGAGCGGCAAGAGCCGGTACCGCAGCAAGCCCCGGCACCGCCGGGGGAACAGCAAAGGCAGCTACCAGGAATTCGCAGGGATCTTGAAAAACCAGCCGGCGCAGGACGACGCCCCCCCGCCTCCGCCTCACAACCCCCCCCCGCACCCCGGGCTGCCGCCGCCGGGCCACGGGCACCCCTCACGGCTGCACGGCCACGGGCAGGACATCGCCAGCTGCGCCAACAACCTGCGCTACTTCGGGCCCGCGGCCGCCCTGCGCAGCCCCCTCAGCAACCACGCCCAGCGCCGCATGTCCGGCTCCAGCCCCGACCTCATCTCCACCGCCATGGAGGCCGACTGCCGCCGCGGCCTCGACGGCACGGCCGGCCGGGCCGAGCGCTGGGAGTGCTGCACCGCGGAGCCCTACGACTCGTGTCTGCAGTGCAGGGACGAGGACAGCGGGCAGGGGCAGAGGGCACCGGGGGAGGCGGGGGGGAGCCGCCCCCAGTCCCCGAGCTCTGCTTCCCTGTACGAGAGCGCGCAGTTCATGGAGCAGCTGGAGGAGCAGGGCACGGCGGCCTCCGCCCTGGGCACCCCCCAGCACGGGGCGTCCTCGGTGCTGCCTTGCAAAGCCAGATCCCTTCAGAAGGTGAGGACGGAGTGCTGGGGTTTGGAATAAAACAAAGCGTTCTCTTCCTTCCCCTCTCCTCCAAGGGAAGGTGTGCAGCACAGGCTGGTGTCTAGGACTGCAGCAAAGCCACGTGTCACACACACACAGCAGTACTAGTTGCATGTACATCTTTATCTCAAAGAAATCATGCATAGATGAACTTTGCTTTGTGATCTGGACATACTTTTAAAGTCAGTTTTATGGGGCTGTAGGGCATACTGGAGCATACTGCCAATGATGAGGGTTGTCACTTGAGGTTTTGGAAGGGCCTGGTTCTGTTAATTTCAATTCTGCCAATTTTTGTTTGAGGTGAAACTTGTTCTGCTGAATTTTTGTTGTTGAAACAGTCTCAAAATGTTTCCAAGCCTTTCTCAAAGGGAAGGGGTAAATGCGTTCTTTAAATATCACATGAGAGTTTCTTTGATAATCTGTGGGGCTGCTGCTCCTCATAACAGGAATTCAGCATTGGTCTTGGGGACGTGCCTTTTGCTGCACCTGCCAGAAATTGTCCCCCTGCACTGAAAGTCATAGTTCTCATGTATTTTGTGAAGATTTTGCAAGAGTCAAGAAGACGCCATGGCACAGTTATACAGAAACAGCTCTTTGTTCTTCCTGCTTCCATCCAGCTGATGGGAAAAGTAGGAACCAGTCTGAGTGGAGTTCAGAGAGCAGGAAAATTAGGTCTGAGTGGAGAAGTGAAGGAAAATAGGGTGATTTACCAGACTAAGAGTGTGGTTTGGGCACATAATGAAGGTAGGGGGACCTCGTATGACAAGGCAACAGGGTGAGATAGAGGCTGAATATGAATGAGGGGCTGACAGGATGGGCAGGGTAGGAGGAGGCTCTAAAAGACAAGAGTGATGGGTGGGAAAAGGAGGAGAAAAGGCTCTGTGCTCAGAGTTGGTGAAACCCACCAGCAAAGGCTGTGTCATCCCCCATCCTGCTCTGTGGTGGAGAAGAGAGTCGAAGTTGTAAAGCCGAGAGTGCCAGATCAGCTCAATAATTTATGTGGGTTTCCATATGGTACTAATTACTTGATTTGCTCCTGTAACAATCTGGAACATTATGTACTCCATGCCTGCAGAAGTACTCCAGTGTATTTCAGGGTCCAGATCTGGGAATGGCAGCATTAGGGCTGCCTGAAATAACCTCCTGGTAGGACGATGTCTGGCTGTGTGTTCCCTGGTGCACAGGCTGTTTTCTTCTGGTCTAGATTGTTGCAGCCTGTTGGCACAGTGACTTTGTCCTGGAGGACCAAGGGTCAACCATGTTTGAGCCTCCACAAACGTGACACCACTTTTGTCCTTGTTTTCTGCCAGAGCGGTGACGACTCATCAGAAGAGGAAGAGGGTGAAGTAGACAGTGAAGTGGAGTTTCCTCGTAGACAAAGGTAAAAGGTGAATTCACTCTAATCTCTCTTTGGTGGGACAAAACTCAAGAGGAGAACTGTCCTAGCAGCTGCACACCAGCACTGCAACTGGGGAGGGTGCTGGCAAAAGAACAGAATGGGACCCATCCAGTGCGTCCCATCCACCCTCAGATGGGACTGATCCCTCATGATTCCCTGCTCCAGCCTGTCCTGAGGTGTTCTCTCTGGCACAGCTTTCCTGCTGCAGGCTGTTTGCAGCACAACTTGGTCATGCTAGATAATGTTATTCAGCCTATAACAAGTAGCTGCTGTATCTGTGTCACCAGAATGAGACTTAGTGGATGTTGGGGCTTTTTGTGGACTCTGTCCAGTGTTGTTTATTAACTGTTGCTGCAGTGGGGGAGACTCCAGCACCTTTGTAGTTGAGTTCAGATAAGATTGAAGAGCCAGGTGACAACACAGCAGATCAAATTTGATGGTGTTCCCTGTAAAATAAGGCTTAAGGGAGTGTTACTACCTAAGCCTGGGTAACAACAGGCTTTACAGTCCTGTGCTCAGAAGAGACATCATGGAAATGCTGCTGTGGCTTTATGAAAGCAGCTGCTTGAAGTGCAGGAGTGATCCAGTGGGCAAATAGATTAAAGGTTTGTTTTGCAGAAGAAAAGAAGAAAATAAAAGCTGGTCTGCTGTTGTACACATCCACAGCACACCTGCTGCTTAAATCCTTCATTCCCCAGCTCAAAGACCATGGTAAAGTTTGGAAAGGTACTGAAAAGTGTGACAAGAGTGGTTAGGGATGGTTTCCGTAGAAGAAGAGATTAAATCCATGAGAAATGTTTGTCTAGCAGGAGGAGAGGCAAAACTGGAGGTGCATGAAATTGTAATTTATGTGGAGAAAATAGACAAGGAATGATTCCTTACATTCATGTTAGGCACAGCCAGTGAAGCAAACAGGGGTTTAAAATGAGCAAAAGGAAGTGCTTTTCCCATCCAGAACATTTTCAGATGTGGAGCTCATTGTCAAGGTGTGCTGTGGAAATCGAACCATGGAGAGCCATAAGTGTTGAATTTCTGGAGCACAGATCCATCAGAAGCTCAGCACTGTCAGCCAGGTTTGAGCTTCAACTCAGGAGTCAGATTTGCTGAATGGTACAAACCAGGAGGAGATGCCAGGAGAAAGCAGGCTCTGCCTGCACGCCCTGTTCTCATACTTTCCCAGGTTATTCCTTCCTGCCTGGGGCTGGAGGCAGAACTCTGGGCTGGATGAGTTATCTGACTCAACACAGTTCCTGTGTGAGTGTTGCTTCCTCTGTGATTTACTGGCTTGGGAGATTAGAAGGAGAACAAATTGCCTGTTCCATGTGATGACCAGCTGTGGGTCTCCTGGCACGTTCACTCAACTGATGGGTTGTACCATTGCTGTTCAACCCTGGCACGAGGCCATTTCCACAGTCAAGTAGCTCTGAGCCTATTTTTTGAGTGCACGTACCTAAATCCTACCTGGCTGTTGGGATTGCTGCCAGGCAATGCAGATGTTCCCAGGTGGGTTATCTTGAACCCCACAGTACAGCATTCCTTCAGGAAAAAGCACTGAGAAAGGCAAATATGCTCCAGGGCAGATCAGCCATTATGGACATGTACCAGACAGGACCAAATAAGAACAGATGAATTTAAAGATGCGGGTTTTGAAGTAAATCATTCAAAAGAGGTAGAATTCTGTGACTCCATGATATGAAAGGCAGCCCACCAGGAGAGGGGTCTGCCAAGGCCTGGTGTGGCAGAGCAGCTGAACAGAGCACCCAGGAAATTCCCTGAGGGCAGAGGCAGTGGGATCCAAGCTGGACACTGAACCTCTCTCCGCTCTGCAGACCCCATCGCTGCATCAGTAGCTGCCAGTCCTACTCGACCTTCAGCTCCGAGAACTTCTCCGTGTCCGATGGAGAGGAGGGGAATACAAGCGACCACTCCAACAGCCCGGATGAGCTGGGCACCAAGCTGGAAGATGAGCTGGCTGAGAAGCTGGAGGACATGTTGTCCCAGACTCCAGAGATCCCCATTGAAATCTCCACGCAGTCGGATGGGCTCTCAGACAAAGAGTGCGCTGTGCGGAGAGTCAAGACTCAGATGTCTCTGGGCAAGCTCTGTGCAGATGAACACAGCTGTGAGGTGAGTTGTAAGTTTATTATCCCCTCTTCCTTCTGCTAAGTGGAAAAAAACCTAAAAAAATGTTATGGAGAGGAATCCAAGGGCCAGAAAGTTGGAACACTTCCTAGGAGATGCTGTGGTAGGTGTACTATGGCAAAGCAACTGCTTCAGTACCCAATCTCCCTCATACTTGGCAGATGAGTAGGTGGGGGAAAGTCACACAAACAAAGCTGAACATAATGTACTGGTCAGGATGACTGTGATTTTGGGAGGCCATGAGATTCGCAGTTGCATTAAGTGGGATAAAAATAGATAATGACATGGAATGGGTATAAACTGTCTCAAATGTATCCATCAGCAGCCTTGCTGACAAAGCTGGAATGATTTTCTTCCTTTTACTGCATTTGAGGCATTTGGGAGGGGTAGAGCAGAGCCTGCTGCACCATCTCCTCCTAACTCTGTGTTTGGTAGTGCTCTGCCCAGGTGTTTCTCTGCTGTCCCCTCGTTGAGGGCAGACAAGTGACCTTCGTGCTGTGCCATCTCCTGTGTGCCATCTCCTCCTTTGCCTGGCTGCTCTTACACAGTGGGGTGGTGTGGGTGACGTGCAGTACAGGACTGTTGCTCAAGTCTCCCCCTTTCCTTTTGCTTTGCAGAACCCACCACAGTTTGGAGAATCAGACTGTGACTCTTCTGAAGGGGAGTGTTCTGATGCCACGGTCAGGACCAATAAGCCCTGCAGCTCTGCTACTTGGTAATACAGATCTCCCCCAAAGCTTCCTGATACTGGCATTTTGATTTCCCTGAGATTCCACTTCATTCCCCTTCATCACACTTTACAGGAAGAGAAGATGCTTCTCCTTCCCACCCCAGGAGTGATTTGCAATAACCCGAATCTCTGGAAAATGTCCAAATGAAATTAATTCTCTTTGAGCATTTCAATCAAGAATGGCAGGGATGTATTTTATTGAATAATCTAGTTACTGTAACATGGATATTTATTTTTTTGACATTTTAACACTTTTTACTGTAAAGAGTGGATTGTATTTATAGACATACAGACTTGTTGCAAAAAAAAAAAGTTCAGAAAGCAAGCACACTACAGAGAAACATCCTGGGAGTCCTGCCTGGACAGCTTTGTGTACAGATGCAGGGGATTCTCTTGCTGCTTGCACAGGGGACCAGGCCTCGTGGCCCTGAAGATTGGAGAACAGATCAAGAAAACTAAACCACTCAGTCTTATCAAAAGAGGAAAAGCAGAAAACGACCTGACTGTAGGGTGACCTGTGAACAAAGCATTTTCAGTATAACCAGCTGGGTCATTTTTAATCAGAAGGAGGACATGTTCCTGGAGCAAACTGGTACTGAGGTGCTAACATCCAGGGTCTTCTGAGTCAATACATCCCCAGGAATGTAATAGTGGGTTTTATTTTAAGGATTTTTAGTTTCTTTTTTTAATCAGCATTTTGTTGTGAGATCCTGCAAATGTACTCTAACCTCATCCTCTCAAGAACTGGTATCAGAGCACTTCTTAACACCGTCCTTGCTTCACTGTGGCAGTGTCGACCTCCAGTTGAGCAGGGAAACCTCTTTCAGATGCAGTTGTGCCATTTCCCAGTTTACTTCCTCCTCTTACCTCCTGTCTGTTTCAGTCAGTCAAAGAAATCAATCCAATCAGTGTTGGCAAAGCAAGGACTTGCAAAGCGTGGAAAGCACATTTCTCAGAGCCTGAGCCCTTCTGGGGAGGACACTGGAGACGCCTGGACTGGACTGGGAGAAGCAGCCTCTCACCTACAGCAGCATTGATAACCAGCAGAGAGCTGTGTGTTGAGGGGGAAGACTGGGAATCACTGGCCTGGCTCAGAGCATCAGCCCTGCTCTGTCTCTTTATTCACTGTACATTCTTGGAAGCATTAGCAGCTGCCTGCCCTTCATGTCAGGCTTTGTGCAAAGCAGATTGCACAGGGGATTTGACAGTGGCTGTGGCACAGCTGTGTCTCGGGTGTGCCCCGAGGCCTCTGTTTCTCCTCCAAGCTGAAACTCTGCAGGTGAAAGTGAGGATAGTACTGGTATGTGAC
Source organism: Neopelma chrysocephalum (assembly GCF_003984885.1). NCBI lineage: Eukaryota > Metazoa > Chordata > Aves > Passeriformes > Pipridae > Neopelma > Neopelma chrysocephalum. Next base: position 2,388,985 of record NW_020897914.1, read on the forward strand.
AGGCCGAGGCATTGGCAGATGAGAAAAATTTGTTTTCTGATAGAACTCATAGTGCCTTCCCTTCAAACACTACTCTTCTAAAACAATGTTGAAAGAGAACAAAACGCTAGAGCACGTTTCCCCCCCCTTCCTTAGTTGATGTCCCCCTGCAAGAGCTCTCCCTCTGCCCTTCCCAGCGTGCTGGCACGGCCAGCCTGAGGTGAACGGCAGGAATGGACCATGGACAGGTACTTCTGTTGCTTTGTTTGTTTACATTTTATGTTAAAATATTGGTTTGAATTTAACTGTGGTAATTTATAGCCTCATGGCAAAGTGAAGGAAAATGTCTTACCTATACAGAGAGCAGTATTGTATGAGTTAAATTATCCCATATTTTTAAATTTTTGTAGCTGGACTACAGACAGATCTTAAGTTATGATGTTATTTTATTATTTATTATCATTTCTGTAGATCAGAAGGTTGGCTTCACCGCTAGCACAATTGTAATCTGTTTGTGTGATGTTACCTTCTCCCTGGTCACCGAGAGGGCGGGAGCAGAGCTGGGCTCAGTGGCTGTCAGGAGTTGCTGCCTCTCGTGATTTCCAGGGATGCTGTAACTCCAGGAGAGAGCACAGAGAGGGATGGATGGCTGCAGTCAGCCCTGTGTGAGGTTCCTCGTGGGCAGTTTGCCCATGTTGCTGGTAGTTGTCAGCCTCTGAACTGGTGGGAATGGTGATCAGGGAGCGAGTGGCTTTTGAACTGACCACAAAATGAGTAACTGTGACGGGATCCCCTGGCAAGAGCATCCCAAAGGACATTGCTCCAGGCAGCGGGTGCGAGATCAGGGTGGCCAGCAGTGGATCCACGTGGTGGATCACCCTGGCAGGACCAAACAGGCTGCTGGAGAGGGAGTGAGCTGCTCACCCTGCCCTCAGCAGCCAGGCTGGCTCTGGGTGGAGGCACAATGCCCTGGGGAGTGAAGCTCTTTCCTGGCACCTTTCTTGTTTCCTCTCCCTTCCCATCCCTCGTTTCTCCTCCCAGACGTTCTCTGTCTCTTGGCCAGCAGCAGGAGAAGGTGGCAGGGCCAGAGATGGCTTTGCTGTGAGGTGGTTGGTGTGAGAGGGGTTTGGTGTGGCAGGGGTGGTGCAGATGGTTACTCAGGAGGCTGGAGGCCGAGGTGTGGGAATTTAGCAGTGGGAGAACTGTGTGCACGTAACATACTATGGTGTAAAGAGAGGTTGAGAACTGCCATTGTGTGTGCCCCAGCAGAGGATGGAAGGCCTGTGCCCCTGGGGAGACTCTGCTCAGAGCTGTCAGGCTCCCTGAGCCCGGTGTCCTTGAGCAGCCCCACACAACAGCCCCAAAGCAGAGCTACCTCCTGCTCAGGCCTGTCAGTCCCTGCAGGGCCTCCAGCCTGTGACGATTCAGTCCCAGTCAAACAGATCCCAGAGGGGTTTGGGTACCTGTGGTCTCTGCTTAGGTTCCACCGTGGAATGCAGCTCCTCTGCGCTCGCAGAGAAGCTTTGGGGTGTGGTATTTTGGGACCTTTCTGGGCCAGCTGTCCCGGGTGTGTGCTGATCCCTCCCCATCCTTGCCTGGGGATGTGCTGGCCTGTTCTGCAGCCTGGGCAAGCAGAGCTGGACCCTCCAGGCTGCCACATTTAGCTCTAGTTTCCTCACACACCCAGGTCATTGCACTGTTATGGTCCAGTGTCACTCCTCCTACCTGCTGCCTCCAACGCAGCATCCCTCTGGAAATGCCACTAGGGCAGCCCCCCTCGCCCCAGTCCGTGGAGGTGCCACCCCAGCCTTGCCCTGCACACACATCTCGTGAGCTCAGCTGTGTGTGGGCAGGGCTGACTCAGCACCGCCCACATTCCCGGGGTGGTCACTGTCCATTCTGCAGGGCGTTAGGGCGGATTTCCTTAGTGGAACCTCCCTGGAATGGCACAGACGTGACCTCCACGCCGCTGTACGGGCGCCTGTGCTGCGGTTCCTCACACTGTCCCTCCCAGCAGGGTCTGGGAGGTGTAGTGGACCTGCTTCCTCCTCGTAGTAACACCGCGCTCGCAGGCAGGAGTAACCCGTGGGTTCCCTTTCCAGCACCCCAAGTTCCCTGATCCAGTTCTCATGGCTGCTGACAGCTCCTGAACACTAGCCTAGATTTTCTCCCAGAGCTGAATGTTGCCCTCCCCACTGTCGTGTTAAGTACCCATTTCATCTTGGCCCTGTCCAGTAGTGTTCATCCCCTCCTCCCTGCTCTGTGGATTCCTGAGACAAACTTGATTTTTTTTGTATTGACCAGTGTACAGTGATGGAAACAAGAATGACTATCAAAGCAAACAATGCATGGAATAAAAAGCCAGTGTACTTCAATGCTGCAGGCTGGTTTTGTGATCTGGGAACGGGTTCTTATGGACTTTGGGATAACATCATGAAGCCTTGCTCTGGGGTCTATCTGCCCCCTTCCACGGCAGGAAGGTTACTTTATCCGCCAAGAGGAGGGCAAACTCAGGGAGAGCAAGGAGGTGCAAATACCAAAACCCCAAAACCAGAGCATAGTCCCTGGCACAGGTTGCCCAGAGAAGCTGTGGCTGCCCCATCCCTGGAAGTGTCCAAGGCCAGGTTGGACGGGGCTTGGAGCAACCTGGGCTGGTGGAAGGTGTCCCTGCCCATGGCAGGGGGTGGAATGAGATGATCTTTATGATCCCCTCCAACCCAAACCATTCTGGATTCTATGTTCTCCAGCAACTGGGACAAGAACCCACTTGTTTATTTGGAAACCTTCTAGTTATACAGGAGCAAATATGTAGTTTTCAAAGTGCTTCTCAGGGATAAATCCCTGTCAGCCAGGCACATCCATTCCTTTTCTTTTCCCCTTTAGTCTTTTTGGGGAGTAGCAGCCACTGACAGACTGGGGAAGCAATGTTGTGTGTTCTGACACGACTGGTACACACAGGCAGCCCGAATCCTGAGCATTTTGCTGCAGGGTGTGCTGGTTTAACATTGGAATCAAAGAAGAGTCTTCAACAGCTGCACCTTGAAACACCATTATTTTCTCAGCTTGGGGCTTGTGCTACTGCACCCAACAGCACCATTTGTCATTTTAGGCCAAAAATGCTAAATCAGTCTGGGGTTGGAGGGAGCAGGGCCTGCCTCCTGCCTCCAGGGCAGTGCTTGGCCCCCCCGTGCTGGGCAGGATTAAGGGGTTCTGGTTTGCCTTCCTCACAGGATGCCAACACTCCTTTTGTCCCCATGGCAGTGGGCTGGGCACCCCCTCAGGCACACAGGGGATGATTTAAACGAAACAGGCACATTAACCAACTGTTCACAAAGTCCCTGTATCGCTCTCTCCGTGCAGGTACATGCACAGGTAAACATTCATCAAAAATAAGAATCTTACACCTCCTCTGAGATGAGGAGGACAATTAAAAACTGCCACTGTCCTTAGTGGCACAGAGCATGCAGAATATAACCCCCTGCAGAGACCTGCAGCTTTTACCCCAAAACTGGGGCACCTGAACCATCACAAACTCTTTCTGCCATTGAGTGTCTGAGTTTGCTTGTCTCCATCCAGCTTCAAGTGCTTCTTGCTGTATCTCTTGATGAGGGTCCCTGGTACCAGCGCCACCATGGCCATTGCCAGCAGTTTGAGCAGCGTGTCCCAGGAGAAAATGGCATCCAGAGAGGTGATCTGGGACAGAATGGCCCCTGTCTGCACACAGATGAAATTATATGGTGTAAGGCCTGAAAGAATCAGAGCAGAAAAGAGCTGTTAGCATCCCCCCAGGGAAAATTAGCTCAAATATGCCCAAGGCTACACACAAAATCACAGAATGGTTGGGGTTGGAAGGGACTTCTGAAGATCATCCAGTCCAACCCCCCCTGCCAAGGCAGGGTCACCTCAAGCGGGTGACACAGGAATGCATCTAGGTGGGTTTGGAATGTCTCCAGGGAGGGAGACTCCACACCCTGCCTGAACACCCTATTCCAGTGCTCTGCCACCCTCCATAGAAAGAAGTTCTTCCTCATGTTGAGGTGGAACTCACTGTGGTTTAGTTTATGGTCCTTACACAGACACAAGGGTCTGTGCTTATAACAGAAAGAACGGGGTGTAAATCGAGATTTGCAGCATGTGGGGACACACATATTTGCAAAATGCTCTGAGACCTCAGGGCAGCACAGAGGCAAACAGTTAAATGGGGCAGAGTCCTGCTGCTCTGCCTTCCCTGGGCTCAGCGATGACGAGCAGCAGTGTCACACTGTCCCCTTGGACTGTGTCCCCAGGCCTTACCGATGAGGATGGACAAGAAGAACTGGGACACGGGGATGTTTAAAATGGGAGCCGAGAGGTTCAGGAACCAGTTTGGTGTCATGGGGAACAGCCTCAGGAACAACAAGAAGAAAAATAAGCAGCTCCTGTTCTCTTCTACCTGGCAAGAGAAACATTCCACATTATCTCTGCTCCCCAGACAGCAGTAACAGTGGAAAGGCCACGATACTTCTGCCACAATATCAGTCCAGAACTGATGAAAAGCAGCAATGTTCTGTGTGTGTGGGAGCGTAAGGGTGAGCCAGCCCGTTCCAAGGAAGTGATGGAAGTGGGATCTCACCTGAATTAGAGATCAGGAAGGCAACAACAGAACCACCTCCAGCTGTACAACTCAGCACAGGATGGGTGGAGGCGGTTCTGGAGAACAGGGACTTCCCAATCAATCCTTTGTCTTACTTCTGATTTTTCTTGGGATCTGGGATTTTCCTCACAGCCCCTCTGCAAACAGGCTTGCCCCAAGAGAGCAGCCTGCTCCTAGACCGTGCCCTTAGCAGACCTGATGTGTCCCCTGCACACATTCATTTTTACTAAGCCATCCCAAAAGCAGCCTGACCCAGGGACATCCTGGGTGTCCGCAGAAGTACCAGTTCTTACCTTCCCTTGCAGCAGAGCCACTTTCTCAGGGAAGTAGTGGACGACGAGCTGCTTGCCGAAGGCAGCAGAGAGCAGGTAGCACAGGGTGGCTCCCACCGACGTGAGCACCGAGCACAGCACCAGCCCCATCCACGGCCCGAAGAGAGCTCCCGCCAGGACATTCTGTGGGGACAACAGGGAGTGGGGCCAGGGGACACAGTGTGTCACAGAATAGTCAGGGTTGGAAGGGACCCCTGGAGATCATCCAGTCCAACCCCCTCTGCCGAGGCAGGGTCATCTGGAGCAGGTGACACAGGAACATGTCCAGGGGGGTTTGCAATGTCTCCAGAGGGGGAGACTCTGTGCCCTCCCTGGGCAGCTGTTCCAGTGCTCTGCCACCCTCCTGCCTCACGTTGAGGTGGAACTTCTTGTGTTTTAGTTTGTGGCCATCGCTCCTTGTCCTGTCACTGGGCACCACTGAAAAGAGCCTGGCACTGTCCTCTTGGCACCCACCTGGGAGATATTTATATGGATTAATAAGATCTCCTCTCAGTCTTCTCCAGACTAAACAGGCCCAGCTCCCACAGTTTCCACTCAAAAGAGAGACGCTCTAGACCCCTCATCATCTTTGTGGCCTCCACTGGACCCTCTCTAGTAGCTCCATGTCTCTCTTGACCTGAGGAGCCCAGACAGGACACAGCACTCCAGATGTGCCTCACTAGGGCTGAGCAGAGGGTCAGGCTGACCTCCCTGACCTGGTAGCTGTACTCTTTCCGATGCCCCCCAGGGTCCCGTTGTCCCTCCTGGCCCCCAGGGCACGCTGCCGGCTCACAACTTGTCACCCACCAACACTCCCAGGTCCTCCCCCGCAGAGCTGCTCTCCGCCAGGGCAGCCCCCAGCCTGTGCTGGTACCGGGGGTTATTCCTCCCCGGCTGCAGGGCCGGGCCGGTCCCTCTGGCCCCTCCTGACCGAGCCGCGGTTCGCCGGCCTCGCCCTTTGCCCCCCGTGCCCGTACCAGGAGGCTGGAGCCGGGGATGGCGAAGCTCTGCTTGTACAGGTAAGCGCCGCAGAACAGCGCCAGCGCCGCGCCCCGGTGCTGCCGCTCGTAGTCCCGCAGCGCCTCGGCCAGATCCCGCAGCTCCTCCAGGTCCGCCGGGAACCGCAGCGCCCTGAGGGGGGAGAGACACGGGCAGTGCCGCGGAGGGGGGGGACAAAGAGACTCAGGGGCAGCCCCGGGGGGACAGAGGGACACACGGGCAGCCCCGGCCCCCCGCACCCACCTGCGCGTCTGCCCCGCGCTCAGCCGCACCGACAGCAGCCACAGCGCGGCCGTGGCGGCCGCGAAGACGAGAAGGAGCCCGGCCGGGCGCCGCCACATCCCGGGTCGGAGCCGCCGCTGCCCCCGCTCTGGCCCGGCCCTGCCGGCCCTCAGAGCCCCGGGACGGGCGCGCAGGCGCGGGGCGGGGCCGCCCCTGAGGGCGGGGATGGCGGGCGGGGCCGCCCCGGAGGGGACACGTGAGGGCTGGAAGGGACCCTGCAGCCCTCAGGGTTCTGAGGCGGATCGGAGCGGATGCGCTCCTTAAACACACGCTTTAAACCTGCGTTTTAAGCACGCGCTTTAAACCCACGCGCTGCCATTGTTTTATTGTCGCTCCCACAGCCCCTTTGTACCCCCTGCGTGGAGAGCGGGCCCCGCTGCCCGGTCCGGTCCGCACGGGAAGCGCCCCGGGACCGCCAGATGAGTCCCCACACGGCTGTGAAATGTCCCGGGACCGCCAGGTGAGTCCCCACACGGCTGTGAAATGTCCCTGCCCCGCCCAGACACGGCGTCCTCGGGTCTCGGCTTCAGCACGGGATGGGCTTGAAGGTTCTCTGGGTGTTCTCCGTCAGCACAAGGTCGTATCGGCACAGCTGGGGTCTGGGTGAAAACACGGGCCACAAGTGAAAAAAGGCTTTTTTTTCCTGTCATCCTCCAGTTGAGTCTCAGCATGTGCTGGGGGCATATGTAAAATAACTCGTGTTCTCAGGAGAACTAGCTCTGAGTCTACCTAAAGTGAGTGAGGTGGACTTTAAGCCTTGCCAAGGCCAGGGATACCTTGAGCGTTTTTCTCTTCTGTTCTACGTGATCTTTTGCTTGTGAGAAAAACAGAATGCAAAAAGCCCCAGCAAACAGGCATTGCCTGCAGATCCATGGTTCCCATTAAACCAGTCCACACCTCTGTGTCCACCAAAAAAAGGTGATCCTTCCAGCTCACCTGCCTAGTCCTGCTGCTTTGCTGCTCCCAGCATGAGGAATTCTGCTGCTGCTCTGAGCTGGGATCAGGCATTGATCTGGCCTGGAGCTAGTCCGGCCAAAAACCAGAGGAAATACTTAAGCTTTCACTGAGAAAACATGAGCATTAGCCCTGGAAGAGGGGAGGAGGGAGGGAAGGGCATCCCTCCCCTGCCAGTGACTGATTACTTAATATGTTAAAAGTCCTGAATGTTTTTGCTTCACCCTCCTCGTTCTGTGGTATGCAGCCCTTGTTTTAACCCAAACTTAAAGCATGGCGTGGCTTGATGTCCACATGGTGGTTTTGCACACAAAGTCAACCTAAGAGATTCTGTGCTTGCTGAGCTCAGACAGAAGTTCCATTCTCCAAAGGTGCCCTAGGAATCAGGGAAGCTTAGGGGTAGGACTGCAGAGCAGACAGAGGCTAAAGAGGTGACTGAAGCAGCTGGAGAAGTATCACCAGCAGTGCTCTGGGAGGTAGCTCATGGTGTTGTGGGCAGCAGTCAGGGCTTTGGGCAGAGTGGCCAGCAGCTCCCAGTCGCTGGAATTCCAGGAGTAAATTAATCTCCCTGCTTGACTGCCCATAGAAATTGACTGGGATATAAAATGTGCATTTGGGGCTGGGCATCTCTGCTTCCCTGAGAGCTGCATTTCCCTTCAGCCCAGAGTTCAGGCCTGGGCAGCTTCTCAAAGGTCATTTTCTTGACCAAAGGTCAAGATGTCAGACCACATCAGAGTCACGTCACCAGTGGCATGATTTCAGTACAGTAAGACAGCCTCTGTGTTCAAGTAGGTATTCAGCTGTGGGATTCTATTCCCACGATATGTATATGAGAATTATTAAATGTGAAATCAAATCTAATTCTTCTGCACAGACTCAGCCAGGCCAGCAATCTGGGAGATTCATTTGCTTCTGTCCAGTCTACAACAACAGAAGTGGTTTGTTTGTAGAGCTCTGCTCACCTTTCTGGGTTTGTGAGTGACTGGAACCTCACTTGGAGAATCCTGAGTTTGAATTTTGGGCCAATGACAGATCCTGTGGAAAATGTCAAGGAAATTTTCTCTACGTTTTCAAGATCCTGGTCGAATCCAGTGAGCAAAGTAATTTGGTTGTACTGCTGGAAGGTGGCAGCTTCTCTGAAAGTAAAGCAGACAGAGTGTCAGAGTCCCCAGGGGAATAGCACCGGGTTTAATGTATTCAGTGTAACATTAGTAGCAGAGCTGGGGGAGGAGGGCACAATTAGTGATTAGTTTCTGATTTACAGAAGGTGGGTGTGGATTCAGGCCCCCAGGTGTGAACCTGCTCAGCCACTTTGGCACTCAGTTCTCTGGGGACACAGAGGTCTGATGTTGTTTGTCCCAAACCAGAATCCTCTCCGTGATTCTGCTTTGATCCCGAGTGGACTGGATCCAAGTGATGTTTGTGCCTGGCTGGCCGTGCAGACCTGAACACTGAGTCACTTTGAGACAGGCATGAAATCTGCACTGCTCTTGGTGCAGGAACGATGCAGATTGCTCCACTGCAAGCAGATCCCAGATATGGCTGAGGGAATGTGCAGTTAGAGATACTTGGGAAAACTAGTTGAGCAGGATTGTTTGGCTGAAGTGTGTTTAGATGAATCAATTTGCATGTTACGTAAACACCAGTCATTAATTTGCCTCTCTGAACAGAACGAGTTGATTTGGATGTGAGATATTCAGGCCCAGGTTCATCCCAGCTGTCTTGGGCACTGGGAGCTGGAGCAGAACACTCCTGGAAGGGGAAGGAAAGAGGGGGAGATGCTTTTCCTTCTGCCTTAGTGGAAACCTAGGGGCAGCTATGCCTCTGGCTGGGATTGTCCACTTCATCCTTAAAAGGAATGAGAAGGGCCCAAATCACAGTGCTGGGCTGTCAGGTGGTGTGTGCTGGGGGAGGCTGTGGGAATTCCATCGGGCTGGGAAATCCCATAGGCATGTGCACCAGCAGGTATCAGCAGGGATATGGAGGAGGATGTCTCGCCTCCTCCCAGCTGCAGTTGTACCAAGTGATTCTTTGGCATTTACACATTATCAGATCAGTAAGACTTACGGATTAACTTTGGATTCTGCCTTCTTCCCAGTCTCATCAGCCAGTACGATGCTGAACGTTCCTCTCCTGGTGTCTTTGTTCCATGTGATAATATCCACGAAGTAGTGATAAACTGAGGGGAGGGAGAGAACAAGTGTGGTTAGATCTGGCAGGCTCACTCTGCTGTCGAGCCACTGTGTGCCTGTCTGGGAGTGGAGCTGCAGGTGGAGGATGGACATAACCCCTTCAAATTTCTCTCCAAAATCCCTTTCTCCTCCCTGCTCTCCATCCCTCTTAGCAGAGGTTTTTTAACAGAAACACTAAGAGGTGTCAGGAAAGCACTACAGAAAGGGTTATCTATGCAGGATGGCCTCTCTGTGTGACTCTAAGCACACCCCCTTTAACACCCTGCCTTCCCCCTTCACTTCCAGATTGCCTTTCCTTTTCTTTTCTTTCTCCTGTCCCCCTCTGAACCCCTCCATTTCTGTTCTCAGCATCTGTCATTTGTAATCCCTATTATGGAGCACAGTTCTTTGATCTGTAAGTCTGAATTCACTTGCTGACCAGCTCTGGAGCTCAGGCCATAATCCCTGCCCATACCTTGCTATTTTGGTGATCACAGGGAGGAGGGGAAACCTCAGTGACTCCCTTTTTTCCATTAATTCTCCCCCTTTCCCTGTACCTCTTGCTTTTCTCCAGGGGTAGCTTTTTCACCTGCACAGCCTCTCTTTGTCTCCCACCATTCCCACACACCTCTTCCTTTCACAAAAGAATGGTGTGTTGCTTTGAAACTCGGTTTGGGAACTTTTATATTTAATTTGCAAGTTCTCAACCAGTTTCCTAGTTTCCTGTACGAGTCGCAGGGATACGCTGTGATGTTGCAGCTCTGTGTCAGGGAGGACAGGAACAGGAAAACAGACCTCTGGTGGTCACATTTAAAATACTGCAATCCTTAATCATACACAGGGAAGAAATATTTTGTTAGCAACCCTCACTCATCAGGGAAACAGGATTAATGCCCACAGGACACAGCTGTGGACAGTCCTGACCAGTCCTGAGCAAGTTGGCTTTCACAGCACGGGGCAGGTTTGCAGATAAGGAATGTCATGGCAAACTGCAGCTGGACACAGTTCTGACCAGCAGCCACTGGCGTTGTTTCTAAAATGCTGGCTATGACCAAACCATCTCTGCTCAGCTGCTGCTGAAGGAGGCAATGCAAAAAGACAAATCATCTCGGAAATCTCAGTCACTTACTGCAAAATGGCTCTTTGTCCGCTGTATCGAAAAACATCCTTGTCACTGGATGGCTCTGTTGTGTTAAATAGCTTTTCCACTCATGGGCATAATAACCTGCAGGTGACAGTTTGAAAATGAAACACAGTTACTGCACAGGTAGATGAGCAACTAAATGGCTGAAAATAAGCAAGTGTTTAAGAAATAGTGTATTGTTTGCCAGCTGCCAGGTCTCAGTGTGACACAAGCTCCTGTACTCTGCAGATTTAGGACTAAATATGCCTGGCTACTGTTCAGCACGTACTTCAAGGCTGATCTTCTTCCACACCTGCTATCCATGGTCAAGGAGGATTTCATTCAGTGCAGAATGCAAATCATCCCCTTGGCTTTGCCACTTCCTTTCTGGAAGTGTCAAGTGTTTTAGCATCAACCTTCCAGAGCTGGCAGCCTGACACTGGGCTGTCACACCCAGGCTGGGATGCCTCTGTGGGTCCAGAATCCCTTTTGTTCATCCCTCTGCCATTCCTTTTAGAGAACAGAGATGTTTGTGGTGCTGGGAATTTACTAGAAAATACTGTTTTAGCAAGAACATGCCCCTCTCTCTCAAACCCTGCAACTAAAGGACTTTAATTCATTGTTTCTGTGACTGTAGTGTAAGGATCCCAAGTCTTGTTTTGGCTTTTCTAGTTCTGGATCCTTTGCCTGTGAATTTTGTTCCAGATCACAATGTGATGTGATGGTACAAAGAACAGAGAGGTTTCTCAGACCTCTTTGAAGCCAAGGAGAGGCCTCAAAAACCTCAGCTAAAATAACTTCGATGATTTTGCAAAGCACTGTGTTGTGTTGGTCCTTTAGCAAAACATCACACAACAAGTTACAGCAATGACATGAAGCTCTGTGTTCAGGATGGTCTGACATTCCCTGGATCCTTACCTAGGATGGGGCATGGCATAGGCCAGAAGGTTTCACAGCTGGTACATTTGCCGTTCCTGTAATTCCTGTACGAGTCGCAGGGATACGCTGTGATGTTGCAGCTCCGTGTCAGGGAGGACAGGAACAGGAAAACAGACCTCTGGTGGTCACATTTAAAATACTGCAATCCTTAATCATACACAGGGAAGAAATATTTTGTTAGCAACCCTCACTCATCAGGGAAACAGGATTAATGCCCACAGGACACAGCTGTGGACAGTCCTGACCAGTCTGCACCCAGGGGATTGCACTGGGCTGTGGCAAAACAGTAAGTGGGCACCAATCTCCCCCTTTGACTGCACTCAGCTCTGCCTGTGTCTGGCTTGCTTTTCTTCTTGTCTTTTTGGTTTTAAAAACATATTTGTTTGTATGGCTACTGCAGTTCCAGAGGATCCAGATATGAATCCAGTTCCATCTCAGGTGTTTTCCTCTCCTCTCTGAGCTCAGGCCTGACAGCTGGATATTGCTGTTAGTTTTGCAGATGCCCTTCCATTTTGGTGTAAAAAAAACTCTTTAGAAAGCCCAAACTAATAAAATGCGTTGTTGCATGAGGAGCAAAGTGAGTGAAGCCTCATATCCTAGGGATTTTTGGTTCAGGCTGTTTTCCTGTGTAGATTCTCTCGGGTATGATAAGGGTTGAGTTCACAAAGCTGCCTTTTCTTCTGTGAGGTATCTTTTTCACCCAGCTTTCATCAAACCAGTTCAGATGCCAGGCTGAAAGGAAAAAAAGCTTTCTTTGATTCAAGACTAGGCCTTTACCTTCCAGACTGCACTGTTAGTCACTGCCAAGGAAGGTGCAAGATTTGGTCTAACTGCCTGCTCCACATTCATCTTGAACCCATTTTCTGGGCAGGTTCTTGCCAGTGCTTTTGTGTGTTCATAGTAATTGAAAACAAAAAATCCCACGGGTTTTCTGAATGCAGTCACAAAACAAAGGCACAAATCTACCTGATAGCTTTTTGCACAGAGAATTAATCCCACTTGCACTGTGACAGGGGCACAGAAAGGTCACCCTGGCTCTCACGCACATGAGCTAAACCTCTGTCACATCAGTGCTGGGAAGAGGTTGCTGCTGTGGCTTTCCCAGAATATGGGTTTCATGTATTTTCTAAGCAGTGATGATGTTTCTCTGGCTTTCTCCTCCTTTTCTGAGGAGAAAATGGAAACATTTTGTCAGGGTTTGTGCAGTTCAAGGCAGGATTAATTACCAGAAAATATTGTCAGTGGACAGCCCGGCTGGTCGGTCCCACCGTTGGGGTAGAAGTCAATGTGGCCCAGTGCTTCTCTGTAACCTAGTCCTGACAAAAGGGAATAAATATCAGGGCAGGAATATTAATGCCATCCATCTGTTTAGGGAGCAGGCCAGGCGGTTGTGACCCAGCTGGGTCATTTTAGCAATGGTATCAAATACCTAAAATAAGCCTGTGTGTGCAACGGTGCAAAATTTAGGTTTTTGTATCACTGTGTGCAGGAGAGGAAAAGGGATGTGAAACCTGGGTATTGCTGTGGTGCTAAGTTTGACTTCTTGGAAGGGCTGGGAGAAGCAATGAGATGGGAAAGCCAGGTGCTAGGAGTAGGCTGCCCATGGGAGCAGAGCAGAGGGCTGGCATCACATGGCTGGCCTGGCTGGTGGATCTGGGAAAGGATAGGGCTGAGAGAGAGTCCAGATTCACCATAGAGGAAGGTTTAGCTCAGAGGAGGTGGGATGGAGACTGGAAACATCATGCAGGGAGCCATGGGTTGGGGATAACTGATGTGCTGTGCAAGGCACTGAGCTGTGGGACCAGCTTTGGAGGTGCTGTGTGCTGGGATGCAGCCTGAGCCCGGCGTGGGACGTTAGTGTGGAACTGCTCTGGCAGGATTGTGTGCTGCAGGAGCTCCTGCATAGGGCCCAAATCCCTGCAATTCATGGGCCACCAGGCTGTAACTGCTCTAATCCAGCAGCAGGTTTTGAAGTGCAAAGAAACCAGCAGCTCCCGAGGGAGTGCTGAGGACAGTGTGGGCAACACAGCACCCCAGAGTCCTTCCCAGCACCAGTGAAGGAGTCTGCTGTCCTGGGCCAAAGGAGCAAAGGTCCTGGCACTGCTGCCCACCACACCCTGCTTTCCCGTGCTCCATCAGTGCCTGGGTTTCCTCGTGGAGCTGCAGAGCTGGAATGTCACGTACCGTCGGTGTCGGAATGAATGACGTCGACAAACTGTGCGTCGGTGGGGTCCAGCCTCTCACTGGGGGGGGTTCCCCGGTACAAGGGCCCCGCTGGGTCCAGGCCTGCAACACAAAGCCATGTGGGTGGGACTGCCTCGTGCCCTGCTGGCCTTGAGGCCAAAGGACTGACGGGGGAAGGTTCACCTGTGATTCTTCCAAGTGCACCGCCAAACATCTGTCCCACAAAGCCAGAGATGTGTGCTCCCAGGCTCACTCCTATCATGTGCATGGAGTCAAGGGATGCTCCATTGATCTAAAAGAGATTTAAAAGTACTCGTGGTCACAGATTTGAGGCACAGGAAAGGCATAAAAAATATCAGGAGGAGGAATGTAGAGGCGTCTCCCTGTTTTTCCAACATTTTCTCTTGGTGTATTCCACTCTGTAAATATTCCCCCTCTGATAGTCCCACAGTGCAGCCAGCATCCCTGTTTGAGGCCCATACCTGAGGCTGTGATGAACACAGTTCAGGCAGTGGCTGTATTTTCCTGGGGCACTGGAGCCAGAAACCATTCATGGGCCCCAGGAGTAAAATTCCAGTTGCCCCACATGTGGTTCCTGCAAGGAATTAGCAGACACCATGATCCTAATGATCCAGTGTCTTCATTGCTTGTGCAACAGCTTAGGGGAACTGTGAACTGTAGCTGATCCCCTTAAATTGGTTTTTGGACATACAGAAAGTGGAAGCAAAGTTTCTGTGTGTGGAAAAACACGTCTGTAGAGTTTTGTACCCAGAAATGGAGAGACTTAGAGTGTAAACTGAATATTGCAACAAAATACCATCGTACCAAGTCCAAGGGTACGACTTGGCACTGCAGGATAGCTGCAAAAATTAATGTATTCCTTTTTAGGAGTTTCTATTCCCAGACATCCTGCTGTTTTTAAACACTTCCTTTGTGCCCTTTACATACTGTGCCTTAATGACTATACCATAGTGTGAACGTCCAACTTACCAGCATTTCATCAATAAATTTCTTCAGAATCTCAGCAACTCTTTTGCACTTTCTGGAAGCATAACTGTAGATGAGGGTTGTTGCCCCCTGGTTCCAGTCCACGAGGATGATGTTCATGTCCTCTGCAGAAAGCAGGAGGTGCACCAGGTCGGGGATCCAGACGGGGGCAGAGCCTGTGAATCGGTACCCGTGGATGATGAAGGTGGTTTTCTTGGTCACGTTGAGGTACTTGGGGGCTGTTGAGTGGAGCTCCTTGGCACAGGTTGGGTTCTGCTGGGTGTAGAGCAGCAGCTTCACCTTCAGCTCTGTCCCAATCAAAGCGCTCCCGAAGCCGAGGGCTGTGAATGCAGGACATGTCTCCCCGGGATCTGAAAAGAGCACAGGGTGGCAAATGGAGTGTAGCCCCAGCGCGTTTGCTTCCACCTGCCAGCCCTGCACAGGGGCAGGGACGTGTGTTGTGACGTGTCTGAGCCAGGGCTGCTTCTCTCCTGTCTCCTCTCTTCATGTTCATGACTGCGGTTACCTTGGAACTTGGGTTTTCTTGCCATATTGGAACAGCAAGTGCACCTTTTTGGAGCAGCATTCCCTGAAACAACACAGTCCTGTTTCCACAGGCAGCTGGGAGATGGCGTGGCCTCTCTCCAAAAATCCCAGTAGTGTGAGGGAGTGACTGATAACCAGGATGGTTGCTGTGCTGGTTTGAGAGCACACCCAGGTGCTCTGGACAGGCTCAAGGGTAAACTGGTGTCCTCGGGGCTGGTTTGTACCTCCAGCCCGGGGCTGCCAAGCTGCAGAGGATTTACCATGTGAGGGGCAGCCCAGTGCTTCGTTTGTGTGTGCAGATGCAGCCTGATATTCCTGACTGCAAAATGGGCACCCTTGGGCTGCCTGGGATGTCACGGGTGGTGCTGAGTAAACAGCTGAAGAGCAACTGAACTGGATGTAAGTGCTGCTCCATGGGATGGTCTGTGCCTTTGGAAAGCCTGTCTTTGTGTCCTGCTTTTCCAGCAGAGCACCATCTGAGCCTTTAGATCACAGTACAACCTCCAACAGGGCACTGGCAGGGAATGGAACAACTGTCTCCAGACAGATGCTGCTTACGAAGGCCCTCCCAGGTTTAGTAGCCTCTTCCTGGCTCACAGTCCTTTCCCCCAAATCCTTTTAATCTTATTGAAGAACCTTGTGGGGGAGAGTGTCTCTCTCACACATATACCCTGGGCTGCAGCAATTTTTCAGGCTGCCATTCCTAGAGGAATCTTCCTGATCTTTGTTGCTTAAAAGGCTGTGCAGTGGGTAGAAGAGTTTAGAAAACCTGCAGCTGTAACCTGATTGTGCTCAAACAAATCTCCAATGCTCTGTGCATTTTAGCTTCTCTATGAGGAAACTCTCACAGTTTCTACGAGCCACTTTCCCTTTTCTCTCTCTTTGGAAAGCAGGAACTTGAGAGTGATATAAATACTATGTGCCCAGCACATAAAACAATCTGCTCAGTTGCCATAGTTCTGCTAATTACTCTGTAGAAGCCCCAGGAGCTCCAGAAATAAAAGTTAATAGGCTAAAAGGATGTTGCAGTTAAATCCAACTGAATATTTTAAATTGCTACCATAAATTTTAACATCTGAAATCCATGGAGTCCTTACTGTATAAAGCCTATGGTACCATATGAACAGTGGGACAGGAGTGGTGGGAAATGAGCCCTCAGCCAGGCCCACTGAATGTGGGTTGAAACCAGGAGCCTTTGAATGGGGGGTGTTCTGCTCCTTAATGCTTCCCCCAGGGCTCCCAGGGCAGTGTGGCTCTGGGCCCTGCTCCCAAGAGGAAAGGTCACCTGGTGGCTGTCTCCTGGCCAGCCATTCTTGCAGTGCCAGGAAGCTCCAGTGAAAGAGCAGCAGGAGTTCTCCTGTGGCACTGCTGTTGTGGAGATCTCAGAGGAAAGCAGAGGAGAGCTCACATTTCTGCTGATCTACGCCAGCTCACACAGTGAGACTCAGCGACTGTCCTCTAGGTGCTACTGCAGCATAAAAAAATACAACTATCTTGGTTTTACTAATAACTAGGCATTGTTTTAGTTATTGTATAGCAGTATTATATGGTGTTGTTAATCATCTTTACTGCCACTGGAGCTGTAGTAATAGAGGCAGAAATGCCAGGCAAGAATTACTTCTATATGGTGCAAGATTGCACTGATTGCTTAATTTGTGTCTGTGTCTCCTGCCCTGTGCTGAGACTTGCCCAGAGGAGCACTGTGTTTGCCATCAGAATAGCCTAAACCTTCTGGTATAGAGGAGCTTTCAAAGAGCTGGTCAGCATTTGCTGATACCTGACACCAATTGATTCTGGTTTGATTATTAAAATCAGATCAGGATTATAATACATATTATTATAGGGGGGAGAAAACATGCCAGCTTCTCTTCTGGCAGGATGGTGCCCATCTCAGCCTCATCCTGACACATCAGGATGGCCAGTTATCCTGGCTTTGCTCTTCCTTCCCATGAGCACAGTGACTCCTACCCAAATGGCTGCAAGTGTCTTTGAAACTCCAAGATGATTGGGGTGAGTGGCTTATTAAGTCTGCAAAGAAGTAAGTGAGGTGGAAAGTTACACCCTGGCACTGTACTTAACTAACTTAACTTTCCCTCCAGGAAAGGTGAATGAATGTGGCAATTAACCCAGCATGCCATTAGCTCACCCCCAGCCCTGCCTTGGCCATTAGCTTGCTAGACAGACTGGCAATTCACATTCTCCTGCTCAGTTTTCTGATATGTAAAACAGGGGCAAAACACTAGTCTGCTGGGCAAGGTGCTCTGAAGGCAAGGCTCTGAAGGCAAGGTGCTGGGCAGGGGGCATAAAAATGTGTGAAATCCATGTCCCTGCCTGGGAGCTGGACATCTTTGGTCTTGAGCTTGAGATCAGCCTCCAAGGTGCTATTGCAGCAGGAGAGGCACCTTCAAAATAACCCGGTTCTGAACTGACATATATAAGCATATATCATGATAGAATCATAGAATGGTTTGAGTTGGAAGGGACTTTAAAGCCCATTCAGTGCCACCCCCTGCCATGGGCAGGGACACCTTCCACTAGCCCAGGTTGCTCCAAGCCCTGTTCAACCTGGCCTTGGACACTTCCAGGGATCCAGGGGCGGCCACAGCTTCTCTGGGCAACCTGTGCCAGGGCCTCCCCACCCTCACAGGGAAGTTCTTCTAAATATGTAATCTAAACATACTCTCTTTCAGTTTGAATATGTATGTCCTGAAGTTACATACTCCTGGGTGGGAGTATTGTGGTCACAAGAACTGTCCCAGGCAGTGCTATCAAGGCCTGCATTCCCCTGGTGTCTCTCATCCCTTTCTTGGAGATGGTGTTTGGAGGCTTTTTCTTCCATCTGTCCTGGATGCTGATCCTATGGACAGGCAGGGTTTGCCACGGTGGTGTTGGGGCTGTGGTCCTGAGCTGGCTGCATGAATAGAACAGCAGCCAAGTTTTTTTACCTCCACCAATCTGTCCTCTTGCAAAGGGAAGTTCCAACAGTTTTTTCACATCAGTGGGTCAGTGGTCACTTGTCCCAGCTGTGGCCCTTGGGACACAGAGGTGCTTCTCTGTCTGTCTGCAGGTTCTCTGGCACTCTGCCACCTTGCCTGGGCTCTGTACAGTGTGTTTCAACAGACTGCTCTTAACCATCGACAATAACTCTCCCCTTTCAGCAGACTTCACAACCATGACGTGAATCTCAGGAGTGCTGCTGAAGATTTCCATCACTTCTCCACAGAGAGTGTGCCCTCCACCTCTTAAACTGGTCCTCAATAGCTCCCTGGTTTCCTCCTGCTTTTTCACATAATTCTTTTTTCCCACTTCTTGTGAGTACATTTCCTACAGCGTATTAAACAAACTAAGCAAAACGTGACCCCGAGATTACTCCAGAGGACCCAATGAAATACAAGTTAGTATTTATAAGAATACTGTGTTTTTTAACCCTGTTTGTTTTCCCTACAAAGCAGAGAGCTGTAACTTGACTTGCTCCCATGTGTATGCTAACACAAGGCAGTACATTTGTTTATTGTTACACAGGTTGATTCTTGTAGGGCTGTGAGGATATCAAATGGAGCTTACTGTTCATAAATGGTAATTCATCCTTCGCCTCTGTCGTACACGACACCCCTGAAAAGAAATCATTATTCTCTGAAGATTTCCAATGACATTTTCAGTGCAGATGGATAGTACTTATATAAGAGAAATGTTTGCAAAGGGAGGGAAAGATAATAAAAAAATACTTCTGGTTTTACGTTTGGAACTCTTAGAACTGACTCCATCCGTGTAACCAGTATAGTTTGCTTTGCCGAAATAAATAATGTTAGTGAGAAACCCTGCACAGTAACTGTAATGCAGAGGGCAGACACAGTCATGTTTCTGTAAAGCACAGTGTGTTATATTTGACAAAAAACATTCAAAACAAATGGTTGATTTCTTACCTGTTTTCACCCCATGCAAAAGGTAGATGAACACAACACACAGCCTCAGCATATGGACTTCCACATGGAGCTTCTATGGGTAAGAGACTTTAAGGATCCCACAATTTCCTTGCCATGTGTCTGCTGGCTCTGACAGCAATTTGCTCCCTTTTTTTTTTCTGCCTGTCCCAGTAGGTGTGGTGAAAGCAGGAAGTTACCAGCCAAGAAATGAAGACCAGTCTCTAGTTACACAACTGAAGCTTCTTCTTAAAAAGGTGGGGCACTTTCTATTCTAACAGGTTTCCTTAATTTAGACATAGTTTGCCCTGGGAGATGACTAATCAAAGACACAAATGGGTTGGTATCAAAAATGGTTGCTGCTGTAAGCAGCAATTTGACTACACTGTGTTGAAACTAAGGAAATTATTGCCTGTTTGTCTTTTGCAAAGAATGTCAAGAGGATCATAGGTGTCACTACAAGTCTGATAAGCATCTGGGCAGGGCCAGTGCTTGGTTTCCCAGGGCCCTGCCTTTGGAAAGTTCATGATGATCCCTAATCTCCCATGTTCCTCCTGCTCTCTGGAGTCCCTTCTAACCCACAAAGCCCTGTCCCCTCAGGCAGGAGGCAGGTGCACAGCACTACGTGTGACAAAGGGAAGGTACCTGGGGCAGTCTGGCTCTCCATTGGGCTCCCAAGCATCTGCTGCCTTGGATGACACTCATACAACTGGCATTCCCACCACATTTTCTCAAAGACCTGCTGGAACATCATGAATTCAGCTCTAATTCAAGTAAGAAAGGCTTTTTTTTCCTTGACGGATGGGAGGAAGAAGATAGCTAAGCAAAGACAACTGCCAGGGGCAGGAAAGGAAGTCTGAAATTGAAGCTGGAAGATATAGTGGCAAAATTGGGAAGAAAAGGGTGGTTGGGAGCTTGAAAAGGGGTGAGAGAGGAGGGGAAGAGAGAGCAGGGATGGCTGCTGGATAGAAATTGGGTGGTAGCTTTGCCTGACGTTTTCTTAGCAAATTCTTCTAACTGTAGGCAAGGGAAAGGGAACCTGGGGAGGATCAGAACTCCCTCATTAAGCACAGGCTCTGCTTTTTCCTCCCGGTGATGATCCAACGAGGAGCTGAGCTATTACAGCTCCCAGCTGCATAGCTGGTTCTTTGGTCCATGCTGGGCAAACTAAGCTTTTTGACTTTGCTAATTCTTGGGTTAATCCTTAACTCTTCCTGCTGCCTGTCTGCAGCTCCTTCTTGTTCAGACAAGTGTGTGCTGCTTGTCTGGTGCAGGCACGGATCACCCAGGCAAAAGCTGGGGTTTGTTATTTTGGAGAGGATAAACATTGAGAAAAGACACTCAAAAACTTCTGTGGAGTCTGGAAGTCCAGGACAGTGCTTTTTCTGCTGCACTGGCAAAAGAATATAATTTAAACATTGTTTTCCTTCCAGTTCCTTTCTCACCCCCACCAGTAATCCTAAACTCTGTCAAAATATTTTCTCCTTAGCAAGAAGTTCTGCCAATGGTGAGACAGAATCAGTCCAACAGTGAAACACGAAGATGAACAGAAGGCTTTTACCTGTTGCAAAGGACATCTGCGAATCAGAGATAAAATGGGATAAATCAAGAGGGCCTTGCCTTTCTTCTCAGCACAAAAAGAGGTAACAACTTATTGCCTGAAGCTAAGCTCTACTTGTTTCTTTCCTTGGATTTCCATTTCCCTTCTGAGGTAGCTCATTCGAGTGCCTCTCATTTCAATAGGTTGGGACTGGCAATACCCTGGGACTGGCAGGCTCTTCCTTGGAACTCTCAACCATCCCTCTAAAGACCATGATTTTGAGTAACCACCATTTTAGCATAAATTAGACTGTCTGTTCATGGTGTGTGTGTTGGCAAACATTCCCAGGAGGTCAGCACTGGAAATGCTCTCCACCTCCACCATCAGATCCTGAGATGAGGAGTTCAAGTAACCACCTGTGTTTACAGGTTACTTCCAGCTCTTGGATCTGCTGACCAACCTTTCACACCTGCCCCACACATCCTTCCAGCCACACACTAGTGGAAGATGGTAACAGCTCACAGCTATTTGGGTTTCTACACTGAACTCTAGACAATGATCCCACTGTGAGCTTTGAAATCACTAACAACTCGAGACAGTAAAAACTGCTTTTTAATCATGTGTAGAAAACACTGAAGATCAGAATTGGCACCAACTTAAGAAAAATTTAACAGAAAAAATGAAATAAATAAGTGAAACATTCTGCTCTTAGCTCTGGGTGTCAGAGAGCCTCTGCTATTTCACACTCATTACAGAAGCATTTTGAACTGGTTGCTGTGAGCAGAACCACTGCTGGAATCCAAATGTTTCAGGAATGCTGTTTCTTCCTTAGAGCGGCTTCTGACAACAGTGGTCAGCTGAAAAATATTTTCATGTGGCATTCATGCATCTGCTGCATGAAATCTCACTGATTCGCTAGTTTCCCGTGGGTGGAACGTTTTCATGGAGATACTGGAGAGCCAAATCTGTCCACTTCATTTCTTGCTCTTTCACAGACTCGGTGGTGCCACCGTTGTCTTGCTCTGGTTCAGGGAGCTCATTCTGAGAACAAAATAGAGGTACAATGCATTCCACACAAAATAGACTTCCTGAAAGCAGCAGGTTGTTAAGGCTTTGTATGGATAAATAGAAACGAGACCAGAGGGTGCATCTGAACAATAAATATCATACATACTGATCCACTTAAAAATATTATTGGGCCCTGTTATGAACAACATTCTTTTCACATGAATATGGTGCTTAATCTGAAAGGTAAATTGGTTTTCCAGGACCCTGGGGCCTTGCTATACACTCAGACTGCACACACAGCAAAGGAGAATATATAGCAAATGCAAAGTAAGTAAATAACAGTGCAATGCAATTATTCCATTACTTGTTTGCAATGTGCTGCTTCTGCTGTTGGCAAGAATACAGATACTGCAGTTATTATAGCTGTTATTAAGACAACTGGTTCTGTAACACGTTTCATTCCCGTGGCAGGTGAGAAATCCTTCCTCTCTACGTGCTGGACTCAGGTGTGGCTGTGCTGGATCAACAGGATAAGTCAGAACTCCCTTCTTTTATTTGTTCTCTGTGTTGCTGTACTGCTGCAGTCACACCGAGTGAGTGCTATTCTGCCAGATACCATTTGGGCAGGAATTCTGAGTTCTAGATCTCTGGAAATCCCAGCATGAGCTAACTAAAACATTTCAGTTTTGAAAACACTGTATGATTCGAGCCCATCTGAGTTCCCGGGAATCTCTCAAGTGAGCACTGGAGCAAATGCTCAGGACAGGCTCAAAGAGCACTTCACAGCCATTCTGTTTGCTCCTTTACAGTGCTCCTGAGCAAGTCTCCTGTGAATTCGTGCTCCTTTTCCCATGTGATAAGAGGCAATCTCATCTCTGGGAATCTCTATATCCACAGCTAGGCCTTTCTTTCTATTGTTAGTTGGTGAGGCTTCCTGCTCTGGGGCTGCCATCTGTATGTGACTGTAAGCAGCCCAAGAGGTGGCTGTAAGGGAAGAAACAGTAATGTTTGGACTCAAGGTAAAGGCAAATGTCAGTAAGGAACCAGTTTATAATACTCAGCCTGCCTTATAAATGTTATCCCAAGCAATAGGGGGTTTGGGCTCTTTTATCTGACAATTACACTTCTGCAAGATCCTTCCCTCAAACCCAGCTCTTGGCAGGAAAACGTGTGCTGTATATATGGATTTTGGAGTTGTGCAGCTGCTCCTTGTCCTCTCTGAAAAGCCAGTGGTGGAAGGGCTAAAGCTTGAGCCACATCACAATTTGGAAATGTCTCTATGCTGAAGGAGACCAACACCTCGTGATCCCCACAACTGCCTTGTCAGTGCTAGCCAGGGTAAAGCTTGTGCACCAGAGAGAACAAGGAAAGGGAAAATCCTCAGCTACCTCCCGCTTCCCTGGAAGTTTCAAAGTAGCTAAGGAAAGGTTTCAGAGTGGGAGATCTGAAGCTTCAACTCTGGGCTTTGTGGGATCAGCAGTAGCTTTTCCCCCGCTGCCCCTCTCCCACCCTGCACCCGTGCCCTGGATGAAAGGACAGCTGCCATGCCTTGGACATGGCACTGCAGGTGCCAGTGCATTCACTGCTGTCCTTGAACTGGCAACAGCAATGCTGGATCTGGAAAAGACTGACTGGAAACAGGTATGAAAATTTTTCAGCTTCTTTTAATGGAATTTCAGGAAGTGGAAATAAAGTGTAACCAAGACTGCGACTGTCAGCGTGAGACTGATCATCTCTGTTCTCCAAACCAGAACTTCTCCCTGATGCCAAACCCAAAACAGTGTGAAGGGGAGGGCACTCCAGTTCTGAGAGGATTCAATAACTGGTCAGGGGAAGGGGGACAGAAACATCCAAGTCCTCATGCACACAGGAGTGACTGGCATATAGGGCAAGGAAAGAGTCAGATCCATCCCAGGAGCCCTTTGTACAAATCAGCTGCACCACAGGCAATACTCTGTGCTGTTTCTTGGAATGGGCTGAGATAAACACAGCAGCCTTAACTCAGATTGATAAGTAGCAATTCACCTACCAGAGGGATGGCCACGTCCTCGTACGGCAATTTATCTTCCCTCCACGCGTCATCGATCAAATCCAGGATCCTGCCGTCCCTCTGCACCTCGCTGTCCATCCTCACAGCAGGTGAGTGCAGCTAAACCTGTGACACAAAGCAGATGCTGTTCCCAACAACATCCCCAGCCAAGGAGCTGCAGTTCGGACTCTGGGCTTGCTCTGGTTTGGATCTAATTCCTGTTAAGATTAAACTTGATTTTCCTAATCCACTCAAAAAGGGGTTATAACCACAGGAGAACTACTTCACCTGAAAAGAACACTATTAAAGTGATTTGCTGATTGATATGCATCAGAGACGAATATATAAAACCAGCAGGTTTTTATTAATGATATTTACATGTGTTTATATCTACTGACTGACTTTTAGAAGCCTACTTTGAGTGAGTTTGAGCACCCCTGTAACTCTACCAAGAGCCCTTTGCTGCCCTGAGCAGTGCTGTGCCTCACCCAGGGCTTCACGAGTCTGGGACAGTCACAACAAAGGATTTCAGGGCACCCAGAATCCTGCCCGAACCTGAAGTCCAGGAAAATGGTGAAACAGAAGAAAAACAAGACCTGTCTTTCACCCCCAGCTACAAGAATCCCTCCGGGGTGTCTCACTGCACTCTGCCCTCCCTGAAGTGTCACGTCAGGGACTCGCCCCGGTGTGACCCTGCGGCTCGATCG
The DNA here is from genome assembly GCF_003984885.1 of Neopelma chrysocephalum. Classification (NCBI taxonomy): domain Eukaryota; kingdom Metazoa; phylum Chordata; class Aves; order Passeriformes; family Pipridae; genus Neopelma; species Neopelma chrysocephalum. The sequence goes on from NW_020897914.1 coordinate 2,413,297, forward strand.
TGCCGGGGTAGGTGACTACAGGTATTTATTTTACACCAGACCAGGGCAGGTGACTACCGGTATTTATTTAAATACACCCCGCTGCACGGGGGCGGCGATGGGCACCGGGCTGAGCGGTCCCAGCCCCGGGGCCGTGCGATCCGCGCTGCTCCCGGCCGACAGCCCCGTGCGCCCCGTATCCCCACTGTGTCCCTCTCCGGTGTCCCCTCCGTCGTACCTTCAGTACCGCCCCGAATGTCCCCGCAATGTTCTCCCGGTGTCCCCCCGCGGTCCCCTCGGTACCCCCCGAATATTCCCCCGCAGTGTCCCCCGTGGTGCCTCCCCCAGTGTCCCTCCCCGCAGACCCTAACCCCATGATCGCCCCGGTAGCCCCCTTAGTGTCCCCCAGTGTCCCCTCCCGGCGTCCCCCCCGTGCCCTCCCATCTACCCCCCGTGTGTGCCCCCGGTATTCCCTGCGGTGTCCCCCCATGTCCCCGCACTGTCCCCTGCCCGCCGTACCCTGCCCTGGCCGGGCCCTGCCGTGCGCAGGCGCGGCTCCCGCGCAGGCGCAGCGCTGCCGGGCCGGGCCGGGCCGGGCCCGCCGTTAGGTGGGGAAAGGCGGGAGAGGGGAAGGAGGGAGGAAAGGGAGGGGAGGAAGGGAGAGGAGGCCGGCGAGTGCGGGGTGTCTGCGGGGAGGGAGGCGAGGGGAGCGGCGCTGGAAGGGCCCCGGGCAGCGAAACTTGCCGCGGCGGGTGCGGGGTAAACACCGTGAATGGGCGGAGAGCGGGGAGGCTCCTGCCGGGGAGGAGCGGGAGCGCAGCGGGAACAGGGAATGCTCTGCCGGGGCCGGCGGCACTGCCCGCGGCCACTCCTGCAGTCACCTCACAGGCTTTAGCTGCGCCAGGCGAGGTTGAGGTCGGGCATTGGGAAGAAATTCTTCACGGAAAGGGCTGTCCAGCACTGGAAGGGGCTGCCCGGGGAGGTGGAGGAGTCCCCACCCCTGGACGTGTCCAGGGAAGGACTGGACGTGTCACTCGGTGCTCTGGGCTGGGTGACAAAGTGATGTTCGGTCATAGCTTGGACTCGACGATCCTGGAGGTCTTTTCCAACCTGATTCTGTGATTCTTCCCCCGGCGACGGGTGGTTTGCACCGGGCTCCTGCCGCAGGTGGCATTCCGGCCACTGGCATGTCTGTGGCGGTGCTTTTGGGAGGTTATTGCTGCTTTTCTGTTCATTGTAAGCATATTTCCAGCAACACTTCGAAATTGCATCTTTCTATGTTTTTAAATACAAAGTATTCCCTGCCTTTTTTTATGGGCACTATTCTTAAGTCTTGTGTATTATCTGGTTTTCTCCACTTGACTCTACAACAGTTCTCTGTCGAGTTGGGATGATAAACCTTGTTTATTTTTAAACGTTTTTGGTTTTTTTTTGTTTGTTGGTTTGTGTTTTTTCTAAATATTTCCATTTTCTTCACTTTTTCAGAAGAGACCAGCTAGCTGTCCTTGCTTCAGCTGTAGTTAATGAGGGAGATTGTCCTCTCTTGTGGTAACCGGGGGTCTTTACTTCAGGTGCTTGTGATTTGCTGTGACTAAAGGCAACTTCTCTGGGCCTCTACCCTGGCACTATGTGACTTGCAAGCTCGAGAGGCCAAAATTTAATACTAAACAATGAACCTGATGAAGCATAAACCAGGGTAGAGAGATGTCTGATTTTAAGGCTTTCCCCCAAACCCTGGGTGAGGTGGCAGGTATGCAAAGCTGGCAGATTCAGGTGTACTGTGGGGGCCCTGCTTAAAGGATGACAGAAGCAAGGGCATGTCGTGGTAGGACAGGGCTAGATTGGATATTAGGAAGGAATTTTTCCTTTTGAGGGTACTGAGGCCCTGGCACAGGTTGCCCAGAGAAGCTGTGGTTGCTCCATCCCTGGAATTGTTCAAGGCCAGGTTGGATGGGGCTTGGAGCCACCTGGTCTAGTGGAAGATATCCCTGCCCATGGCAGGGAATGGAATAAGATGATTTTTAAGGTCCCTTCCAACCCAAACTGTTCTAGAATTCTGTGCTGTCTCTCTCCTCATGTCTCTGCCCACTGAAAATTGATTCTGTGTAGGTGTGATTAGAATGGTAGAGAAGAGCTGCTACTGCTTGATGTCTGCTGTTACCACCTGGAGAACTCTTGGAATGCTGTCAGCAGCTCAGGGGATGTGCTCATCTGCTCTCCTCAGCACCCTGCCCTCAGCAGTACCACGAAGGTGTTGTGCATACTGATGGAGTTTTGTTAAGCACAGAGAGGACCAAAGAGAGACAAAACACTATCAGAATAGGGATAGGATTTTTTTCCTGTATATTTTCTGTGTGAGTGTGATTTAAAACACAGCAGAACTCCCAAGGACAGGCTTTAATCCCTGGATGGTGTTTGAAGTGCTCTAGAAGAGGATAGAAGCTTCTCAGGGAAGTGAAAGCAGAGCTGAGCCTGCATTTCTAAAGTCTCCCTTGCTGTGACCTCCTCCCCTTTTGTTGATTGCTAAATGATGCCATATTAATCTTTGAGGAAGATGTTGGAAGGATCCATCTCCAATACTTGAGACAGTGCATAGGTTTTGGAAAGAGATGTTGTTAATACCTCCACAGGGTGAAACCAAAGTTTGTGTCCTCAGGATGAGTTTAACCATTTTTGTGCTAGAGAGCTGTAGTTTCATGGAGGAGCCACTGAAATAAATTCTGGCTTTCTGACTCCATTTCTGGTTCCATGGTAACTTTTTATTCCCTGTTTTTGCCTTCACATTAAAGTGAACCCTTCTTGCTTCACTAATATGTGAATTTTCTATGTGTATGCACACATACATGTTTTTGTGACTTAAAAGGTGTGATTTTTAACTAAAACAATGTACTGCTACTGTTAAGCTGTTCAACTTATTTTCATAATGTAAGACATAACTCAAGAGGAATTTTTAAGGAGTTCCTTTATTTGGCAGATATTTGGCTTACAAGTTTGTGAAGGTGACCATTGTTTTCCTCACCTGTAACTGCATGCTCATTGTAATTTTTTTAACTTCTTTGCTTTGTGGACTTCTGCTTTTTCTGCAGCTGGGTGGAGAAGCAGCCTTGTTCGTGCATTGCCATGGGTGACCACTGCTTTCCTGTGCTTCCCTAGCTGCTGAAGCCACTAGGATTTGATGATGGAGGCTTTACTGGAAGGAATGCAGAGAAATGAGCAGGGGAGGTGTGTATGCAACTGTACACAGCAGTCATTCAAAAGGATTTAAGTATTAACCTTCCCTCCTATTCAGAATAAATCCTCAGGTATCAGTGTGCAGTGGCCTTCACCAGGTGCAGAAGCAAAGTCACTGCCTGAGCTGGCTTTGCAATAAGCCCTGGACAGGTATTATGTTAGCAATTTAGTTTTACATCTTCCTGAAAACCTTCCACCTTGGTTTTTTTTTTCTGATTGTTTTAAACCCTTCTTGTGAATAAATATTTATTTTGTGGCAGCCATGCAAGGTTAATGAGATGTGACTTTGTTATCTGTTTTTATTGAAAACATCTGATTATTTCCTGCTCATGTTGAGACTGCAGAGTCCCATTCAGCTCTGAGGAATCCTTAATGCTCTGTCTGAGGTGAAAGTATGTAGACTTTTGGATCCCCGAGAGAGACTGTAGTGACAATAATGGAACAAAATGTTTTCTGTGTTAAACAAGCGTGAAGCAAAAGTCACTGATGCTGTTTTCCCAGTCATCCTTGAGAATGTGACTCAGATTTATTTGATACTGTATCTTCTTCAGAGAACTGGTTGCAAAAACCAAGTTTAGACTTAGCTACATGTTAGCAGATGCTGTGAAGGAAATGTTCCTGCTCTGCATAATAGCTGCTAATTTTTTGTTAACTCACAGGACAGGGTGAGCTTCAAATGTGACTGATTTTGGCTCCTTTAAGAAGTATTTCTTTCCCTATAGAAAAACTGCCAAGTGTTGCAGTGTGCACACGCACAGGGAGAGCAGAGAAATTTCTATCCCTTAACCTATTGATTTCCATTTCTTTTCAGTTCTCCCTGTTTGACAGGCAAATTAAAGGGGTAAAGATCATTATGGAGTTCACCACCCTCTAGAGCTGTGTCTGGCAAGCCTTAATATTGTCCCTGGCTTAGCAGCTTGGGAAGTTTTAGAGGAGTTACTGGAATTGGCTTCAATAATTACTGCACCAAATTAGAAGTCTGGGCGTTGCTAGGGCACATGTGCTCCCTGATGGATTGCGAGGGTTGGATTCTTCATTATCATGTTGTCATCCAGCCCCCTCTGCTTCGAGGTTTGTCTGCATTTGTGATAAACTTCTGTTTTCAGGAGCTGAAAGCTCGGCTGTAAGATTCCTCTGGTGACTGAAGCTTGGTCTAAAATGCCTCTGCCTGGAGAGCAATTAAGGCAAATACAGAATATGAATTAAACATGCTTTGGTTTACTTAGATAATGCATAGTCCTGGGGCAAAGGGACGAATGCCCAAGTGATGTGGCTTAGTGGGCACGGGTGGTATTGGGCCAAAGGTTGCACTGGATGGTCTTGGAGGTCTTTTCCAACCCTAATGATTCCGTGATTCTGTTTCTCTGCAAGCTGATTTGCAAAGCATTCAGAGCCCTGCGTGTGCACGGTTGGTGCCTTGGTGCAAGTCAGTGTGTTCTCTGCCTTTGTTGGTTTGGGACACGAGACCCATGTTGGGTGATGCTGCTCTTACTTCCAGGCTCCTTCCCTTGCAGCGGCGGGTTCCTGACCTCCTGCGAGGCCGAGCTGCAGGAGCTGATGAAGCAGATCGACATCATGGTGGCTCACAAGAAATCCGAGTGGGAAGGGCAGACACAGGCTTTGGAAGCTTGCCTGAGTGCTCGGGAGCAGGAGCTTTCCTCTGCCAGGGCTGCTCTGCAGGAAAAACAGAAGGAGGTACCTCCATTTCATACTGTTTTCTGTTTGGAGACAACCAGTGTGTTTTACCTGTTAGAATCAGGAAATCAGGAATAGAATTTACAGAGGGGCTTGCTGGAACAAGGCGTCCAATTCATAATTCCGTCAAAGTCAAGTGATCAACTCCTCAAGGGTTGGTGGAATTCACAGATTGAATTCTCAGTTTCTAGAGAGAACCCAGAGATGCTGGATCTGGCTGCAGCAGTAATGGACAGCCCAGCAACCTGCAGTCATTGGTAGCAAAAAAACCCAATTTCCTACCGTAAACTACACTAAGATATCGCTGGGAGATTCTCCAAGAGCTGTTTTATGCAGCTCAGTTTTGTGCTCTGTAATTAAAGGCCTGGGGGAATTGCAAAAAATTTCTGTATTGGTGGAGAAGTATCAGTAAGTGAAATTTTTGCACAAGATGTGGGCCATCAACTGCAGTTGAGCCACAGGATTTTCATTTGCAGGAATGGTGATTTTTATCGTATAGATTATCATTGTTATTATCAATTGTGTTTTCTCAAGACACTTGAAATATTTCTTACCCCGAAAAAGTGAACATGGATTTCAAGACTGAACTGTAAAGTATGGTTAAAGTCACTACTGGAGTATATTCATGCTTTTGGTTTAGTCATGTGAGTTTTCTGTGGGGATTTCTTTTAATTTCACTTTGTCCTTTGGACCTGCAGTTAGAAAGGTGGGTACCCTGGGAAAAAAAAAGGACAAAACTGAGTCACAGGAGCAGTGGAATCAGTGTAAGGGAAGTCTTCTCTGCATTTCAAAACCCCAATTATTTCATTCTCCCTCATCATTTGGAATTTCTTTTTTACCTGAGCATAGTAAGATAATTACAGGGCCAGACTTTCTCTTGGTAGGTAGCTTGAAATCATAATGCATATTTGTGAAGAATTTGATGAAGATAGTGATAGAAGTAGCCTTTTTGGCACAGGCCAAACCTGTCAGCTTCACCACCAAAAATGAAAGCCAGAAACTGGCTCAAAAAAAGAGGCCAGAACTGAAGCAGTTCTGGCCCCAGCCTACCAAAGATTTAGGCATAGATTTAATGTGATGCATGGTGAGGGACCCCATTGAAACGTCCTAGTACTTACTAACCTAAAGTCTACTTGTACTGCTGTATTTATTTGCTTTTTAACTCTTACTTCAGGTTGGCCTGTTGAGGCGCCAGGTCGAAGAGGTGGAAAAATCCAAGCAGGACATGGCTAGAGAGTATGAACAACAGCTGAAGACGTTCCAAGAGGAGGTGAGTTGCAGAAAGAGAGGTTTGGTTTTTAGTTCTCACTTGATGTACAATGCAACAGGTGAAATACTTTGCATCATGGCTTTTGTTTAAATGCTGTGGTTTTAAACCTCCCCATTCTCTTAGTGTTTATGTGCTTGCAAAAAAGAGCATTGAATGTAGACAAAGCGACGTTTTTATGGTTCACTTGGCCAGTTGTTTGTGCTTCGGAGGAACTTGGTGACAAACAGAGAACTGCTGGAGTAGAAATGTGGAGTAGATGTTTTCATGTGCTGGAGATCTGCAGAAGTTTACTGCAAAAATGACCTGTGTCTGCCCATCCCAGTCACCACAGTGCTGGTTCTGGAGTTGCTATGGGTACAAGGCAGCAGCAGTTTGCTCTTTCAGCATTTCTGAAATTCAGAAAGGGTGGAGGTGTAACTGCCTGGCTTGTGTGAGATCAAGAAATAACAGTGGTATGTAGTCTCATCTTTTTGCCTCCGTTGACTCTGATGATGTTGGTAAGTATTTTGTCCTCTCAAGGCATATTAGTCTTAATACACATAATAAAAACTAAGTATACTCAGAAAGTACTGTTTGACAATAGTTTTAGAGCTTTCAGCTCCTGCTCACCACGAGGTGGTACCTGTGCTGCGGGTGGTGTAACAGCATTCCAGGTTTAGGGCTGAACTCTTTGCCTGTCTCCACTTGCTTGCCAGTGGCAGGGAGTTAACTGGCCTGAGCAGCTCGGAGAGCACTGCCCTGTTTTCTCTGGAGGGTTGGGCCTGGTTCCTGCTTACTCTGAGCCATAAGTGAAATTAATTTGGTAGTCTCTGCTCTGACGACAGAAGGCATCTGTCCTCATTTAAAACACCTCACTGTTCCATATGACTAACAGTCTTCATTCACTGGCTGCTCCCACTGGAATTGTGCATAGGCTGCAAAGCAAAGCTAAGGTACATTGGCAGCTCTGCCTAAATTGCTAAGGCTGAAATACAGAGTGTGTTGTGGCCTAAATTGCAGTGTGTGGGTGTTTTACCCACACAGTATTAATGCTGATGACGTTGAGCTCCAATATTCCTCAGTCTTCTGTTCTTAGTACTGTTTGGGGAAATTATTTCTGTCTCTGTTTACCACCATTTCCAGTGCAATTACAGGTACAGTGTCTAACTCACTGAGACTGTAGAAAGAATAAACCTCTTATCTCCTGATGTGTTTGGCAGAAGATGTTGGTATTAACTCTAAGCCTGTACATCTGTCTGTTCCTGTTGAACACACCAAAGTACTGAATGCATTATGTCTTGAATCAAATATTTATTCTTCTCATGGTCCTTCTGTTCATCCATGGGTGTAGCTTTCTCCATCAGTAAAATGGGAATGATGCCTTCTCAGATTCCTGTGGCTATTTGGAAACTTTTTATTTAATAGTTGAGTAGAGGGGAGATCATCAGATGGAAAACTCTCTTCCAGTTGCAAGTGATTATTTGCACAGAGGGTCATTTAAATGTCAAGAGTTTTTTCCCCATTCCTGCTCCTGATATGACTCCAGCATCCTAGCAGCGGGCGTAGGAGTGATATTTTCTGTTGGCATTCTCCTCTCATTGTGAAATACACAGTGTATCTAAGCAGAAAATGACAGATGAAGTGGTGTTGTTATTATGGGTAATGGCAATTCTCAAATCTTCCTTCTCCCAGTAAGTGGGAGAGTTCCAGTTCCCACCTGTGCTGCACAAGTGTATTTTAACCACCCAGGAGTCCCTCGCTGTGTGTGGTGTGGTGGGTGTGCTCCTCTGGGGGAGGAGATCAGCCACAGGTCCTGCCGGCTCTTCCTGTGCTGGGAGCCACCTGTAGAGAGAGGGATGTGCTCTTGCTGCATTGACAGCTACGTGTTAACCTCCATCTTATCATTTCAGTCATGTTTTAATCGTGGTAAGACGGAGGTTTAATTAAAGCTGCCGATGTCACGACTTCAGTGGCATCTTGCTCCTCTCACACAGCTCGGCCTGTTTTGCAATGCTGTTGGTATAATAGGCTCATTATCCCAATGGAAGCCTTCACTTGTGAGCTGGGTGGCCTTGATGAGGGGATTGTTTGTGTGAACCGTTCTGTGTGCCTTCTCTCTAAGGGCTCTGTAATTTCTGCCTTGGGGCCTTGAGCAAAGCTGTCTCTCTTCACTGTCTCCTCGCAGTTGTCCCGGCTGAGGAGGAGCTATGAGAAGCTGCAGAGGAAAAAAGCAAGAGGAGGCAGAGGAGATGCTAACAAGGGACAAGAAGGAGATGAGTTTGAATTGAGCAGACTGACCAGGAAGGTGGAGGTATGTGATGAAAAAGAAAGTGCTGACCAGTTTGTATGTATTAACTGACTTACTGGTGACTGAGTTGTCAACTAGGAAGAGGACTGTGAATCCTGTTTAAGGAGTACTCTTCATCAACTCTCCAGGTGTAGCTTTTCTCAACTGCTTCTGTAAGAAAGGCAATTTCCTGCACTGGAGCCTCTGAGTACACGGGATAAACCTTGATGTTGTTCTTAGACTAAATGAAAGGAAGAAGGTGCTGAAAGAATAATAAATTATGTGAATGGAATGAGTTCCAGTGTGGGGAGGTTGTATTCTCACTTTTTTTTAGGAGGAGGGAGCTACATGTCAAACTTCTTCTCAACCCTGTCTCGTCTTTTAATCTTTCTGCTCTGCTGAGCTCAACCCCACTCAGTTTTCTCCTCCTGTACCCCAAAGATGTGGTAACACACACACACCTGCCTGACACAGTGCCCAGTTTCTGGGGCAAAGATTAACATTCAAATTCTGCGCTTCATTCTTGTCATCTTAGTGATTTCAATAGCAGCATGTTCTGGAAGCTGATGCCAGTCTGAGTTGTTAAACCCCTGACAGCAAACCCATGAAACCAGCCATGGATGTCTTGGCACTTAACATTTGTAAACAGCAATAATTGACACTGACGTTTCACCTCGGGAGGGGAGGGAATGCAGCGAGCACAGTGTGTGAGGGTTCTGTGCTGCTGAGCCGGTGCATCAGGTGACTGGCTAATGGTTTCCCTGCTGTGGGGAAAGGTGTGTGAGGATACGGTGGGAGAGAAGGCAAATGTGGATGTGAACTGGGAGGGGATGTGCTGCCCCTGCTGTCCTTGCAGGAGTTCCGACAGAAATCGCTGGAGTGGGAGAAGCAGCGCCTGCGGTACCAGCAGCAGGTGGCATCGCTGGAGGCTCAGCGCAAGGCTCTGGCAGAGCACTCCGAGCTCGTGCAGGTACAATTAACGTGCCCAAAGTTTCTGTTTTGTTTGTGCCAGCGGGTGGGAGGGAGGGAGGGGGAGGAGGGAGAGGCTGATGAAATCTCCCAGGCTTCCATCCAGTTCAGGTTGCCATTGAAGTGACTTTTAATGTCCCAGTGGAATAGGGTTTACTTGTACAAGTGCTGTATGGAAAAAAGATCTGGAGTCTGTCAGCAGAGATTAGATAAACCTTGTGCAGCTCTCCCTGACACCCCTCTGGTTAGCAGAGAAGACAGTAGGATGCATCTTTCCCTGGGAGGCAGAGACCACAGCATATGACACTTTAAAATAGCTGTTACATCATGTTATCTAGTTGAAAGCTGTGTACCTGCCAGCAGCTAAATATGTACCTTGTGGGTCCAGCTCAGAGGGTGCTGTTGGAAAATATTCTTTCCCTACAACAGAGGCTTTAACAAAGTACTGAACTAACAGCATTTTTCAGCCCCCCCTCCTTTTTTTTTCTAGCAGTCTCCTAAGGCAAGGCTGCTGTTCCCGCAAAGCTGATGGCTCAGGGAGGTAATGGTGCTGCAGCAGAGCGAGATGAATTGACCTAGAGCACAGCTGTGAAGTCACACTGACACAATCACAGCAGACACTGATAAGAAGCTCTTGCTGGGGACTTTGCACTTAATGGGCTCCTGAGTTGCTCTTGAGTGGAAGCTCCTGCAAGGAGGGAGTCTGTGATGACAGGACTGGAGCTGGCTCTGACAGGGCCTTTGTGAGAGGCTGACACCAGTAGATCTGCAAATGCAGAGAGAGTCCTTGAGCAGAAGGTCTCGCTGCTCTGCTGTCTGTGTGTCGCTGATGGCTCAATTGTCTGAGCACAGATGTGTCCTTGGAGCACAGGCTGGGACGCTGGGGCTCAGAGTTGCTCTTCCTATGGTGCAGCAGAAAACCAGGAATTTGGGGAGGTTTTCCCGAAGCGGCGTAGGTGACTTAGGTACTGTGAACAGACTGCCTGGATCCTCAACTGCTTTGAAAAGCCCAGCATGGAAGGGCTACAGTTTTGCCTTTGATGTTTCTGTGTGTTTTGTGTGCTTGGTTGTCTTGCTGGCACAAAGTCATGCTGAGATCCATGACCATGGAGTACTTCCCCTCTCTCCTTTCATCTGGCTTCCCCTCATCCCTTGCAGAGCAGCTTAGGGAAGCCTGGCATTCTTCTGCAGTTCAGAGCACCTTCTGGAACACCTGCAGCCTTTAAAGTCAGCAGGTGAAACCTGGAATTCTGTGCTGGCCTGCATGTTCTGTGGATGAAAATGAGAGACAGCTTAAATGTTTTCTTAATGCAGAAATAAATATTCAGGCAGTCTGGTACTCTGGTTTCTCGGGTGAAGAAAGGCTGTGCTTTACTCTTGCCCCTCCTGATTACCTTTTCTGTCATGACTATTCAAATAATAATGAAAGGCTGTAATCAAAATTATACCATAGTCTTGCAAATGCACAGTTCCTATAGCATTCTTAGTTATGAGGCATTATGTGCCAGGCAATAAATCAAGGTACGTGGTGATTCTCAAGCTGGCAGGAATTGCTACTCTTAGAAATTGGGAGTATAAGACTACTCAAATATTTTGTCTCAGCCTTTAAAAATTCAAAGGTTCTATATGAAAAGGGAATATATGAAATGAATGTTCGTAGAAGCTTATGTGAGAGCTGGCTTGTTAAATTTCACCAGCTAGCTGTGTGGAAATAAATGCTATGAAATAAGGTACTGTGCCTATAAATAATAGAGCATGTATTGTCTGCTAGTCATAGGTTCCTTGTAACTTTTTTGTCTACATTAAAACAATGAAACATTCAAAGTGAGCATTCTCCCAGGCTGCTGGAACCACGTATTTAGTGCAGAGAGCAGAGCAAATTGGCTGTTACCCAGTTTGGTTTTGGGGCTGTTTGGTGGTTGTGGGTTTTCCATTGTGCACCCAGAGCTGCTTTCTGTCCTGGTGTGGAATTAACAGGGATTAACAGTTGGGTAATCTCTGGTTTGTGCTTGGTACTTACAAACCTTCTCACCTGCAGCCGTTTGTCCTGGTCTAGCCTTGGGTTCATGAGCCAAAACCAGCAGGTGGCTTTGTTCTTAGTTCATACTCGGGCAGCTGGAGTGCTTTGAGAGCCTCATTTCTCAGATTCTCTTTGAACCCCTTTTGGAATCAGAGGGCCCCTTCTTTTTTCATTTTCTTATTTTCATTCTGTTTGCCTTCAGAAGTGATACCCACGGTGTAACCCTGCAGCAATGCTTTCCCTGCTTCCCTGGAAGGTCACGTTGTGTACTTTAGAATGTGGCTCAGCACACTCAGAAATCAGTAGTTGTGTTGAATGTGGTTTGATACACTGTGTTTTCTGTGACTTACCTTTAATGCCCACGGATTGCTGTTGGCAGACCCAGCTTGCCAATCGGAAGCAGATCCTGGACTCGGTGGAGCTGGCCAGCCGCTCGGAAATCCAGCACTTAGCCGGCAAGCTGGAGAGGGCCAATGACACCATCAGTGCCAACGAGCTGGAGGTGGAGAGGCTGAACATGAGAGTGGATGACCTGAGCGAGAACAACCGCCAGATTCTGGCAGATCAGCAGAGAGTGCAAGAGGAATTAAGGCAGTCCAAGAAAATGGTAGAGGTCAGTGGAGGAGCTGTTATGAAACTGGGTCTAAAGCAGTGCTGGTGAGAAGTAGTGGGAAGGCTTTTAATCCCAGAGCTTTTGTCTCTTTCTAGAGCCTTTGTAAAGTTCCTGATTGGCCTCAAAACTGATCTTGTGCCCCTGTGCTGCTCTGCAGTATTTCCAAAGGTCCTAAAAAATTACAGCAAACAGATTTGGTCCATCTTGCAGCAGTCATTCCTTCTCCCTCCTGTGCAGGTGCTGCAGGATGAAAAGAGGGAACTGAAAGCCACCTTGCAGTCTCAAGAGGATTTCATTGACAGCTCCAAGCTGCAGCAGGAACAGTTACAGAAAGAGCTGGCCAGGATGACTGAAACTCTTCACACAAAGGAATTCCTCATCAGGTAGCATCTGGACCTCACTGGTACTTAGGCTCTTGAATCCAGATCTACATTCCAGGTTCTCCCACTGAGGACAGTAGCAGCATTTTCACACAGCTAGATCTGTGTTGGTTGTGTCTAGAGTGGTGTGCTGTAGTTTCTCACAAGTGCTGCCTTGCAGTGTTTGCCAAATTACATTGCTCTTGAAATCAGCTGATAATCAGTGAAGAGTGTGGAAGGAACCTGCTTTCCCCTCAGCTGGGTTTCTCGAGGCAGCACAGGGCTTTTGAAGTTGTTTCCCTCAGGCATTTTCAGTCAAGTGCTGGAGGCTGTTCGGGGTTGATAACGTGCTTATTAACATAACTGAAAGTTCTCTCTGATTTAATGATGTCAGACTGGGCCCTTGGTGAGGTAACTACATCTGTGACAAAATCATCTCGGCCTTCCCCTTCTGCACTGGCAATGTACAGAAGCTGTTGGGTTCTGGTGGCTGTGTCAGAAGGCTTGGGTGTTGCTCACCTACCAGCCAGACTGTCTCTGTCAGGGAGGCCAACATCAAACTAAAATGCAGCCTTTTTCAGTCAGCATGAACTCAGGCAGGGGCTGTCACCCAGCTGTGTGTTTGCTTCCTCACACTGCACGCCACAGTCACCTGCTGCTGGGCTCTGTATGTTTTTCAGAGAATTCCAAGAAAACAGTGGTTGTGTTCCCTGTATCAGCGAACTCAGTGATGTTTCTGTGCTGAGACTGAAGCTGAGGTTTCTCCTTAGGGCCCTGGAGGAACGCTTGCAAGGGAAGCAGTTGTCTTCTCCGGAGCTGGAGCACGTGCTGCTGCAACTGGAGGTTGCCCAGAAGAAGGAACAGCACTTGCAGTCGGAGGTGACTCGTCTTGAGAACAGGTAGCCCACTGCTTGCTCCCCCTGGAAGTGCAATTAATCTTGGATAATAATACAGCACCTAGTTGTATTCATCCAGTTAACCAGTCCCACTGATTTTTGTAGGCTTGTTTTAAATATCAAAGGGCTAAAGAAATCAAGTGCTATTCATTTTGCAGTGAGACTGTTTTGCTAATTGGTTGGCTGCTTTTCACTGCACACTGTGGGTGTTCTCAGTGTTCCAGCTTGCTTAGGCTGAGCACCTTCCCACTAATAGGTTAAGGAGCCTTTGTTAGGCAGCTGGTAAGAACCAGATCGAGACTTTTCATGAGATAAGAGTTACAAACAGGTCTGCCCAGAGTGATTGTGGACTGCCCATTCCTGGAGGTGTTCAAGACCAGGCTGGGTGGGGGTTGGAGCAACAACCAGGTCTCATGGAAGGGGGGTGGAATGAGATGAGTGTTGAGGTCCCTCCCAACCCAAACCATCCTGTGATTCTGTGATTCCTCTCTTGAGTTTGTGGTTTTCAGATTCATGTTTGCATGGGAAGTTCGTAATCTTAGTATGGTAAAGGAATAAACAAGAAACAGCTATCATCTGTTAGGTCAGCTTCCTGATCTCTTTTGAAATGATTTTGGAAAGCAAACCCAAAGGATTGGTAAGGAGCTGGTGGGTTGAGTCCTGTTTCTGTTAGGGTGGACGTAGGAGACTGCTTGGAAGATCAGAGTTTTTCTGACCATTTCCCCCTCCTCGGGATATTCTAATCTGTCTTTTTACGTTTTCACCCAGCCTGGTGTCTTCAAATGCCAGGTGTGTGCAGCTGAGGGAGGAGCTGGGTGAGAATATCAAAGAGCTGCAGTCCATGATAGACCACCAGACTGAGTCAAAGGCGGAGATTAAAAAGGTAATGTGACTCTGTTCCTGGGGGTTGGGAAGGCACTGGAGGAGTGAGCTGATCCCACGTGTGCCATGTGCACAGGCAGCACAGCTCCAAGGGGACCAAGGGCTGGGGTGCTGTGGAGGCAGGGATGTGCTGAAGGTAAGGAGCACACCTGACAGGAGGAGTTGAGAGGATGTGTTTGCAGGTGTCTGAACTTGGCTTTGTGAGCATCTCCTGGGCCTACCCTGCATCCCACAGTACTTCTGTACACTGTGAAAATACCTGAATTAGTGCTGGAGGGACAAATATGCCAAGAAATTAGGGTCTGGAATCATGAGTTTAAGCCTAATACAGTCTCCCAACAGGAGGAAGAGCAGAGAGGGAATGAGTTTGCTGTGATATGTCCTATCACACTAGATACAGGGCTTCAAGTGTGTTCTAGTCCACAGGTGAATAAAGGAGTTTGTTTCAGGCTTGGTACCTGGACATGAAGTCAGGGGCTGGGAGGATGGAGCTGCTCACCTGCACGAGGGCCCCACCCCTGTGCTTGAGCACCCAAGGGGAACAAGCCCTCCACAAGGCTTGACTTTAAATAATGGTCTGGATCAGCTGGTGTGAGAGCTTTCACTGCAGCCTGCTAGAGTGGAAACCTCATTGGACTTGAGTGAAAAACATCACTTGTGTGGAAATCCTTCATCCTTTATTCTGAATGTGTAGAGGTGCAGATCTTGCCAGAGATGTGTGCTTGGTTACACATCTAAACAGCCACACAGTAAATGAATCTCCCACAGGCTGCTGGGGAGGAGAGAGAGATTTATGATGGCTGTTTCTATTTTATATACTTGGGAGGCATTGAGGTGACATGGAGATAAATCACCATGTGTACAGTATTTACATGGCTAGGCAGAGATCATCTGGTTCAATTTTCTAAAATGCTTGTAATACTCAGAAAAATCCTGGATGTTCGGGTGGTTAATATTTTTGACTAATGGAATGGAATCCTGGGGAAGAAATTATGCTGCTGTTGTTCTTTTGTGTCACTGAATAAATATACAGTGTGCCTACCAGAATACTGTATGCAGTGCAGGTCTGCCACCTCAAAAAAGGATTGCATAAACCAAGATAAGGTATGGAAAAAGATGACCCAAAGGATGGAGTGTTTTTTATACAAGGAACAGCTGAATGGAATAGGACTTAGCAAACTGGAAAAGAGATGAGATTGAACAGACTAAAAATAAAATCACGCCTGTCATGTGGAAAGTAAATAGGGAATGATTATTGTCTCATAATGCAGAGACTAGTGGTCATCACATGTAGTTATGAAAACAAAGAGATATATTTTTACCCTGTGCATAGCTGGCTGGTGGAAGTTTGCCATGAGTAGCTCTAGTTGCTACAAGCTAATATCGATTCAGAAGACTTAGGACAAATTAATTCCTGGAAGAAAAATCTGGCTCGAGCTATTTAAAGTTGCCATCCTTAAATGGTATCTTTAAATATCTCAGGAAGGCAGAGTGGCAAATTGCAAGGTTATATTATCCAAGTGTTACTGTGCTTCCACAGTGATGGTGGACCTTTGGCTCTCTGGTGTTGGTCACCAAGGTCCAGTGGTGAGTTAAAGAGACCGTGATTTGATGAATTATGGTTCTTCCAAAGTGCTTCACAGCATGTACCTCCTGTCCTGTCCCACTTGGCAGTTTATGGTGTGGGAAAGGACTGGGGTGAGGTGGCTTTCAATCAAGAAGGACAAACATGCACAGAGGGCTTGTTCCATAGAGCCTTTTGTTTTCCAGTACTGAGATATCACATTGTCGTGTGCGATACTTCGCTTCCTTTGCTGAAACATCTTCTAAAAGCTCGTGGGTGGTGTGTGCATGTCTCCCTCCAGCTGAAAGAGCAGCTCTCTCACGCTGAGCAAACACACAGCAGTGAGCTGGAAGGGATGAAAATGGAGATCTCCAGGTTGACACAGGAGCTGCACCAGCGGGACATCACCATTGCATCGGCAAGTGGCTCCACGTCAGACCTGGAACAGCGGCTGAGGGCGGAGGTTGAAAGAGCAGAGAGGAAAGCAGTGGAGCACAGGGTAAAAAAGGCATAAGACTCTCATACTGTCTCTCTAAGGGATCTGAAGGCTTGGAATACCATCCTGCTTTTTAGTTATGTTCACAGTTTCCTTCTCTCTCTAGCCTTTGAACAAAGACTTTGAGACCCTTCTGATGGAATCTTCTAATCCGTGGTGTTCACTGGGTCTGTCTTGCTGCTGATTTTCAAACTAATAACTGATAGTCCCACAGAATTCTTTGGAATCCCACAGAATTCTTTGGAATCCCACAGAACTCATGTTAACTAGGCCTGGATGCACGACATCTTTGGAAACTCAAGAAAATAACTGTGCATGGTTATTTTTATGGCCTTCTCTGTAGGGTCCCCGCACAACTAACAGCCCAAACCTTGCTCTGTGCTTGAATTTGAGGGTGGAAAATGCTTGGAGGGTGTTGTGGGTATGTGCTCTCTTCTTTTTCTAAGCTTGTTGTTTGCCTCTGTCTCCTCAGGTAGTTCTGGTCCAGCTGGAAACCTTGAGGTTGGAAAACCGTCATCTCTCAGAGAAGCTGGAAAAAACCAAGTGTGGTGTGCTGGAGGTATGCACTGAGAACCAGGAGATGGGAAGGGGCTGATGGTGTGTGTTCCCACCCTGGAGTAATCAGAGTCTTTGCCCAGGCCTCTCAAAATGCGTGGTAGAGTTCAGTGAACTTAAAACCCGAGCAAAAGGGGCAATTTGTGAGGAAATAAGGTGCAGAAATAATGAGCGTTTGTTCAACCGGAGAGTGGTGAGAAGAACTGCAGGAGCAGCCATCATCTGTTTCTTCTCCACGGGCTCTGGCCCATGGAGTACATTTTGTTACACTTCCATTTTATGCCAGTTTACCTCAGACCTCTCATTCTGAATCTGTGATGTCCTTTTGGCCTGTCCCAGAGCTGTAACTGCTCTGGTCCTTGAAATAAGGGGAGAGAACATGTTCTCCCCTGGTGAGGAGCCATTCAGCAGGGCTGGCCCTGGCAGTCCCAGGGCAGATTGCAGCCTGGGAATATGGGCTGGATGCCTTGGGACAATGCACCAGGAAGGGGCTCTGTGGTGGGCTGCTGCTGCTGTGGCACTCCTGAGATTTGGTGAGGCCCTCTTGGCCAGAGGGGAGAAGGGGAGCCTGCATGGAAAAGGTGCAGCCTTGGCAGGAATAATACCTTGGAGCTGGTTCATTTTAGTGGCTGTGATAAGGAAGAAATGGTTGGTTTGCAAGTTCTGTCTCACCTAAAGCAGAATGGATGCTTCCCAGGGGGCAAGGACTAGATTCAGACAGCTGACAACCTAATGGGAATATAGCAGAGCTTTTATCTTGTCAGATCTGTGGGAAGGAAATACTTTGCTCTAGTGTTAGTTTGGGGTGATTGTCAAATGTGCCAAGTTCTTGGGAGGATGTTGAACAGAAGCTTGTGGCTGTTGAGATGCAGAAAAAGCAGAGCTTTCCAGAGGGCTGATTTGCAACCGAATAACCTGAGGCCCATTACTTCTGCTTGAAAAGTGCCTGGTGGCTTTTGCCTGTGTGACTTCCCAAAAACTTGGTAGCAGGGTGCAAAGTAAGAAATCTTCTTTTAAAAAAAAAGCTCCATAGCCCCATGAAACAGGAGCTGCTGATCTTGGCCAGGTGGTCCTAATGCACATATGGAAAGTCCTTAGATACAGAAGTGATGACAATGAATTAAGCATCTAAATTTAATAGAACTGGCAAAAAGGAAGTGGGAAGAAGCAAGTTGTTCAGAGTTTCAAAAAGAAAGCCCAGGTTAAAATACAGGTGAGCTATTCTTGGTCCTTGTTTTCCTGTCTTCAAAAGCATTCAGTGGTGAGAGACTTGCTTTCCCAGGTGGATCAGCACAGCCTGTCTGGATGCAGACCCAGTGAGGCATATATGACTGATTTTCCCTCAGGAAAGCCTGGAAAGCTTTGCCAGTCAAAATCGAGGTTAGAGGATGGGCCTTAAGGAATCTCTTGCTGACCTTTGCTCTGGGTCTGACTGTGGTGTCCTGCAAACCAGAACTTTTGACTTCAGCCCTTCTTGGTCTGTTAGGGAAAAGATGTGACCCTGAGAGCACTCAGGGAGGACTGTGCTGTCGAGCTGCACAAGCTGAAGTCTGAGAACCAGCAGCTGCGGAAGGACCTGGCGGAGACCAGGGCGAAGCTGGAGGTCAGTGCACGGCTCTGCCTGGATGAACCCCGGGGCACTGCCCAGCAGGAGCCAGGCAGAGAGCCCCAGGCCAGGGCTGTGCAGCACAGGTGAGTGGGGCACGACCCCGAGCGTGGAGGAGAGCAGAGGGTGTGGGGGTGTGTGGGTTTTAACGCCGTGCTGTGTGTGTAGTGTCTCTCTCCAGCACATCGCGCGTCTGGGAGAACACAAGGACTGTTTGGGAATCTGCTTTTATGCTTTCAGCAGTGCAATAGCTTTGAGTCCCAGCTGGTTTGTGTTCTGCAGAGCCAGCAGTGTTTGTCTTTTGTCTGCCTTTGCTTCTCTTTCTGATTGAGCAGCAGTCTCTGCTCCTTTTGGTGACAGAATTAGATGTGCCCCAGGCAGCTGCGCTCCTTTCTGTTGCAGTTTTAGGATGTGCAGTCTGTAGTTTTTGGTATCTACAGTAGCAGAAGAGGGAGAGAGAATTCCCTAGGGACTGGATGTGCATCTGGAAGTGCTGTGGAAACAAGTTTGGATTGCCAGGGCTGTTAATAACATCTCTGTTAATTGTTACCTCTGTGTGAGTTTTTGCTGGAGTTCAGCTGCTAAGAGGCAAACTCAGTTCTGTGCTCAAACCTGCCTTTCAGGACAGCTCGGGAAGCACAGCATGTGCAGGATGAACAAGCAGCCAGGATACATCTCCAGCCTGATGGGACTGCTCAGCATCATCACGGGGAGCCCCAGCGATGTGGGGCTGCTGAAACGGGACCTGTGTCCCCCGAGATGGGTGAGCCACCCTCCCAGACCAGCAGGAAGAACTGCCAGGAGTCACCTGCCTTGCTGGGAGCAGAGCCTTTGCTCCATGTGGTGGATGGAAACAAAGATTTTGCAGATGAAGCATCCAAGCAGCCTGTCTCGAATCATCAGAGGGAATCTGTGCCTTTGGTAAGCAGTTGTACAGGAGCTGGTTGCTATTCAACAGCTGAAAATAGACCTGGGTTCTCATCTGGCAAAAGGAGACAGATTTTGAGTGCATGACTTGGCTGCGTGGTGTGCATAAAACAAACATTAAACAGGGAGGGACAACCACTGCTGGATGGTTACAGTTGGCCAGTGGCATCCATGTGGTGGCTCTTCAGAACTCCTTGGGGGAAGGCTTTGTGTTTGTGTTGTTGCTCAGCTAATTCCAGGAGCACGTGGTTCTCTCCATGCTGGTGCTGTACCTCAGTGTGCACCACGAGCTGCTCGTGTCCCCTCTGAATTCTGCCTCAGCCTTTACCTGGCTCTGTAGTAGTGGCTCAGAGTGGATGTGGAGTGCTGAGTTTCAGTGTTTCACAGTCTCTGAGTGACTGGTTGCTGCACATCTGTAAAGCACGGGGTGAGTTTGACCCCTCTGAGTGGGGCTGCAGCAGTCAGCACACTGAACTTAAAGTTGCTTATCCTAGCTGATGGGAAAGTCTGAAATCCCTGCTTCACTGCACAAGGGGAGGCTGCTATTTTCCCCAGTTGCTGATCACACTTTTTTAGTTGGGAGCAGTGTTGGCAGTTTCTCTGTCCTTTTACCTCAGCTCAGTTGCTGGAGCACTTGCCCAAGATACAGGAAATTTGGACTTAATCACTTCTTCCTGTAGTAATTCAGGGAGGGGAGAATGCTGAGTACTGGTCCTTGCTCCAGATGTTTGCCCTAGCAGTGTTCAGAACATTTTCTCCTCTGTTTGTGTGTTGTTAGCAGTGACAACAGCTATTTTTGTTTTGTGGGGAGCCCAGAGAAGAGGCTCTAAGGCTCAGATAAATGGAGGCTTGTAAGGTCTGTAGATCTTGATGAGATTTACTTGAAACTTGATTGTTTCAAGACTAGAGTAGTTAGTGGGCATGTCCAAAAAGCAATACTGGGAGCTTAGGGAACTGTAATATTCTAAATGGAAACTCCTCAAGTTGCAGTATTGGAGCTTAAGTGTGAACAGTTCCACTTCAGGGTCTGAGAAGCTCTAGGGCTTGATGTTTAGTAGAAGAGGATGTGCTGCTTTGTGTTTTGAGAGGTAGAAATAAGCTTTCTAAGGAAATGCAGATATTTCTCCTGGTGTTGACTGGGACTCCCTGCTCATGGTCAGGTCCAGGGTCTTTAAATCAGTTCATTTAACATCAGGAGAGGAGAAATTCTCCTCAGTAGGCAGTAGTGGGGTGGTAAGGGATTTGCCTGTTATCTGCAGCCTTTTTCTGCTTCCCTTTGTTCCTGGCTGTTGATAAAAGACCTGAAAACCACAAGACTCCAGGATTTGGAAATAACCACTAACTTTCTCTTGCCAAGACAATGAGGCAAATTGTCTGTAATGGAAAGCAGCCCCTTAGTAACCTTATATGTCACGTGCCAGCCCTGTGCAGGAGGCTTCTCTTCATCAACTTGTACATTAAGCCTGGTTTACAATGTTGTTTTTGTAAGTTAATAACTTGTGGTAAGTGATGTGAGGAGCAGGAATAGTTCTTGACTGTAAAGGAAAGAATCTGGTGTAGTTTGTTGACCATTGCTGGCTGGACTGAGGTGCTGTTCCCTGAGCCGTGAGGGCAGTTTGGTCTGTACTTGCCTGTGGGATTGTACCAGAAGCCCATTATTTCAGGGAAGAACAGGAGGTATATAAAACACAACAGTGCTGGCCCAGTCTGGCAGTGCTTTCCCTTCCCTGGAACCCAAACTCTGAGGTGGTGCTGCTCACTGGGATTTTCATGGAGATGAAGGATGTAAACCTCGAGGTGCACTAACGCCCAGGAGAAAACCCTGGGTATTCTGTAGTGACCTTCTTTAGCCCTGATTCTTTAGTTCTGATTTTTTGGCAATCTTGGCTTGTTGAAAGCAATGACTGTTGGCTGGACATGTTGGCTGTTGGGAGGGACATGAGCTGTGATACAGGTGTGAGACCTGAGTGCTTATTCTGCCCAATAAGGTGGAAGTGACCCAAGAGCCCTTTAGGAGCGTGTTGAGTTGTGTGGTTTGCAGATCAGTGGGGTTTCTGGCTGGAACTTGGAATGAAGGAATACCTGATATCCCTTTGCTTCCCTTTAGTGCCCCTTGCCTACAGCTTCTGTTGGATCAATAGCTGCAAGATACCTGGAAGAGGAAGAAGTGAGATCCCAGCACATCCTGGAATGTCTGAACGCTCACATTGAGGAACTGAAAAAAGAGAGTGCAAAGATAGTGAGACGGTTTGAACACCAGGAGTGATGTTTCTTGTGGAATTGGAATGCTGGAATATGTGGTTCCAAACTGTGACTGGAGTGGTGCCTATAAATCACTTGCCATCAGAATTTGAGAGGCCATGTCTCCCACTTGGAGCTGAATCAGCAGGATGGGAGCTGAGGGAAAGGAACTCCTCTCTGACATGTTTGTTCTGATGAAAGGTGTTACACCACAAACATTTTAGTCAGCTTGGTGGGTCAGAGACCTGCATCAGAGCTCACAAAGACTTCGGTGTTTTTAAGAAGCAAACCACTTGCTAATTTTTATGTAAAGTATTTAAAGTATATTTTATACATGTAAGAGCACTGAAATAAACCAGAATGACAAACACCTTTTTTCTCGTTCATACAAATACACAAAGTGAATCTCTGGTGGCTTATCTTGCCTTCTCATCAGGAACTTGGATCAACACCTTTTCCATCACAGCATAGCTGTGTTCTTCAAGGAACAAGGAATATAATTCCTCTTTCCTTTAGGCTACCTCCATTTTCTCCAGTTAATTTGCCCTTAGTGGAATTTCTTAGTATTTCCTGGTTCATGCAACTTCTGCCCTTTGCTGTCTGTGTAATATCTGGTTTATCTTGCCATGCACGGTGCTTGAGGTGCTGCAAAATAGCTGAGGAATGAATGGCTGAATCCTGGTTGTGGTCATGGCTCTTGGAAAAGAGAGTAGTTGGAATGGGCAATGACACTGGATGGGAGGAGAACCCACAAACGGGTGAGGTTCATCCACAGAGCAGCTGCTGTGTGAGCTGGTGTCAGCCTGGTTGGAATCTGGGCAGTCCAGTTGAACTGCTGCATTAAAGTGCATCTGTGACCTCTCTTTGGCAATACATTCGGTCTTCCTTGAGGAAAGTAAGTTATTAATGAGTGAACAGAACTTGTTTCTTAAGAACTTGCTTTCTTCCAGGGGCTCTCTGCAGTTCTCCTGTGTCTGAGCCTGCTCAGCTTTTGTGCTGGCAAACTGTGGGACAGAGGCATCTCTTGTCTGTGTCCATAAGTTTCCTGTTCCCTTCCATCAGCTTCAGCTTGTCTCAGAGCAGCTTGATGCTGTCAATAAATGGGACTTTATTCCCACAGATGCAAACCCCAAGCATCAGGTGAGGCAGATGAGTTCAGCAAAGGTGATGCCTGGCTGCAGACTGGGACTGCACTTGGTCATGCAACTCTGCATTCCAGAGTTCAAAGACCTTTGAATCCAAAAGTCCTTTTATTTTGGCTTTCTTCTGGAGTTCTTTGCACAGGATAAAACCTTCAAATCCCTTCTGGATTCTCATTGTGCAGCCTTTGTAATGAAGTGCTGAACTGCCCACAACTGGCTCCTCAGAGCTGTCCACAGGTAAGTGTTTTTGTGACATCCACCTTGTCTGTCCAGATCTCAAATAAGGACGTGTTGGCCGTGGGGCACTTGGATAAAAACTGAACAGCAGAATAGAACAAACTGTTTCCTCTTTGCAGATGAACCTCTAGGTGCACCCAGTGCACCTGCCAGAATCCTTAGGGATTCCTCAAGTCCTTCAGGGATACCAGCAATTTCATTTGTTAAATGATACCTCCCAAATAGTACTATATTTCCTGAGGATTTGTTAAGTTACCAAGTGTTGCATCATGCAGTGTTTTCAGAAGTCTAGAAGGCATTTTGCCTCATTACTGGTGTTCTCTTCCATATTCCTTTCCTTTAGATACACTGGCAGATCATGCTGGCAGAAGGGAAGAGCAAACCTGAAGATGATCCATTTGTTTAATTAGCAGCTATAATCCTACAGTGTTTATCAATTTCTAATACCTGTAATAAGTAGCTTTGTTGAGAGAGTAGACTGTGAAAACTTGAACTAATGTGACCTAAAGTAAAATTCAGGGGAACTGCTGAGTTCCTTCTCTGTGCTGGTGTGTGTGCTCTGTCCTTCCCACCTTCTTTCTTTGCAGATGTCCCAAGATAACTGAGAAGTCTGTTCCAGAGCTGTTCTCCTGGTGTTGGAGCCTTGGCTGCGCTGAAGAATGCACATTTTTTATGAGGGGGAGGAGAAGAAGCTGTGTTTATCCCGGAGGGAGATGTCACAGCAAGTGCAGACTTCTGAGGTGCTTTTATCTGGGGCTGCAGGGTTTTTCAGGCCTTTGCAGTGTCAAACCTCCCTTAGAATAATCACCTGGCCCTGGAAGCTTTATAATTAAGGAAGCAGGAGAGAGGTTCTGTGTCTTTGAACTGATGCCTTCGATAGCACTAAAGAATTTCTTGCACATTTTCAGGGCTGAGCCAGATGTTTGTTTTCTGTCTGAGACAAAAGTGTGGAACTTTATTCGCAGTACTTGCTTTTGTACATCACCAGAGTGGAAAGCTGTGCAGGCTCCCTCTGTCTTCATTGTGCTACAAATGTTCTGCTGTGGGTGTGGCAGTGCTTTGGGTCACTCTTTACGTTGAGGAGTTAAAAAAATCTGTCTGTGCCTCTGTAGATGTGTGTAATTGCAGGTGCCTGGGTTTTGCAGGGTTGGATGGCAGGGAGAGGGAATACTCCCTGAGGTCGTGCTACGTAGGGGGCAATACTGTATAAACTGTCCTCTCTACTCCCTTGGGATAATTTTTTGTTGCCCCTACCATCTGGAGACAGAAACAGAGCATGTGGGGTTAGAGAGAGACCTTGTGAAAGTGAGTCTTTGAGACGAGGAGCAGGGGCCACGCTCACAGCAGAGTCACTCTGCGCTGTGTCTGCCAGCTACTCCTGCCTGTTTGTGAGAGAACATCGAGTGTTTGGTTCCACAAAGGGTATCTGTGATTCAGTATCCCTGACCCTGTTATGTGGAAGAAGTTGTTTTCTTTAGTCCCTAAGCTCTCTGGGATGCCTCCTTATCCTCCCATTGTAAGAAGTGCCGTGTTTGACTGGGTCAGCGTGACCCGTGAAATGAAAGCTGCTGCAGTGTGTCCTCCTTGATCTGAAAAGTGGGATCTGAGGAAAAAAGTATCCTTCTGCTAGGCACCAAAATAAACCAGGGCTGTCTGTGCTGACAGACAATACTTGCTTTAGCCTTCAAGGTCCTTAGGTAATCAAAAAATCCCCGAGTGTGTCTTGCATCTGTGCTGTTCAGTCTGTGTTGGTGTCCGGGGAGCAGAGCCTGCTGAGCTGCAAGGCTTGTTAGTGTTCCTGCAGGGAGGAGCTGCTGCCACCAGTTTTTGAGGGCAAAGACACTTAGCTGTTTGGGGGAGGACTTAAAACCTACTTTTATGTCACATATGGAGCCTCCTTGTCTCCCAAGTACAAAACACCCCCAAAGCATTGCTGTACTCCTGGCACCCTGGAGTAAGCCCCGTTAGGTTACATGTTGTGTTTATGCTTGCAACTCGTGTCTGCAGCATCCTGTGCCCTCACAGAGAGTTTTCATACTTGAATCTGGCTCCAGGTACTCAAGGAGGTCAAACCTGGGTGCTGGGGTAGAGGGAGTGACGTGGGAGTAATCCTCCTGCAGATGGGCAGCCCCGTGCTAGCGTGAATAACTGAGGAGGAGGGAGTGTAGGAATAACCCACCTTTCTTGTGTGGAAAATGCAGCAGCTTTGTGAAGAGAATTCATATTGCTGGGTCAACGAAACAGAGTGCAAAAACATAACAGGTTTATTTTCAATTCAAGCTCAAACATAGTATCATTTGGGTCATGCTAATGCTCACTGACATCTGAATCAATTGTGAAAATGTTGCTCCATCTTAGGACATGCATTTGTGGTGGGATTCACTAGAAGCCCCCCTTTCCTTGTGCATGGTTTTTTTTTTTACAGGAGTACAGCACCAAATAGTTTTTACATGATAATAATGTCACTCAGCTTGCTATCCCACAGAACCCCATCAGTTTTTAGTTGCAATGTTGCGTAGACAGATTGGAGTAAGGAGTGATTGTTCTCCATTTTACTGTAGTTTTAGTTATGGAAACACCTGTATGCTTGAGATATAATTGCAGCAGAAAAAGTGTTTACAATACTGTAATATAAAAAGGTAAAAATGATTGTATTGTATATACAATTGTATTATTGTATATTGTAAATAGTTATTGTATTTAAGAGTCAATGTAAAAAGCAATTTTGCAGTATCACTTATATCTGTAAGACAATGAAGTGCACAAGGAAACTTCACGTTGTATCTTCTTCCTAACACTTCTCTCTCTCCTTGGATACACAACTTGACTAAAGATATATGGAAACTCAGTTTAAATATCCTGAAGTTCCTTGTGCCCAATGTTGCTGCTCAAAACCAGGGTGCACTTTCTTCATCGGGCCCCATAACTAGGTGAATTCTTCTTGGAGTAGCCCTTGTAAGACTTTTCTTATGGTCCATAACTTGGAAACCAGTAGTCACTCTTGGCAAAAGAATGACCTATGGCCAGACAGTCAGTTGTTTGCTTCAAGATATTTGTCTGGACAGTATTACTGAAATATAGGTGAGCTTTTTATCTCATGTCTTCCACTGCTGCTCCCTTCTTAACGGGATTTTCTGTTTCTTTGACCGTCTTCGAGCCCGTGGTCTTGCAAGAGCCTGCAAGTGTTGTCCTGCCATTTGTTGAAAGAACAGATTTTGCTGAGAGAATGAGTGATCTCCTAAAGCTGTGTTGGCCTGGGGCACGTTGGGAAGGTTGGTTCATGCAGGTGAGTGAAAGAACAAGGAGTATTACTGGGTCTCAACTTGGTATTTGAGGACGTGTGAGTAAAAGCTGTGGTTGGCGTTCTCGTGCACCATCACAAACACCTCTCTGCACCCCGAGGTGTTGCAGGTTCCCTCCCAGCAGCCTCTGTTGTGGGTGAGAGGGTCAGTGTTCTCAGCCTGAACCAGCACCTTGGCTATGCCGTGCATTTTGAGTTTGAACTGGACGTTGCGGTTGGCGGGCAGCAGGCCCGACAGCGGCTCCAGGATTTCGTAGTCTTCCATCCACTTGCTGTAGCTCTGGGGGAAGGCCGGCCACTTCACCTCCGTGTTCAGGCACGTGATGAGGTAGTTGAAGATGTAGTCATAGTTACCGGGATCCGACCTCTTCTTGGAGTAGATTTTCAGCACGAAGTTCCCGGCGTGCGGGAGGTGGACCTTGAGCTCGATCTGGTTCCCGCGGCGGATTTGCATGATGTGTCGCCTGCCCATGTCCTCGGCGAGGCCGCTGCCGTCGGCGTGCAGCGAGCTCAGCACGCTGATGTCCTTGCCCAGGGTGAAGGTGAGGGAGCAGCGCCCGTCGTTGGTGTGGATGGTGGGCTCGCGGTGGGAGGGCCGCAGGAAGCCCTGGCGCTCCGAGAACCAGCTGGGTCCCACGGGCTGGTGCAGGTCCTTCGGGAAGCGCGCGGCCTCGTCCACGGACTCGCACTCCACCACGTACTCCAACACGCAGCTGTACACACCGTCCGAAGCCTCAGCTTTGGAGGGCTTGGCGAAGATCTCCAGCTTGTGCCTCCCTGTCTCCTGTGGGTAGATATCCAGCTTCATTCCGTGTTTTTTCAAAGTCATTAAACCGTGTTCGTCTGTTCCCTTCAGCTTAAACGTAAATAACGTGCCAGAGCGGCAATCCACGGATACAGAGGCTTTTCCATTTACTAGGAAATAAAAAAAAAAGAGTGCATAGGAGTGTCAGTACAATTTTTGCATGTACACCCTGTTCGGGGAAGGCTAATCTGTCCAAATAAATCGCTGCTTCTCTAACAGTAGAACAAGGAGCTGTAATTGGCAGGTCATAGCTTGGACCTGTGGCCCTCAAAAAGGAGTGGCCTTTGTTTTGGAGATGTGTATTTATCCTATTCTGAGGTCCACTGAAATGGAGCTGTGGTCCAATAGAACATGAAAGCCTGTGTGAAATATAACTGAAACTGCCATCAGGCCAGGCTGGATGGGGCTTGGAGCAACCTAATCCAGTGGAATATGTCCCTGCCTAGGGCAGGGGGTTGGAATGAGATGATCTTTAAGGTTTCTTCCAACCCAAACCATTCTGGGATTCTGTAATTTTATTATCAGCCCATGTGCTCGTGAAGGGCTTGATTAGAGGTGATTAGACCCAAGTGCTAGTCCAGTAGCTGCTCCCAGGAGCTTCAAAGTCCAGTCTGTAGGTATGAGATACTCTACCTCCCTGTGAGCCTGTTCCCAAACAGCTTGAAGACTTCATTAGGTCCTAAAATGTTGTTGACTCTGTTGTTGACAGAGTTTTAACTCTGTGTTCTCAGCACTCATAAATTAGCCATCTAGTTAAATTCCTGCAGCTTTTGGAAAATCTGAGGGACGTGATCTTGAATGTGGGCCCTGGTGTTCGGTGGTAGTACCTGAGTGGTTTTATGCTAAAAGAGCTGCTGGACTCGGGGTGCTCAGCATTCCTGCAGAAGTGCACAGCAGTGTGTGTTGGTTGTGGGATGAGTGAGGGAAGCTGCTCCACAGCTGCTGTTCCATGGGGTATTACCTGTTTGGATGATGGGTGTCTCTGGGTGCGAGGCCAGCAGGCCCATCATGTAGAAGTTGCTGTTGTGCAGCATGTTGTTCTCAAACTCCTTCAGCGTCAGGGTGGGTTTCAGGAGCTGCCAGTTACTGTTATCTGGGAAGTGATTGTTAATGAACAGAGCCGGGTGAGTCAGAAAGTAAAACTCATTGTACCTGGAAAAGAGGGAACAAATTAAAGGAATATGAGTAATTGTAAGAACTGAATTCTTCCCCCGCAGTGGTGGTGGGCTCGGCAGGAGGACGTTGGAGTGCTCTGAGCTGCTTGACAGACTGAGATCGCTGGGTTTGAAATCCGCCAGGCAGAGAAGAAACCTGAGCTTTGGTCTTCCATTTCTGGGGCAAATGCTGAGCTTTGGGATGAAACCCAGGTATTTGCACTTTCCCCCTCCTGAAGAAAGAGGGAGGCCCTGGGTGTTGATTGAAATGGATTCACAAAAACTGTGAATCAAGTGCCACGGAGAATTGCAAAAATCTGAACGTGTGATAAGAAGAACCAGTGGCCCTTTAGCAGTTTGTGGCTTGCTGCTCAGGCTGCTGCCTTTCTACAGGTCATGCTCTATCCCCTGTATAGGCAGCCCTAGTACCTTGTCAGGGCTTTGGGTCTTCCTGTGGCATCTAAAGTTTGTCCCTCTTTGGTTTGCCAAACCCATCAGATTTCTTTGTGCCCCTGTGGTGGGTTTATGTATTAACCTAGAGAGTGGTTCTTTACCTGCGGGTGAACTTGGTGAAGCAATCATCAACAGAACCACTTCCCCAGGTGCTGTCCAGCAAATGCCACCTTCCTTCAATGTAGACAGCGTTCCAGGCGTGGTCAGAGTTCCCTGTGAAGGTCTGCCCTATCTTGTACCCGTATCCCTTGGCGTGTCCCGACAGCTTCTTGCACTGGACCCCTGCAATACTGAGAGGGAATGATAAGATGCAGCAGATTTGTTTTACACCTGTCAGGTGCTTCTGTGGAAGGAAAAAAGGTGATGATGCCTGAGATGTTGGGTAGGGCTGTTTGGGCTCTTTGTTCTTGCAGCCTTTGCACATGGACTCAGAAGGATGGTGCTGCTGGAGGAACCGCCTTTTCCCTCCCAGTTTTTGCATGTTCCCTCTCTTTTTGCCTGATGCGCCATCAATTCAGCACTGTTAGAGGATGACAAAGATAAAGTGGGCTTAATTGCTCTCTGTCTTGTTACTCAGTGGAATCCCTTTGATGCTGTCCACAATTAGCCCATGTAATTATAAATTAAAAGTGCAGTCTGTTCCTCTCCCTGTGACGGGGGGCCTGGTGTTTGACACCAGCTAAGGTATCTCAGACCTCACGGGACTGTGGATGCTGATTTAGTTTCCTGAAAGAGTGAGCTTGTGCTTGCCCAGGGTAGAAGTGATTAAATAGTCTCTTTCTAAAAACATGATGAATACCTGCGTGGATGTGTAAATAAGATTTAAATAAGCACTGTGTTAATAAGCTCTCCGCTGATGATAGCAATGGATTCTAACATTGGCATCTTGTTTCAGCATTAATCTAAAATTGCTTCACTTGGAGGATTGTCTTTTGTGTAGGACAGCATTGACATTTTTCTTCCTCATTGAAAAGTGTGCTAAATGGAACAACTACCTTAAGTAATAAACTGTGCAGGCTTCTGGAGCAAGATTGTCTGCATACCGTGGGTTTAGCTCAGGAGAAAAGTGATATTTATGGGGAAGATAATTAGCATGGCTGTTAAGAAGTTGAGGTCTGCTAACAGATACTGGCTGGCAATTGGCAGTGCAGTGCTGCTTGTAGGAAGGACTGTTTTTTCCATGGAGAGGATGCTGGTTTCGAGGGAAGGTGGGCACCTCAGCAAAGGAGAGGAGGGAGCAGCAACAGTGGGGCACTGCCTGTTACGTGGGTACCCAGAACAAATGTGGCCAGGCTGCAGGGAATGCCACGGAGAACCCTGGTGCTACAGGGGGTCTGGAAAGCCCTTGCCAGCCCACAGTCCCCTGTGAGCCAAATTCTATCGTGGAGCTGGGCAGAAAATCTGGAGCGACTCCACTGACAAGACTGGTGAGAGCTTGGATTTGCATGATGTAACTGAGACCAGGCGCTGGCCTGGGAACTTTAGGGAAGATTTGATCCTGGGAGTTTCAAGGAGCTAAGCACCAAGTTCCCACTAATTTCATGGGGATTGGTGTCTAATCCTTCTAGGCTCCTCTAGACATTCTTGTTAGCTGGGATATTCAGAGGGAACATTAAGGGACAGGTTCTGCCATTGGCTCTCACTGTGCTCTCAATTACAGTGAACTTTGGCAAGAAGAGTTTGTGCTTGGATGTGTTCAAAGTTCCCAGAAGAAAGGCTGGAGCATTTAGACAGCGACCTCTCTAGTAATAGGCAAAAATCCAGGCTTAAACATCCTTTAAAAAAGCAGTTCTGTAGTGGTGAAAAGGGTGATCCTGTATAAATGAGTTTATACAGATAAATTAAGCAGGCAGAGAGAAGAGATGGGGAAGGTCTCTAGAGCTTGTGGACGTGGCAGTGTGATGGTGGAAGATGGCCTAAACACGAACTGGACTGGAAGAACTGACTTAAGAAACATTTGGCAACATTTGCTTGGTGCAGCAATGAGGTTAAACACAAAGTTGCTTTTCTGCTTCAAAAAGAGTAGAGATACCTGTAGCAAGATCCAGACTAATCCCCAGGATTCAATGGCACCTCGTTCCCTTTGATTTTAGGTTGACTTTCATAATTTCCTCTAAGAAAGGAGCAAATCTGGCTTCTCCAGAGGGAGAGAATGGTTTATGTTTGTGGTAGGTAGGTGTATGTCTCTGTACCTGAAAAGAGGGAAAGGTTCTGACTGTAGGAAACAGGAGAGGCCAGAGGCTGTGAAACCTGCATTATTTGCAGGCTGGTTCTGAAGAAGGAGCAGCTCAGTGGGCTGATCCACTGTAGGCAGTGCAGCCAGCTTTGCTCACAGAGGTGCTGCTGGAACCTCTCCTGGGAAAGTAATTGTTGTGCCTTCATCACTAATCCTGGTGAGCGAGTCTCTCCCTAAATCCAGGCTGCTGGGTTTGCCCTAAATTGAATTTGTGAATTTACACTCCCTGACTCACTCGGCCGTGCTACCTCCTCAGGTTTGCTTGTCAGATGAGAAGCCAGTTCTTGATAAGTGCTGCTGAAATATTGGTCAGGAGCCCATGTTTGCATTCATTGCAATCACATCTGATATTTGGAAAGTGATGTTTCATGGACAGCTTCCCACTGTCTGTGCCCACCTTTCCTCTGTGACAGGAGTCTCAGCTAATAGGAAGAAGTCTGGCTGCCAAAGCTGTGCTCAGAGGTGACAGAGTTGTGTCTGCAACAGGAATTGTTCCCTCTGGCACTGGGACAAGTAAGGCTCAATCAGTGTCAGACATTGACTTTGACAGGACCTTTGGGGGGACTCCTGGTGACTGGCAAATTGGGTTGTTTGTTCAAGTTCCCTCACAGGAGCTAGGTAGAAAAGGCATGATAAAACACCTTTTTTCCCCAAAAAACTTGGCTCTGAAAAACCTCTCTGTAATGTAACTGCTCTTTGCCTCTTCTCTTTCTGCCTAAACTCAGTGTAAGACTTGAAGAGAGCACAGGAAGAAGGGATGAGGAGATGCCTGTGCAAGAAAGGGGTGTTGTCTTTGGGTAGAAT
Organism: Neopelma chrysocephalum; assembly: GCF_003984885.1. Classification (NCBI taxonomy): domain Eukaryota; kingdom Metazoa; phylum Chordata; class Aves; order Passeriformes; family Pipridae; genus Neopelma; species Neopelma chrysocephalum. Next base: position 2,444,998 of record NW_020897914.1, read on the forward strand.
TTTTCAGGAAAGGAGCTAAACATTTAGCTAAATGAGAACAGTATTTGACAACATAATGGGCTGGTTGACTGGGAGGTTTCCTGAATCACATAGTGACTAATCAATCTGGAACTGAGGAATTATGAGTAAATCAACAGCACCTTTAAATAGTCAAAAATATCCTTGGCAAGATTAGTGCTTTTAATGAACTAAACATATGCTTTTTAATGAACAGATGCAAATTTCCTCCCCCCTCAACTGTTAATAACTGTTCCATAAGATGCAGCTATAAATTCATATGTCACCATCCTATTTCTTTATGTTACTCTTTAGAAAGCAAGTTCCAATATCATAGAATGGTTTGGGTTGGAAGGGACCAAATACATGTCATGGGATATGTTGTTGGTTGGAAGCACTCTCCACTTCAGTATGTTGGGTTTCTTTAAACCTCTCTTTTCCCTGTAGATTTTTTTGGTGAAAACCTTCCCAAAACTTTTGGGGTGGTGTGGAAAGTCAATTGTTACTTACACATGTGATTAATAACTGGTCTTTGATTTTTCCAAGGAAATCTTGTACATGGAAGGTGCTCCCTGGGAGACCCACCTCGCAAGCCACCCTCTTAGGATTGCTGTAGGAAGTCCCTTCCAATCTCATGTCCCTGAGTCATCAGGTCCAGTTTTCTCTTGGACAACACTTCTGCATAAGGCTGGTCCCCAAACTCACCAGGCACCTTCCTTGCTTTCACTACTCGTCCAAGGCAAACTCCTGGGAGAGGAGAGGTGCTGGGAGAGGAGAGGTGCTGGGAGAGGAGAGGTGCTGGGAGAGGAGAGGTGCTGGGAGAGGAGAGGTGCTGGGAGAGGAGAGGTGCTGGGAGAGGAGAGGTGCTGGGAGAGGAGAGGTGTTGCTCCTTGCTGTGGCGTTTGAGGGTTGCCTTGTGCAACAGCCGTCTCCTTTCCTTATTGGATTGATGTGAGGGAGAAGGGATTTGGGCTGCATCCATCTGCAAGGCCCCTGTGCTCCCTGCCAAGGAAGGGGCTGCCTCTTGTGTGATTTGTGATTGTAAAGTTCTATTGTGAGGGAAATTTATGGGACTAATCCCCAGTGAAGTCCATGAGGTTTTGTAGGCAGGAGAATGGCTTTTAGTCATTAAATGCCAGGGTAGCTGTAAAATGGGAAGTGCATTATTTCCCTCAGTGGTGATGCACCTTGAGACTGGCCTCAGAAAACAGCGTGAGTGTCCCTGTGGTGCTTCTGGAAGGGACAGAGATCTCCAGAGGGTTTTGGGAAAGCTCCTTCTGGGGGTGTGCAATACCTCTTCTACGGGAGCACGTCGCAGACAGCGCTCCTTGTTCAAGTCTTGCTCTGCTTTTAACCTTCACATCCAGATACTCCAAGGAAAATCCTAGTTCTTCTAATCAAATTAGCTCCGTGTTTTCATCTGCCATTATGTTAATGCAATGCGAAGCTCAGCAGATGGCACCAAGTAAATTATGCTGGGGAGGGGAGTGGAGGGAGTGGAGGAGGGAGCAAAATTGACCTTTCTAGGACTTGCTGTTTTTCCACAGCATGGCTTGAAAGCTGAAGCTCCATGTCCTGCTTAAAGTCACATCAGTCAATGCAAAGGCAGACAGGATAGGCACGGAGATGACAGGGAATGTTAACTCTCCCTGGCACTGAATGTTTCTGAAGTTAATTTACCTGCACATTTGCTCGAAGAGCTCGGCATAGCCCTCGCAAATGCTCTTCCCCATCTGAAGCACGTCCTCGGCCTTGCTCGACAGCTGGCTTTTGTTGTGGTAGCCCACGACGTCGTATTCTGCGGGAGGGAACACAGGCAAAAGTTCATCCCCAGGCTCGAGGCGGTGGGATCGATGGGCAGCGGGAGCAGGGCTCGGGTTGCTTTTCGTCTCCGTGAGCACGAGCGGAGAGAAGGGAGAGAAGGAGCTGTGGCACGTGCTGGGGACAGTGCTGGGGGCACAGGGAGGGCTCTGCCCCTCGTCACCCTGTGCTCTGAGCCTGGGCTGGGGTTCAGCACTTGAATCCAAATGGGAGGAAAACTCTGATTTTTTATTTATTTTTGGGAGGGGGAAGCAGGCATCCCCAGGGGTTGCCCTCATGTGGAGGATCTACAGTCTCAAGAGTTCCCAGTAAAAACTAGAGCTCTCTGCATTTGAAGGAATCAGACTGGTGTTACCTCAAAGGAAACCACTGAGCTTTTTGCACTCTTTACGTGCAATTTGTATTAAAAATACCTAGAAAGCAGCTTGTTGGGAAATACCTGAAGTGATTTGTTGCAAGTGAGTCATAAAATTTGAGAGTGGCTTGGGTTGGAAGGGACCTTAAAGCCCATCTCATTCCAACCCCCTGCCGTGGGCAGGGACACCTTCCACTAGACTGGGTTGCTCCAAGCCCCGTCCAACCTGGTCATATTAATACCTGGAAGCATAAGAAGTCTTGATTTGTTGGAATGAATGCAGAAAAGCAGCACAGCAGGGCTCCCTCAGACAGAGCTTGAGGAACCGGTCTGGGAAGGTTAATTCAATGCCCACCAACCTTGGCCGTGTCCACAACCTCTTTCTTAAAATACAGATGTATTTTTCTGACAAAGCTCTCAGAAATGCTGCATCAGCTGCTTCAGCCTCCCCTCAGTGCTGGGGCAGGGGAAGGAAAGCTGGCAGCAGGCTCTGTGCCCGTGTGTGTGCTCTGATGAAATGCTGCCACTGCTTGTCTTTTATCCGAGGGGCTCGGCCGGTGCCTCCCCAGTGTCGGCTCTGAGGCGCTGGGGCAGGCTGGCTGTTCCACCAGGGCTGTTCCCTGGCCTCCAGCAAAGCCATGGAGCACTCTGAGGGGTGTGCAGAGCTGGCTGGCTGCACCCAGCTCTGTAGTTATGGCAGAAATGGCAGCTAAAATAATGGTCAGTGCTACTGCTGCACGGGCATAGCAGCCCATCATGGGACTGAGTTGGGTGGGAAGAGGTGCCCAGGGAGCAGTGCTCTCACTGAAAATCCATCCAGGAAAGGAGTTCATATTGTCAGTGCTCTTCCAGGATAGATAACGTTGCATGATGAGAAAACTTCAGGATATATATCCCTGAGGTTAAATACCTCCAGAAAGGCTTCCTTCCACCCACCACATGGAACTAGCCCACAGATACAAACTTCCAGCAACAGCCTTATTTTCCATTGAAGATCTCGGCCTACCTATGTGGTGGCATATCCACATCCATATGGCTCGGACCTTTTCCAGCTCAGTGCGGGCTTGTTTAAGCAGGGCTTTCACAAGGTCCTCCACGCTGCTCTTGACGTTCACCTGTGTGAGGAGGAAGCACTGCATGGCCATGGGGAAGAAATCTCTGTGGTAGATCTCCTGCCCTCCCCACTCCCTTGTTCCTCTGAAACCAGTGAGACCCCAACTGCCAGAGACTCCTCTGCCTCCCTTTTCCTTAACAATAGAACTACAGTTCTAGGTCCATGTATTTTTGGTTATAGTTCCCTCCTAGTGCGGGATCTCTCTGCTAATGTTTGCAGTGAAATGGTTTTTCACTTGTTTGGGAGATTTTGAGGCCATTTCCCCATAGCTCAGCCTATGCTGGTGTCAGCTCTGGGAGCCAGGTTTCATGGAACATCCCCAGAGGGGAACTGGGAGGAGGACAGAGGCAAAAGCAAGACTTACTTTTAATGCGTAGTCATCCAGCTTCTTAAATTGCTGCAGATCTACTGGCATGGATTTCAAAGAGGATTTGTCCCATGGATACACTGGGAAGAAACGAGTTGTCATTGTTTTGGGAAGGGAGGGTGTGTTTTTCCTGGCTGTATGGTCGAAGAAGGGGACAGAGCTCAGGGAGGAATCCATCAGTGGGTGCTTAGGGAGCAGAGGACACGAGGGCACCCGCAGGAGGTCCCTGCCAGCTGCGTGGAAAGCAGGAGCCATCCTGTCTGGTCTGCTAGAATTGGGGCAGTGCTGGAGTGGGAGCTGCCTCTGTGACTTTGGCATTGTATAACAGCTTAGGAAATCCCAGGATATCATATGGAGGGGCAGGAGGTACAGTGGAGAACTAGCAGGGAAAAATCTGTGCTGTGCAAACCCTGGAAAAAACTTGATTTCTTAAAAAGCACATAAAGATCTGGATTTGCCCAGGAGTTTTGCATGGGAAAGGGCCATGATTCTGCAGGAATTCAAGCCCATGAGGAATGTCACACTGGGAGCAGTTGGTCTGAAACAACTGTGCTTCACCCTCTGTCTGTGTCTTTGCAGACTTCAGGCCCCTGGTTCTCCTCAGTGCGAACAAAGGGTTAATAACTTGCCCTAATTAATGAGATAACTGATTTTTTAACAGTCTTGGAATGAGCTGACAGTGCTGTCTCCCATCAGTGAGCCTGAACCTCAGCCCTCCCTGCTCTGCTGGCTGGTGAGAGGAGAACTGAGTGCTACAGCCATCTCTCCCCTGTCCTGTGCTGTCAGAGCCATTCAGGATTGACACACTCCTCTAGCTCTCTCCATAGGATTGTTATTTCTCTGGAAAAAAGGATTTAAGAGATCCTGAAGTGCAAACACTCTTGTGTGACTCCTGAGTGCTGGGAGAGGTGAATGAACAGTGCAGTGGAGCTGCTGTTTGCCTGGAGCAGTGGATTGCCTTGGGCTGGGGTTGGGCACAGCTGGTCACTTCAGCTTTATTTGTGACCCTGCTTAGGCCAGGGGGACCCCCCTCTGCCTGCTCAGCAAGTGCTGGGAGCAGGATGCACGAGAGGCTCCAAGAGCCTCTTGTCCCACTTGAGAAGCCAGCAGTGCCTCTGGAATCTGTATTCATCCCCTGCTCCCCCTCTAGCTCCCCAAAGTCTCTGGCCCAGGCTCCAGCCTGCTGTAGGGATGGCCAGAAGGTCTATTCCTGACTTGCAAAGGTGTGTTGTTAAGGTGAGCCCTGCTCTTCTGGGAAACCTCTGCCCCAGGGAGGGGTTTTGAGGACATCCCACATCCCAGTTCCAGTGCTGCCTGCCAGGTGGGATGCAGGCACAGGGATGTGCATGGGTGGCCTGTATGCCAAAATCAGTGTTTCTGTATCAGGCTTGTTTGTTTATCTGTGTTTTCCCTGAAAAGGGGCTGTTACACTGACCCAAAGAGAAAGGAAGCAGATTTACACGTTTAAAGGTTCCCCCTCTATACAGCTTTGAAAATTACTTCTTGTGTTTTGGGAAGGGGATTTTGTTTTTTTTTTTTTTTAAATCTGGTTGTCAGGTTTGTCTTTGCCAGGTTCTGGAGGCACAGCTCCATGCAGGAGCAGGATGTGCAGTTAGTCTGGATTGTGCCTCTGCTGAGTAGCCTTCCCTGGCTGTGGAGCGTTGGGAAGGGCTTGGGAACAGTGTGATGTTCCCAAAGCCACCCCCATCAGCCATCCCGACGGGCAGGGGGTTGGGAAGCTGAACGCCGCTTGTGGTAAAAGAGTTACCGTGCAGGTCTTTTGCTCCCGGTGGCCGCGGGGCCTCGTTTCCCTGGAAACCTGCAAAGCAGAGAAGGGAGAGTGAGGTGGGAAGTTGTTGGCGGGGCAGAAAAGAGAAGCATAAATAGGTGGTTCTGGGGAGCAGGACTGGGTGGAAAAAGCTGGAATTGAGGCTCTTCTTTGCCCGTTCCCTTGCATTCCGACGTGGATGTCAGCACCCTGCGGAGTGCGCTCCGGGTCCCCTCCCTGCCGTCCCACCGAGGCCACATTCCCCGGCAGTCAGGCATCTCCTGTTCTAGCCCGAGGGCTGGGGATGTCAAACCCCTGCCCACCACGGCCAAACCCCCCAGGCGTGCAGGGGGGGAGAGCTGAGCTCCAGAGCTGTCAGGTTATAACCCCACTGAGAGCTCTGCGGCAGCTGGAGGGTTTCTGAGGGACCCCATGGCCCCCAGATTGTCAGCACCTGCCTTGTGCCAGGGCTGGAGGAGGAGGAGACACCCCCCCCAGGAGCAGGAGGATTTTGCTCCTCAAGCCGCAGGCATGGGCAGGAGCCAGCGGCATCTGCCTGTCAGGGAGAGCGGGGTTGGCGTCCTCTCAGGAGCCTCCCGATGGGCAGGAGGAGCCTGCGTCCTCCTGGGAGCAGCTTCCCGCGTGAGGGATGGTTTGGAGACGTGCTGTGGCAGAGCAGAGCCTCACCTTTGTTGTTGTGTCCTCTCAGGCCAGGAAGCCGCTGGGAACCTGCAACAAGCCGGCAGGATCAGTGGGATGAGCACAGCCCTGCCCCGGCTGCAGGGGCACAGCGTCCCCTCCGGCTTCTCAGGGAGGGAAGGAAGGATGCTCTCAGCCTCTGCCAGGGCTTAAAGCCAGGGAATGTACCTTTTTCCAAGGAGAGTATCCTGATGGGTTTGAGGGGGGTATCTTCAGAATGAATCTCCACTGTCACTTGGGTTCCTGGAAGAGATGATGATAAACTCCCTAAGAAGTGGAAAACTAACCAGGATATGGAGGAGAAGGGCAGGATTGCCTGCTGAGGCAGCTCTTAACTTCAGACAAAGCAGCAGCTCTGGTGATTGCAAAGGTTTATCACCATATTAAAGAGCTCTTGATGGAGCTGTGGAAAGCAGAGAATCGATGTCTTTCATTGATTTTTCTTGGAATTAAACAGAAAAAGGCTTGGAGCGATGAAAATGGTTTGACTTGTGATACTAAAATGTCTGGCAAAGGCCTGTAAGAGGCACTGTCCTGGCAGAGCCAGGTCGAGTTGTGCCATGATGCTCCAGAACAACCTCCTGTGGAAACTGGAGTCTGGTCTTTAAAGTTCCAGAGAGAGAAATACAAGGAAAAAAGTTAAGGAGTGTCTTATAAGAACTACATCAATTTTTTGACAGAGACTGCATTTTTTGGGCAGGTACTTCAGGAGGTTTTGCAGCTCTTGAGGTTGCCTAGAGGAGCACGATGTGCTCCTGGGCTCCTGTTTCAGATCAGACAGAGGTTACTTGGGAGGCTGAAGGTCAAGATGTTAATGCACCTTGGGGCTGCCATCCACTGATACTGCCTACAGTTTTATCAGGAATGTCATAACATTTGGGGTTTTTCTTGAAAGTCAGCTCTTGGAACTGACTAATTAGGTGGGAATCTGCACTTCCGTCAAAGAATAAGTTTTTCCATAGCATTTAACTTTAGAAAAGTGAAGTTCCTCCTGGGATTATGCAGAGAGGTTTGATGGCCTTTAAGCTCCAAAAGCAGAAGGTAAGAAAAGCTGTAAAACCCCTAAGCACTAGAGCTTGACCCCAGTTCTGGGGTGGTGCAGGTAGCAGGGTGTCAGGATCACAGCTGGCTGGTGTGTTTTGTCAGTTAATTCAAAGATAAGTGAAGTTATTTCTCAAATCTCCTGCAAATGGTTTGATTTCCTTAAGGTTTTTTATATTTTCAGGGGTCATTTTCTATTTCTTATGATTATTTTACAGCTTTGGGGTTTTGTGGGTTTTCTCACCAACTTCAGTTGGTGTCTCAGTTTTTGCCCATACATTAAAATTCCTACTTTTCAAGAAACAAACTTGCCATTGAAGAATGGCTTCTCCCAGTGAGTTTAAAAGTCATTTAACAAATGACAAATGTAATTCCACTGGAATTTTTCCAAGTTCTACATCCTTTGCTTTAAAAACTATTGGTATGAAATGGTCACTGATGGATGTTTTGTTTTTATTATTCCTGATCAAGACATCCTCATAAAGAGTCATAGAATCATGGGATGGTTTGGATCAGAAGGGACCTTAAAGCTCCTCTTATTCCAGGCTCCTGCTGAGAACAGGGAACCTTTCACTAGACCAGGTTGCTCAAAGAAACACTTGTTCTTCTCGTGCTGTGTGGCCAGACAAGTCTTTGGCCAGCAAGTGCTTTGTGGGTGCAGCTGGCCCAGGTTGGGGTTTTTTCTCCCTTTTGGGGTATTCTGAGGTTATTTTATTAGAGAAAGAACTTGTTGGCAGCTCACTGGGGGTCTGCTGTGTCTCTTGGGTCACGACTTACCTTTGTCAGAGCCCGAGGTGATGGGTTTTGTCTTGGGTTTTGTCTGCTCCCAGGGCTCCCCAGAGACACGCCAGCCTGGTTGCACGAAGGAAAATATCTCAGTGCCTCGGGGAGAGCAGAGGTGCCTGGCATGGAGGGGGTTAAATCCGTGCCCCTCAGCAGCAAAGTAAGTAACGACCCCAAAAACTCAACCCTGTCCTCCAGCTTCAAACCCCAATTGCTCACGGCCCAGGGGTGCCTGACCCCACTGCAGGGGGATGTGCCAGCCCAGGCTGCTGCTCAGCCTGGGTCAGGAGCTTGGGCCACGGGTGTTTGAAGGGGTGGGTGGGAGGAAAGGGCAGTGCTGGGGGCTTGGAGGTGAAGTGTTGGTGTGGTTTTCAGCGTCATCCTCATCTTCATCTGTCCCCTCTGGGAGCCCCTGGCTGTCTCTGCAATGCTGGCTGGCCCGGGAATCCTTGGAGCAGAGGGAGGTGTGGGAAGCACCTGGTGTGCCCGGGGCAGCACAGATCTGCTCCCCGGGCTGTGCTGACGGCAGCAAATGCCAGGTGACACTGAGCCCTCACTCCCACACCGCTCCCCTGCTCCAGCCTGGCCAGAGGCAGGGTGCATGTTGGCCAGGGTGATCCCTTGCTCCTTTCCAAAGCGTTGTGGGATCACCATCCCACCAGCCAGCAGAGACCAGCACGAGGAACCTGGATTTCACAGCTTGTCCAGGTACCTCTCGTGCTGTGTGGCTGTGACAAGGGTCAGCCCCAGAGTGATGGGATCTTGTGGAGTGGGGCCACAGCCCCTTTGCCTCAGTGGGGTTGGGGATATATGACACCCTGGCAGCATCAGGGGTGTCAGAGGCTTCATCAGGACACTAATGTGGCTGATTGAAGGGGAATTCATTAACCCCTGCGATGCCAGAGGAGCCAGAGCTCCTCTGGTGTCTGAATTCCTCAGCAATCCTCACAGGGGTTTAAACAGTGCCTGAGGTAGAGTTGCGAGGGAAGGATTCCCACGTGCACACTAAATACTCCTACCATTAATTCAGAGTGGGAAATGATCAATAAATACCATCCTCTCATGTAGGAGGCTCTGACTCTGCTCTGCAGCTCTGGTTGCAGACCCTCTTGAGCATGATGGACGGAGAGAGTGCAGAATATTTATCTGCTTCCCAGAGCGGAGGCTTTTGTTACCTGGTTTGTAGAAACCCTCAAAGTACTGCCTTGCCATGAAATACTGCTTGTTCCCAGACTGTGAGCACCCTCCAGCCACCACTGATTTCAGAGGGACTTGGGTCAGGGCTCCTGCTGAGCATTCTGCTGGGAGCAGCCGTGGCTTTTGCACGCTGCTACTGTGTGGCCTGGGAAAGCAAAGCTCCTCCTTGGTGTAGCTAAAATCTACTGTCTGGTACCATGAGAATTAAATGTCTTGCTCTACCTTTGCCCACGACTTTTTCTGCTAAACACCATGTTAGGCTTAGACTACCAGGAAAGCAGGTGGGATGGTCTGACCCCTTCCCTGGGAACTGCTCTATCCCCTTGCACTGCAGTGCTGGGTCATGTTCCTCCTGAACTGTTTCAGGGCAGGGGATTGGGAATTGGCAGGGGAACATTCAGGACTAGCAGTCACATTGTTCCTGGATAGGAATCACACCTGCCTTGTGCTCAGTCTCTGAGTAAGGGAGATGAAGAAAGGACTGGTGGATAGATGGTTGAGACCCCAAAGTTTCCTCACCTTCCATATCCCAGACCCTGCCTAAGCTGTGTGAGTGCTGGGGAAGTCTCTGGAAGCTCTGTCTGCAACCTGAGTGATTTGGGGCACTGAATTTCCCTGCCATCAGCTGGCTGTGAAACGTAAGAGCTCCGTGCACCTGTAACACGAGCGAGCTCCGTGGCAGGACAGTCCCTGCAGACGGGTGTGCGGGGCCTTGGCAGTGCCACCACGTCCCTCCTGCCCACGGGGCAGAGGAGAGCACGGAGGGGGCACTTCCCATGGCACGTGGGAAGCCCTCTGTGTGCCTCCACTGAAGCCCCCCGGAAAGGGATGGGTTGGTTGAAGCACATTTGTGCCCCAGAGGCACAGCTGGGTGCTGAGGGCTTTGGGCTGTGTGCTGGGGTCGGTTTATCAGTAGAGAGGGACAGTCACATACCGTTAAGGTCTCTCCTCTGAGGTGGCTGTGATCTGCTGTTTCCATTGCCATCATCCTCCCGACCTGTAAGATATAAACAGGAGACTGGCAGGGTGTCCTCCTGGAGCGAGGTGCTGGCACTGCCTGGAGCCAAGCACCCCAAACCCTCTTATGTAACCCATCAACCCAGCTGAACTCAGGTGTCATCGGGATCCACCTCCCCTGTCTCATCTGCTGCATTGGGTGCAGTTCTTGTTGCTAAATACTGAGAGGCAGAAAGTGCAATAGTCCAGATCTAAGTCACTTTGATGGGCAGGTGCTGGGTGCTGTGTTAGATGAAACATGAACACAACTTTTGTGATAACTTTGTCTATCCTTGTTAGCCTGGGACTGGTTGCCTGAAAATCCAGCTTCTCCCCAAGGTTTTAGAGCAGGAATATTCCTTCTCCTCCCTTTACTTCTGCAGGGAGGGTCCCCTTACAGTTGCAGAGCACAGCCGTAGCTTTTTGGAAGACCCGCTGCAGGATAGGAGCTGGGCCAGGGACGCTGTCCCAAGCTGCAGCTATAAATGGCTCAGGACAGTGATCGAGACAAAGCCCGGGCACACTGCAAACAAAACAGTTTTACCCCGTGCTCCGGTGCAGTAGGTACCGGGCGGGGTGAAACGGCCGAGCCCTCTCCCTGCTCCCCTCGCACAGCCGGGAGAGCCCGTGGAGGCACCTCGGGGCCACCGCAGGGCACAGCAAGGTGCAAACACGGTCCTCGGATTAGTGCCTGTGCGCGTCCCCTGCTCCTCCTGCACCCCGGGAGCCGGACCGAGCCCCGGGCACTGCACGGGCAGGGCTCTGCCGCGCTGGGCTTCTGCCGAAACAGCTGCACGTTTGGGGCTTTGCAGCATGTCTGCAAAGAAGAGAAAGAGGGGGGGAAGCCCAAACCCCGCTACAGAGCTGCTGCTTCTCTTTGCCGTCTGCGCCTGCAGCCCTCCCCGCCTCGCCCCCCGCAGGTGGGACGTTACCTGCGCCTCGGCCGCCTCCCTTCTGCCCCTCTCGCTGCCCCTTCTCCTTGCTCGCCGCCTCCTCAGGGCGCACAATGAGCAGCAGGTTGATGGTTACTGCACTGGGGTCTGTCTTAAAGTCCATGGTACCCATCAGTGCATGGCCGGGGGGCTCCCGCCGAGCTGCCGCTGCAGCGAGGGGCCGGCTTTGCTTCCCAGCCTTGGAAAGGCGAGCGCGCTCCCGCCCAGCCGCAGCCCCGGCCCTGCCAGCTGCACCATCGGGGCTCTGCCAAAGCCGACCCTAATGAAGAGGTTACAAGTCACCTTTGAAAGGAAATCGCAGGAGGGATCCGTTTCCTAAAGCAGAGGAAGGAGCTGCGTTTTGGGCGGGGGGGTCTGGTTTCAGAGCGTGCCCCCGGCTCCCTCCCCTCGCTGCCCTTTTCGGCTTTAAGCACTTGTCTACACTCAAATCCCCCAGCACCGCTGTTCGCTGGGGGGGATTCGCTTCCCGGCGCTGGCACAAATCCTTAAAAGGCTTTCTCTTTGGATCCTGTCCCCCGGCAGAACTCAAAGGATGCTTAGGAGAGTAAATAATAACAATAACTGCGGCAGGAGGGCAGCGATGGGGCCAAGGGGCTGGATGGAGAGCAGGCACGAGCCTGTGCAGCAGGGAGGATCAGTCTTTGCAGGGCTGGCCGGTGTGCAAAGGGACAGCAGTGATGGGAATTGCAGGGTGTAATCCTAACTGTCCCAAAGGATCCAAAGCCCCAGCTCCCTTCTGCCTCATCAGCCCTTGAGCCCGGCTCTCTGGGGTAGCTGGAGACGGCTGATCAAAAAGGAAAGCCCTGCAAATCCCTGGCTTTCTAGTAACTGTCCCAGCCTCCAGGAGAGGGGACATGAAGGGTTACAGTGCAGGTTAGCAACTGGGCTCAGCTGGTCCCTGCAGGTCGCAGCAGGGGCTGGCAGGGACAGGCTTGTCTAATTTTACCCCTGGCCCCTGTCCCGGCCGTGCTGCCAAACCCCCGCTGGCTTGGCCGGGGGTCCCGGGGGAGCGACAGCACCTGTGGGCTGAAGGGCTCTCTGGCAGCTTTGGGAAGGGCTGCAGGAGGCACCCACTGGCAGAGAGGGGGTTCGGGAGCTTGGCATGGGCGGGCTGCTTTTTGTGGGTGTTGCTTTTCAGGCAGGAGTGAGAGAGCAGTGGGCTCTTCTGGCTGCGCGTGGGGAAAGTTGTTGTCCTGGATCCACAGGCAGGAGCTGGTACTACTACCTGGTGTTATGTTACTATGTTTGGAGGCACGGGTTTTCCCCGTGGATCTCCATATAAATCCTGTTCCCTCCCCATCTCCTGCCCCTGTGCTGTTCCTGAGCCCCTTCCAAAGCAGGGACAGCTGATACGCCCCCGTGCTCGCCTGCAAATCCAGCCCTGGGCAGCTCCTCAGCATATCCAGAAATAGAGTGCGTGGCCACGGGGAGCCTTCCTCCACCCAGCTCTGCTGGTGCATCTTTGCACCATCCTGCACCCTCTGTGCCCCCCTGGATGGTGCCACAGCATCCCTGCCAGGAGGGGAGTGTCAGGAATGGGATGTGTGTGTAACCCCAATAACACGGCGAGAGTTCTGTGTCGGGATGGATGATAATGTTGTTGTTAGTCCAGGTAGTCGTTTTGTTTTTAGTTTGGTCACTGGAGTGGTTTCAGGTTCAGGGGTTCCTAGTTCAGCTCTGGCCATGAGGAGCTGGCTGGAGGTGGTTAAACCTGGTGAGGAGAAGGAGGGCCAGATGCATGCTGAGCTGTGCTGGGCTCCGCCAGGCAGACTTTCCAAGCCATCTGGGGCTTGCCCGTCTCCAGGTCCCCAAGATTTATGGCTGGAGTGACTTTCTAATCACACTTTTGCCATCTGCCTGTTGGCCTTTAGCACTCCCCTCTCACCTGTCACTGAGCTCTGCAGCTCCTGCCTGTTCCTGCCCAGCACGGAGCACCCTTTCCTCCCCAGCCACTCATCTGGGGTGCAGCCCTTGGCCCTGTGGTCCCTTCTCCCTCATGTCCCAGGTGGGACAGTCTGATCTCCTGAACTACTCATTGGCATGGCTGAATCCTAAATCTGGCCTCACCTCAGCCCTGCACCAAATTCTGCTCTAACCCTCTTCACTCTGCTCCTGCCTCCCATCTACAGGGATTTCCCTGTGTGTCCTGGCCTCACTCCTCCAGATCTGCTCTTGCCCTCATTCCTCTCCAGCTCCAGAGAGGTGGTGGCTCAGTGACAACACGAAGGAAAAAAGTCTGTCTGGAGATGTTGGTAAAAGCAGGTTTTCAGGGGTGCAGCCCCGGCCATGCTGAGATCAGTGTGGATGCTCTGGTGGCACCAGCTGAGGTTGAGCTGATGTGTTCCTTCCCTGGCAGCTCTGAGCTGCAGCCTCCACAGCCCAGCACGTGGCGGTCACTGCTCTGGGGGCTGCTGGCACTTTCCTTCCTGCCAGGCTGTAAAATTCAGCAGAGCCTCGTTTTATCTCTCTTCCTGGTGAGCTGGGTGCTCCTGGCCCGGCTGCCCATGGGCTGAGCTCTGCTGCCTTCCCGTGCCGGCCTCACCTGCACCCAGCCACGTGTTCCCAGCACACTGACAGCACCTGAAAGGAGCTTCTGCTTTCCTAGAAATGCCAGTCCTCAGGGAGAAGGTGGTAGGTTTTTGAAGGCTCTTCTGCATTTTCTTTTCGTCTCTTTTATCCTCTGTTTTTAACTTGAGAGAGGAAAGGGAATATTTCTGATGGTGTTTTTCTGTGCATGCCGTGAAGAAGACACAGGCTGTGCTCGAGGTGGGTGCTGCTGCCTCCCCTACAGCAGGGAGTCCTCCTGCTCCAAGAAGTTTCCATGGCCATGAATTTCCAATGCACAGGAACCTCCTTGCTGGCCTGAGGTAAGGCAATGACCAGCAACATCTTTCCATGGGCCAGGATATTTTTGAAGGTAAAATATTTGCATTTTGAGAAGGAAAAGGAGAAAGCCTGTTAATGCCATGTTGATTTTCAAATAAACGCAGCTCGTTGGACTTCCTGCAGGATTTTAAATGTTCACCTAAATCCCAGGAAGGTCAATTAATGGCTGGAGAACAAGAGCTGCTATCCCAGTGCCATGATTACATGTATTTAGCACATGGCTGGCATTTCTCCAGGGGTGATGGAGGGGGAGAGAGAGACAGTATGAATGTAGAGCAAGAATTAGGTTATTTGGATCCCGCTGGGTGGAAAGGGAAATTGCAGGCTGTGTTCCTGGGAAAGGGTTTTAACTCTTGTGCAGGTGTTTTGCCTTTGCAACAGTCCGTAAAGGCTGCAGGTTGCAGAAGGTGTGGTGGGAAGATATCCTGCCTCCACTGTGCCAAAGAGGAGCTGCTGGACAGCTTAGTCCTGCCAGGGCTGAGGTTGAGGGTGTCCAAGTGCTTTTCCAAGGCTGTTGTAGATACCAGCATGGGAAAAAAGTGCTAGGGCTGCCCTTCTCAGTGCATGTTCTCCTCACCTGCTCTAGCTGTCCACCTCGGGGTATGGTTATATCCCAGTGCTGTGGGGTCTTCCCACTGCCTGGAGAGGAAGCCTGGGCACATAACTCCATTGGAGGCAACACCAAAGTCAGGTTAAGATGAACCCCTGTCAATGTACTTTGGTACTGACATCCTTGATGACCCTTTTGGGTCATCATTACTCATTGCTTAGAAACCTTTGCCTTTCATTTGGCGCTTGTGGCTTCTTGGGTTGTGAGGAAGAGTATCCCTGTTTCTCCCAGCCGCGCTGTCCATGAAGGAGTTAGCAGTGTCACCTCTGAGCTGGAGAGGCTTCGTGCAGGGGCTGTTCCCTGTTGCTGCTCCTCCTCTTCTGAGCCCTTCTCCAGGGCCAGTCGTGCTGCTGCAGGTGCAGGTGTGCCAGTGGCTCCTGTGCTGTTCTCCCTGCCCTTCCTGTCCAGGCCCCATCCCAGCTTTAGCCTGGCATTGTTCACCATCCAGGAGGTGGGTATTTTACCAGTACTGTCCACCCAGACCCCCAAGATGTGTCTTCTCCTCAGAACTGCTCATTCAGAGCCCATTATCATGTGTGGATATATTTGTAGTCTGGGGGTTGTTTTGTTTTTTCTCAGACATTACTTTGCACTTGCAGACATTGAATCTCAGCTCCTTGCAAGTTAACTTTGGAATGCTGGGACGCATCCATGGTGGGTAACACATTACAATTGCACTCTGGTGAGTTTTAATCTGCTCTCGTGGCCTCCCTGCCCTTTCTTCCTCTCTCCAGCAGAGCTGCAAGACGCTGCCCTTATTTTCCTCCTGGCGTTTTCCATCCCCAGACTGCTCAGACTGTTCACTCTGCAGTTCTGCTGTGTCAGCAGCTCTGCTTTATGATTTAAGACGGCAGCAGAACTTTCCACTGAACTATAAGCCCATGTATCCAGTTTCCTGGTATCCACACAACTGGGAAGCTAACTGATGGCCGGGATAGCCCTGCTGGAGAGGTCAAGGATGTGTTCAGATGACAGGGAGACAATGAGGGATCGGCACAAAACCGAATCGAATGGTGCGACCCCCAGGGAGAGACTTGGCTTTGAAGGTGAGTTCCACCTCCTGTGGGGAAATAACTGTCCTCAGGTGGGCAGCCTCTGGCAGAAGGTACTGCATCCCAGGTGGGATTGCTGGGGATAAAAGCCAAGCCCAATTGGCCCCTGGCTTGTAATACAGCACAGCACTCCTTCCATGAGGGAGCCTGGGGACGCCCTGCCTGCACAGAGGTGCTGGAAGCATCTGTATGAGGAGTACAGAGCAGGGTGAGAGTGGAGTGTGGCTCAGGGAGAGTGTCACAGCTCTGTGCTCAGAGAGAGCACTGCAAACATTTCTGCAGGTTTCTCCCACTTTCCCTTTTTTCAGTGACAAGTGACATTGCTGTGATGGCCACTGTTCTTTGTTCCTGAAGAACAAGCTGGAGATTCGGCAGATGCTTTGCTAAGGTTTCTTAAAAACAGAAAAGACCAACGTGGCAGAGACCTGCAGGAGTGGCTGTGTGTCCTCAGCCACCTCGAGTCACACTCTGGCAGGGAGCTCCTCCTTCCCTGGCAGCTGGATGGGGCTCTGCTGGGCAGGGTGCCTCTGTCCCAGCACTTGGGCTGCTGGAGGGAGGGAGGGAGGGAGGGGGCTGATGACAGGATATTGGCCACCAAAGGCTGCCAGGCTCTCCAGAGCTGTCCTGCCTTGTCTGTCTGGTTGACCTTCAGCCCTGCTGCTTGGCTTGGGTTTGCTGCTGGCCTTGCTGGATGAGGATCCTGGCTGGGCTGCACACGGTCATTAGACATCAATTTGTGGGTAGTCTTCAAATAACTCATCCTTTGAAGGCAATGGGGACCGGTGCGACCCTGCAGAGGATTTAGGGATCCTTTTTCAAGGTGTCCTGGTAACCCAAATTATCCATTAGCTGTGCCCTTGGGCGATGTGTTTTATGATCAACCACTTACCATAAAACTGCCCTGGGACATGTGGGTGATGTACGACACCAAGTGCATCTGAGATGGGCAGCCTGGTTATAAATGGGTGGGGAGACACAGGTGAAGGAATGAGGGGGGAGTGGAAAATATGCTCTAACTGCTTACACCAGCATTAAATATGAAAGGGGTCTCTCCCCCAGAGCAGACTGGCTTTCTCCACATACCCCTCCTCCGAAATTCTGGCTCTTGTATTGTGCAAGACTGGGGGAGATTGTAGAGCTTTTCTTTCTGAGAGTCCCTCAGAATACCCAGGCAGGTTTATTTTTTCCCTGGAAGTCTATTTCTGGTTTACTCAGGAGGGAGCCTTGCCCCTTCTAATTAAACAAGTGGCATGGCACTTCCTGGGAGATGCAGAAAGTGCTATTTTTTTGCATTTTATCAACATCTCTCTGCTGCAGAGATGAGCAAAGCCCTTCTTGGTGACCCAATAGACAAAGCAGTTATCTCCTCTGCCCAGCCAACCTGGTATTCTCCGATACAATGACAAAGGTAAATGGAAAGCAAGTTTGGAAAAAAAACCTGGAGCTCAGTGTGAGTTGTGGTGTTTGAAGGAAAGTGGACATGATAGGAATCAACCTTTCTGGGGAGACTGAACCTCCAAACCTTCCTTCCTGAGATGCCATAAGAGCAGAGCTGTTGTGCCTTGGGAACTTTGCCTGCAGGTGGACATGCTCCCTGGTTGTGTTTACCTGGAGCCAGAGCTAAAGGACTGGAATGGTCATTTGGAGGCAAGTTCTCACTGGGGTTATCTCTTCCTAACCCAAGGTACCAGCATGCTGTGGAAGGAGTTGGGTGTTCTCATGGTGGTGGTCCTGGACATGTGAGCTACTGGATGAGCTGAGGACACAATGGTGGCAATGGAAGCAAGTTTGCCCATGACTTGGAGAAGCTGTAGAGTTGCCTCAAAGACAAGAGAAGCCTCTTGTCTTTGAGAAGTTCTATCCGTATTTGCTGCTGTGTCAGGAGCAAAGGCTGCACCTTCTGGCAGTGGGAGAAGCCCAAAACACCAAATCATTTCTGCATCGGCCAAACCTGCCAAAACCTCCTTTGCCAGGTACCAATACCTTCCATAAAACCCTGCCAAAGTACCTTTGCCAGGTATTTTGCCACCAGCTGGGAAGAGCCGCTTGGCTGGTTCCCCAGGTCGAAGGCCCCAGGCGTTTGATGTGCTGCTCCCCCAGCAGCCTGGGAGTGCTTTGAGAGGAGCCAGACCTCCTCTCAGTTCCCATTGCCCTTCCAAAGGGCAGTGGGAGATGAACCTGACAGCCTGTCACTCCGACATGGACACTGCACCTGGCTGGGATGAGCATCCCGGGGTTGCCATGGAGATGCCTGATGGGAATCTCTAACTTTTCAGAGTCCTGACAGGATGCAAACATTATCAGCCTTAAGACCTAAGCAATGTTAACAGCGCTGAAATAAATCCCTTCTGCTCCAGGAGGCCAAAAAGCAGTCAGGGAAGACTCTTCCCCTCAGGAAGGAATGAACTCACCTGTGGAGCTGGGCTGGTTGTCTTGTCCAGTCACTGCTCCCATCTCCACGTGAGCTGTTGGAAATAGGAGAAAACATTGTTAGACTCTTTCCTGCAGCAGCTGACCAAAAATCAACCATTATGCTTTTTGCTCTGTGTGCACAGTCCCAGGAACTGGGACCAAAGGGCCCTGTGGGTCTGTGAGATGCACAGTGCTTTGTTTGGAGAAGGAGATCACTGTTTTGATAGAGAAATGGGAAAAAAAGAGAAGGAAAGCACAGACAGCAGCACAGCACATCGGCCTCACTACCAGAGCCAGGCCCAAAGGGTTAAAACAGCCCAGAAAGCCTTAGGGGATCCCTCAGGATGCTCCCGAGCAGACTCCAGTAATGAATTTTCACTCCTGTATTTTCATTATCATTGTCCCATTGTCCCCCTTAGCTCTGCAGCACATTATTCCTGTCATTGAGGCAGCTGCAAGGACAGTGCTGCTCCCTCAGCTTTCCTCTTGGAAATGTGATGGGCTGAGCCTCAGGGCAGGAGTGTGCATGGGCTGTTACCCCAGGAATGATGCTCTGCTTTGCCTCTCTCTCCTGCCAGCTCCTTCAGATTGCCCAGAGAGTCCCAGGTTTGCCACAGTGCTCAGCAGAGCTTGGCATTTTGTTCTTTGGGAGATGAGCTGGAGGTACCATCCACCCCCCTTCCCTGCTCATCCAGCCAAGCTCACATATTGTGATTAAAGACAGGGATAGACCTGCTTGCATTTGGTGCAGCTGAACTGGGCGGGAAGGAGCATCAGCTACCTCACTGCTAATAAGAATAGTCTTTGTTTTTATTTTTTTTCTTTCCAGAAATATTTTATAACTTCATGGCACAGGTTGCCCAGTGAGATCAATGCCCCATCCCTGAAAGTGTTCAAGGCTGAGTGGGATGGGGCTTGGAGCAACCTGGTCTCATGTAAGGTGTCGCTGCTCATGGCAACCCAAACCATTCTGTGATTCTATGGAAATTTATTAGTTCCCTGGAAACTGGGGAACTGGAGTGGTGACAGTGGTAATTTGTGTATTGCACCCAGATACAACACCACTTGGAGTTTATCCCTCTTGTTTGGTAGGATCAGAGGAAGCTCTTTTATTTTTCCCAAGATCCCCCAGAAGTGGAAAAGCAGAAGGGGTAAGACAGAGTCCTCCATGAGCCCCAGCTTGCTGTACTTGAGGTTGCATTTTTAAATACCAGCGTCGCCTACTCTAGTGCTGGTCCCACAACTGACTTACCGAGGTCATCGGCTTTATCATCGTCTTCGCTTCCACAGCCCGGGCAGAGCCTGCAAGGAAAACAGGACTGTCAGTTCCCAGGCCTTGAGCGACCAAGCTGCCCACCTGGAAGGGAGCAGTTCTCCCTCAAATCTATGTTTTGCTTCTTTCACCTGGTTTAGCTCAAGGGTGCTATGGGGACATCCACGGTGGCCCTTTGTCTGCCTCCTCCCTGCCCATGGCTCAGGGCTGTGTTCAGAGCCGATGCCTTTGGGCCAAGGGTGTGTCTTGCCCTCCTGATCTGTGTCCCTTTCTGCTTTAGGATTACTCAAACAAAAAAGACCCAACCCCTGTGACGACTCCTACAGAGCCGAGGAAGTGAGGACTGGTCCCCTTTCAGAGAGGGAAAACACTGAAGAGGCAAAGCATCTTCATCACTCTAAAAGTATTCCTTAAATAATCATCCATAACAAAGGTAAGAGAAGGTCTCCTGGGTGTTAGGTGTGAGAGCTGTGTGTGGTGCACTTGGTGTTTGGAGCTCATCTGCCTGTGATGGGTTTGCACCAGTAAAGTCTGAAGCCGTGTGGGTGCTGGTGCCAGCACAGCTCTGTCACCACGGTCCCACTGCCACAGCCGCTCCCTCCAAACGACCGTCAGCCCTTCCTGCTCTGCGACCAGATGCCAGTGGGTTCACATTGCTGGGGGCAAACACAGGCTCTTTGCTCTTTCCATCAGCACTGGGTCAGATGGCAGGGCTCCCCACCCCGAGTATTATTGTTGTTATTTATTTGTACCGTGGCAGTGCCTGGGAACATCCCCTCGGGGCTGGGAGCCTTTCGTGCTAAGGCAGGGCAGGTTGTGACATGCAGCTCCAGCAGAGTGAATGCTGAGTGTCACTGCAACTGTCACTGCAACTGTCCTCGTCCGTGCCAGTGTGGGCAGGACACCCAGCCATCACCCTAAATGCCTTCCTTCTTTCTGCTTCATTTGGTGGCAAAATCACAGAATCACGGAGTCATTTAGGTTGGAAAAGACCTCTGAGATCATCAAGTCTGACCTTTGACCGAACACCGCCTTGTCAACTAGACCAGATCGCTGAGTGACACATCCAGTCGTTTCTTGAATGCCTCGAGGGATGAGGACTCCACAACCACCCCACCCACAGTGGGAACTGGCCACTCCTCAGGACCGTGTTGCAGAGCAGCCTGGGAGCAACGTGGAGCTTTGGTGGGCAGCCGACCCTGACCAGCAGCTGGAGGGCACCTGAGAAAGCAGGGCTGTGCAAACAGGCTGCTTTGGGTACAGCAACAGGACTCCAATTAAGCAGGAGCTGGTTCCCTGGGTTTTACTCCTTGAGCCCTGCTGTCCCAATTAACTGGCTCCCCTTACAGTGTTTTTCAACTGTACAGAGATGAGCCAAGGACACATGAACGTAACGTGATCCAGGAAGATTCCCCGAGTGCCAGGAAGTTGGAGCGCTGCTGCCTCTGCTCTTTATGGCCGTGCTCGCTGCCTGGGGCTCCTCGGAGCACAGTTTGGAGCAGAGCTGTTGGGCTCTCACGTGCCCACAGCTGTGTTAGCGCTGCAGGAGCTCCTGTTCCGATGCACCACAGAGCCCCCCCACTGTGCCCCTGCCACGGGGGCTCTCCTGTGATTGCCCAGAGAAGCTATTGCTCTTGGCCAGAAAGCCCCCAGTTGGTTGGTGATGGTGCAAAATGCCTAATTTGGGGGGCAGAAAACACCAAGTGATACCCATGGCCAATCCCTGCCCGTGGCCCCTCTCCCTGCAGCCCAGTTGCAAGCCCTGGCTCCCTGCCCGTGCCCCCAGCCCATGGGGTGGTGGCCGGGCACAGGACCTGCTTCCTGCCCCTGCCATTGCCACCCCTCCCCTGCTCCTCCTGCTGCCCTGCTGTGCCCCTTCTGCCCCTTGTGCCCTTGTCCTAGGGGCAAACGGGGCAGTGGATCCTTCCTGGGAGCTCTGGGCAGCCAGAGCTGCATCAACAACGGCCACCAAGGGCAGGTCGTTGCTGAGTGATTGTGGCTTTTGAGGGTTTCCCTGCGGTGCTGTGATCCCTCTGCCAGCCAGCATTGCTCAGGGTGTCTCTACCTGCCAAATTCTGCCTGCAGCTATCCCAGGCTTTTGCTCAGGCAGGAGCAGGACCCTCCGTAGCAGCTGGTGATGCTGGTGTGGGGGCACTGCGATTTTTGGGACCGTTTAGTGTTAACCCCTGCCACGCCAGGAACCGCTCCGGCTCTCCCCCGGTGCCGGTGCCCTGGCCAGCCCGCAGGTGTGCAGGGGGCCCAGGTGGCCTCGGTGAGCACATCCTTTGCGGTGAGGAGCCCGGGGCTGACAGTGGCCCCGTGCCAAGCTGCCCTGACCATCTGCTCCGCTCTGTGCCAGCCCGACGGCTGCTATAACGGGTGTGCGTGCGCTGGGCGCGGGAGCCGCCGGTAACAGGAGCCGCCGGAGCCCGGCGAGGAGCTGACTCTGTCTTTTCGGCTCTGCCCCGTGTATATTTATCTGTACGTACAAACACAGCCGCCGGCAGAGGTGGCTGGGTGTCCCCAGGCTGTGCCGGTCCAGCGTCCCTGTGCCTGCGGCCCCGTCCAGCCTCGGGGCCGTGGGGAGCAGCCGAGGGGCTGGAGGGCACCGAGGGGGGACTTGGGGTTGCTGAATGTGGGCAGCAGGATCTGGGGGGTTTCTGTGCCCGTTTGCTGTCCAGAAAAGGGGATGTCAGGGGTCCCTGCTGGCTTGTGGCAAAGCCAAGGGCCAGAAGCCACGAAGCACATTGGGATGGTGAGAAGGAGGGGGGAGAGCAGGAGCAGGCCCTGTCTTCTTCCTTTTGGGAGCAGCAGTGAGTGCCCTGGTCATAAATGGGACTTTTATCTAAAATATACACCTTGGCAATGCAGAAGAAAAGCAGGAAAGGGCTTTTCTCAGTACTACAGAGCAGCCAACAAACACCTGACTCCACATTTTGATTTGAGCCAACCAAACAAATGCAGCCCAAGGCACGACTTTCTCCGAGCTGGGGTTTGGTTTTTCAGTGGAGTCTGTTATCAAAGGCAGAAATGTGGCAAGAGGATTGAATGAGGACTCCTGGGGTATTGTGTGCCCAAGGACGTGGCACAGTGCGTGAATTGGGGCATTTTCTAATATTCTAATATTCTGTCTTTGAATCTTAGCCCTCGCTCTCCTTGTAGCCTGCAAAATGCACAAGACCACTCCTTATTTGGAAAGAGATTTTCTTTGAGAGCCAACTTAATGCTGGTTCGGATCAGAGTGACCCTCACAGGGAGACTCATTTCCACCAAGCTTAAAAATCTTTCAAGAATTGCCCTAAAAACAAAATGTGCCAACATTGAAAGAACTGCTTGAAAATAAATCAGAACTTATGATACCTGAGTTTAGAGGACCAGAAATGTAAATGCGGGAAGAAAAGGCTGGTGGAAACTCCCTGCAATGTTCCCTAAACCTAACAAGGTCTTTTATTTCCATCCCAAAAGCATAGCGAGAGTCAAAGAAAAAGAAACCTGAATCTAGTTGACTTAAAGGTCATGAGACTTAGCGTCGGGATATTTGAGGTCTCGTGATTTTTTAAATGTTAATACTGCAAGGGCTGCTGTGGGAGATTCACTGCCACAGTTCCCAGCTCTGACCCAGAGACTCGAGCTGTTTCTGCCCTGCTTTAGTGGAAGTTTGATGATGGAGTTACCAAATTATCTGTAGGAAAGGTCTCTTACACAAGGCCCGTGAGAAAGCACCAAACTGGAGATTTTTTTTTTATTAATTCCTATAACATTTCTGATGTTTTCTGATCAGCCCCCAAAGCATTTAGTTTTTTTAGGATTTCAGCAGCTAAAGTCACTGTCATCTCTCATTTTTGTCCTCAGGGGTCTCAGCACACCTTAAAGAGGTCACCTGAGCTCCTGCCTGAGTCTCGAAGAGTGAGGACTGAGATCTGAGGGTGAAGCACCTCATGAACCTGCTGCAGAGCTGAGGTTAGAGGCACATTTCTCTTTAGTACTTGATGTTCTGAGCCTGCCTCTCTTCTCCTTTTCCCAGCCCCGAGTTTTACCCTCACATCACCTGGAAGCTGTTGGTTGAAATATTTCATACTCGGTTTATATGTAACGCTCAACAAGTGCACGGCTCTTAAAAGGTCACGTTTATACAAATCTGTAATGCACGTGTATAAAATAGATCAGTTTAGAGTGAATTCTGAACCCCTGTTAAACATGGGAAAGTTTTCTTAGGGCAACCCACTTTAATGCTTGGTCAGAGGAGGCCTGGACCTCACCACCCTCACAAGGAAGAATTCCTTCCCAATATCCCACCTAACCCTGCCCCCTGGCAGTGGGAAGCCATTCCCCTTTGTCTTATCTCTCCAGGCCCTTGTCCCCAGTCCCTCTCCAGCTCTATGGGAGCCCCTTTAGGCCCTGGAAGGAGCTCTAAGTTCCCCCTGGGGTCTTCCCTTCTCCAGGTGAACAGCCCCAGCTCTCCCAGCCTGGCTCCAGAGCTGAGGGGCTCCAGCCTTTGGAGCATCTCTGCGGCCTCCTCTGGACTTGCTCCAGCAGCTCCATGTCCTTGTTATGTTGGAAGCCCAAGAGCTGGAGGCAGCTCTGCGGGTGGGGTCTCACCAGAGTGGAATAGAGTGGCAGAATCACCCCCCTCGACCTGCTGGCCTTAAGCCCTCTCCCGTCTCTGCCCTTCCCGGGAATGGCTGCAGACACACCAGCCAGCCATGGAGTGGGTGGTGTGGGCTGTGCCTCCATCACCCTGGCTCTGAGCATGGAGGTCACACTTCTCCCCAGCAGCAGATTCTCCCCCCGGCAGCTCTTCTCCGGGGCTCTTTGCCCTGACCAGGGATGGGGATTTTCCCAGGGGTGGGGATTTTCCCAGCCGGAGTTCCTCAGGGTACAAGATAAGGAGGTGAAATGCAATTGCAGTGTCAGCTGAGGGGCTGTGATTCACCTGGCTGATGCCACCCCAGGGCCAGTTACACCCCAGGGCTACATGCTGCCTGATGGACTTCCTTCTGGGAAAAGCTACTCAGTCACTCAGCTGCTGAGAAGCAAATCCTGATGATTCAGTGTTGCTGTATATGACTTCGATGAGGTGAATTCTTGTTCTGCACTTAAATCCAGAGGGGCAGGTGCTCAGCTGCTGAATCACATCTGCCTGTGAGCAGATCAATCCCTGCAGGGCAGGAGAGCTGTGGTATTTACACCGTGGTTTACAAACCCTTAATGCCTCCGTGCAGCCTCTCTGGTGATTGCCCACATTATGCTCAGTGCCTGCCAGTCCCTTCCCAACGCAAACACCTAATTAATTCCCGTGCTTTTAAGGAAATGAAGCCATACAGAAATATGCCACTGATAACAAATTATGTGGTACCAATGCCACCGATTAATGCTGCAGGAAATAATACTCTATTTCAGATGCTGAATGGGGTTTTTTTTTGTTCTAAATTAATTTGCCATCATACAATAAATCACAGAATGAATCATGAAACAGTTTGAGTTGGAAAGGACCTCAAAGATCATCCAGTTCTAACACCCCTGCCATAGGCAGGGACAAAAATACCATCCTGCCTGGAAGCTGCTAAATTAACATGCAGACATTGTCCAAAGGGCTAGAAGGGAATTTTATTTTTTCCCCTCGTTTTCATTATCTGAGAGCAAATAAGTGTGTAAGTCTGCAATACCATGGATGGCTGTCCCAGTGCTCCCAGCCTTCAGCACACCTCCCATCCCAGTGCTCCCATCTTGCCTCTCCAGGAAGCTGATGGATACTGCAGGATTTCTAAAAACGAGCAGCTGCCAAGACACCATCAGTCCCTGCTGGAATTGTGGTTACCTCCTTGCCCAGGTGATGCAGAAGCTTCGGATGTTTCCCATGCAGGTGAGGATGTGAGCAAGACCTTCTGGGGCTCCGGCAGACCAGTCACAGCTTCGCTTTCCGTGGAGTAGATGGGAAAAGTTGTGGGAAAAGGTGGAAGTGAGTGAAATTTATAGTCCCACCAGGGCTGCTTATTGCACCTGCCAGCTCCAGTAACAGCTCCATTTATGGAAGCTCATAAAAGAGATCTCTCTACCTGGCTGGGTGTGGTACTGAGCACTGGCTGAGGGGGTGGTTTTGATGGGATGCCCGTGTGTGAGTGCACCAGGAAATGTCAACACAGGCAGGTGCCATGGAGCACAGAGAGGCAATAAGAAAATGAGCTGGGGTAAGTTCTCTGCTCCTTACTGGCTGCCTGGAAGGGTGCAGGAAGTGAAAGCAAAAGGGAAAGCAGGACTGGAAAGCGGGTGTGGTGGGTGGTGGCACCTGCAGTTGTGCAGGAGGAGGTGTTTACCAACATGGGCTATGACTGCCTGGAAAGGTCTCAGTTTATCACCCAAGTGCTCTGTGCAAACACCCTAGAAAGCACTCCAGGAACAGTGATTAGATTAAACCCCAAATGAATCTCACTGTAATCAGGCCCCAGAGTTGGGAGGTAACATCAGTTTAGCAGGGCTGGTGTGCAGGGTGTAGCCCATCTCTGTTTGCAAGGATTAGCTTAAAAATAGCCAGACTATCATTGTCAATATTTTTATTTATTTACATAGTTTTTAGAAGCTTTCTAAGTGTCTGCTTAAGAAAAAGCAGCATCCTGAGACGTTTCCCACTCACCCTGGGTTGCAGGGCGACTCTGATCGGTGCTGGGAGCTGGGCAGTGTGTGAGGAGCTGAGTAGCTCCTGGCATCCTTCTTGTAGGGCCATCAGAAGGGATCTCAGGACATCAGCCAGGGAAGACCATCAATGCCAGGGGCAAATGAGGCTGAGAACCGAGACTGTTGAGTGTCCAGCTAATCATCAGGAGGGGAGAGCTGGCAGGGTACAACAGCTCTTCAGCAGGGGCTCCTGCTTCCACGGCTCCAGGTGGAGTGGGCAGGGCTGCAGCTGAGGGCAGGTTACATCCCCGGACACTGGGCACATCAGCACGTTCTACTGGTTCAAATGCAGAGGAGCTCAGTTGAGAAAATGTGAAATGAAGCCTGTTACTGGTCTAAACTCAGCTCTGAAAATGAAAGTAACCACTTCTACAAGTTTAAAACCGGTGCCATGTAGCAGCTCGGTAAGTCTGGAAGTAGCACTTCCCCCTCTCCCCAGTCTTAATGCTCTGTCCTGCTAAGACATAGAGTTAGTTAAAAAGAGATTTTCTTTAAATCCCACAGACTCTTACCCAGAAGGACACTGGGTGTATTCCTGGTGGGCTCTCAAAGGCTGGGACATCTGGAAGGAGCAGCGCAGCAACATCGAGATGCTTCTGCTGCCACCCAAACCCCACTGTGGGTAGTGAGAAATGAATTTGATAGTGTGGAAAATCTGGGCATTATTGAGAAGTTAAGTCAGTCTCCAACTGGATTAATTCACTGCTAGTAGTTGGAAAAATTAATAAAGTGCAGATCTGAATCAATCTTGCTGATTTTCCGTAAAGCATGAACATTATCCATGGCAAACTGCTGGAATAGCAGCTCAGGCTCGGGCCAGCAACAGGCTTTGTGTGCTGGGATGCTGCACCCTGGAGCCTGCTGGGGAGGGGCTGGGAGGGGTGTCCTGGCTTCCAGCCCCTCCACCAAGGCTGGTTTGGTGTTCAGCTGGGTCCTCTCATCACCAGCCGTCGTGTCCCTCCCCTCGTGACAGTGTCTTTCTTTTTTAAGTGGAGCAGCACTGTGGGTGTTATGTGTTGTACCTTATAGCCTGGTGGCTTTGCCACACTGTCCTGAGCATGGAGCTGGACATTTGAATGCCCAGCATCCCAAATATCACCTTCAGGATGCAGCTTTCAGAATATAAAGCCGGATGAGTTGAGCTCTGACTCCGTGACTGCAGTGAGCACAGTGAAAATCTATTAAACGCATTTCTAGGGAATAATTTCCTGGCTTGTACTGCGCTGATCACAGATGAGGCTTGAATTTGGGCTAGAGATATAAAAAATGCACCAATTAAGCTGGGGTTTTTTGCACCTGGCAAGAGGTGAGTGTGTGAAAGTTAAAGTGGCCTTGGCTTGTGTGGAGCAGGGTTATCTGTGCCGGCCATAAATCGAACCGGGACGGCTTAATTGCTCCTTCACAGTAAATAAAGCTCTGACTGAGATGTCTGCTCTCTAATATAGGGGGGATCTCCCGGGCTGTGGAGGATGATAGCTAGCCGGAGAAATCCATTCTGGGGCTCTTTGGGATCGATAAGCAGTTAAGGGAGCGGCGGGAAGATGACATTGCCTGTCTTTGTGCGCACACACCGCGGAGGGGCCGGGCTGGTAAAGGGCAGCGCTTGGGCTCCGAGCCATTGGCTTTAGAATGTGGTGGTTCCTGCTGGAATTTTGGACATGTGGTGAGGTAAGAGCAGCCTGTGCACCAGAGTGAATGGCTGGGGACCATCACCCACCCTCGCTGGGCTGGTGCCTGAAGTCAAGGTGATGGGCTGAGCCACCAGGTTCAGTAATGCTGCGAGGGCTCTGTGGCTCAGAGGGCTTCCAGGGCCAGCCCAGCTTGCAGGGCCAGCCCAGCTTGCAGGTGGCCAGCCCAGGGCTGCCTCACTCGGGCTGCAGCAAATCCACTGTCACGGTGGAGGGAGCTCAGGGGCTCAGAGCTGGTTTTAGCTGAAGGCTCCCAAGATGTGCTGTGGGGAGGTAGTGGCTCCATCCAGCTTTCTGCAGAGGGTCCCTTCCACTCATGACCATACTGCTGGTGGGTGCCCTGCGCTCTCAGCATTTTTCTGTGCTGTTTCCCCCAACCCTGGAGAGGATGGAACCTGCCATCGACTATGGGAAACGTAAATGGCAGTGTCTGGCTCATCCCTAATGATTTACCTGGAAATGCTGTTGTGCAGAAGGGAGATGAATTGCCACTTAGCTTCTAGCTCCTGCCCTCCTGCCTTTTAAAAGGGAAATATTGCAGTTGCTTTCTAGCCCCACTACTCCTCACCTGGCTTTTTTTAATTATTAATTCTTCCATGCCAGGGAAGAGCCAGTGGGACTGCAATAGGAGCTGGACCAAGCTGCTGCCCCTCCAGCCCCAAACCCAACTGAGATTCAGAACAGACCAGGAAAAACCAAATTGTGAAGCAAACACTGTTGTGATTCTGCTTAGTGACATGGGGGGTTCCACCTGGCATTGCTCCCCTTAGGCACACACACCTTCCTCACTCCAGTAATGCAGGATGCTGGAGTCTGTGGGTGAGACCAAACCCCCACCAGCCTCAGGAAGAGTTAGAAAACCCTTCTATCCTCTGAACTAAGTCTTTTTGGAAAGAGGAAATTTCTTGCTGATGGTTCTGGAGCAGATGCACCCAGTGGCACGGTTTGCCAGCAAACACTTGGGAAGCTCTAGGGTCAAGTCATGGTGTAAAAGGTGATATATTACATTTCCTTTAGTGAACATGTGAAAAAATGGCCCAGCTCACAATCAGTTTGGCAGGACAGAGGGATGTGAGGCTCACCAGAGCCGTTATTTCCAGTGGCTGATCTGCTCGGCCTTGTTTGATCCATCGTCCTTGAGCCAATCTGCTGAAGTGGCACTGAGTGCACCCCAATGCAAAGCACAGGCTCACAAACCTGGGGCTGGATGAGGCACCTGGTGCACCAAGGCACCACCACCTTCTGCCTCAAGGTTTTCCAGCAGGTAGGTGTGTGACCCAGTCTCAGAAATGCTAACTCTAATGAATTTTTGGGGGGGAAGGTGGGGTAAGCCCTTGCAAAGTACTTGTAGATCTGTGCCGTTCAAGCTGAACAAGCTTAATGGCAGAGTTGGAAATATGAGTCAGGACATGTTTTTTTTTTTGTGTGTGTGTTTTTTTTGTTTTTGTTTTTTTTTGTTTTGTTTTGTTTTTGTTTTTTGTTTGTTGTTTTTGTTTGTTTGTTTGTTTGGGGTTTTTTGTTTTTGTTTTTGCTATTTGTTTGGTTTGGGTTTTTTTCTGAAGTGATATTATATGTGTTTGGGCAAGCAGTGCCACGATTCTCCAAAAAATGTGGAAGTGGGGAGTAACCCACAAAGCGTAGGAGCAGAAATTCCCTCAGACATCCCCCCTACTCTGACCTGGCTAAAATGAAGTGACAGGTTCTAAAATTGTGGGGTAGGAAGCGGGGATGGATGCAAATGTGCTCTGTTTCCTCAAGGAGGTTGACTGCAAAACCTGTCTAGGAAAAAGAAAGTACGTGCTTTGCCCTTTGCCACGGGGAATGTTTTCCCTCTTGTGGTATCCATTAAAATGAAACTTTAACTGTTTAAAATGATCCTGCCCTTACCTCTGTGGCCTTATTTAGATCTAGACATATCCTGTCCTCCCTCCCTGCCCATGCCAGCCCTGTCACAGCATTATGGAGTGTTGGGATGTTGCACATGTACAGGTGGTGCTTCCAAAAGCATCTGTGGATGGACGCTTGGATCCAGGCTGTCAACGAGGACAGCACTGGCCATCCCATGGGAGCATCGAGCTACCTTCCCTGGAATATAACCCCTTCACAGCATCATCCTCCATCACTCTCCTGACAAAATCCCTTCTTTGCCCTCATTCCTCCTCTTCTGTGGCTTCAGGATTACGTTGTTTTTTTTTTTTCCCAGAAAAAACAAATCCCTGAGCTTGGAAGCATTGCATGGACACGTGAGCTGGGGGAGGGATGGCAGCTTTCTCCCTGCCCTTGGCCACACCATCAGAGTGCTGTGGGCACTGAAAAGCCTGGGCAGGGGTCTTGCTGAGCTCTGCAGCTGTGCAGGAATTGCTCTCCAAATTCGAGATGTTCTCTGTATTTATTTTTCCGTCTGGGTCCGTTTGCTGACAGCCAACAACCCGTGGCTTCGGGCAGCCAGTGCCTGCACTACATATTTTTGTTCATCCGTCCCTCCCTGCCAAGAGCTGGAGTCAGACAACTGGCTCCGGCTGGTGCCAGCTCTGGTTGCTCACACAGGGATTAGCACGTAAACTGCTTTGGTCCCCCTGCAGAGGCCGAGCGTGGCCTTCTCTCTTACCCTCCCGCTGCAGTTGCCTCTGTGAAAGATGTCTCTGACTTTGCTCCTGACTTTCTGCAAGAGGTTGTTGTAAGAAAAGGATTTTTCCTGGTTTTTTTTGGGTGTCTCTGCACTGTGGGTGAACGTGGGAGAGCACGAGTGCCTCGTGGTCCGCCGTGTCTCGGGTTGGTCCCGTGCTCGACCCTTGGGCTGGACACCAAGAGGGATTAAGGGGAAGTGTTGGACCTGGGGATCTCCAGGAAACCAAGAAGTAATCTCCTAGTGCTGGGAGACTAAAACAAACCCTCCCTGAGATGGTGAGCACGACTGGATTTCTCACTTACAAGCGAGGCTGTTGAGGTTTCTCTGTGCTCACAGCCTTTGCCCAGGACTCCACAAACAGAAATAAAATCAGCTGAAAAAATACAAGAGGCCCTGAGATGGGAACTGGGCAAATGATGAAGGAAGACAGTAAAACCAATGTAGAGATCCTGGGCCACCTCATCAAATAGCAGGAGCTGGCGTGGGGGTATTGATTTCAGCAGAGCTGTGCCAGTTTATGCAAGTTAGGGCTCTGACCTACGTATTTCACCGTAATAAAGATATCCAGATGCTGGAAAACTTCCAGGGAAACTGTCTCCTTGGATCAGGTTGGTTATTGATGTATATGCATATCGATACACCCACATTAACACCGTGTGGGGCTGTAAAATCCCACATTTAAGGCACCTTACAGCTCGGTTTCAGCTGTGCCAGGTGGTTACCTGTGCAACCTGCCAGAGTGAGGTGTTGTCCTTGGCAGGACCAAACGTTATTCCTGATCTCCGGTGCACAGGGAAACTCGATCCTTGCTCTTCCCGTCACTCCGGAGCGTGACCGGGAGGTGGCAGGGGGGGTGGGACGCTGGGTTTCTGCGAACCCGGCGGGGAGGGAGCGGGGCCGCGGGGCCGGGGAATGTGCAGACTCAGTCCTGTCCTTGGAAAAGCCAGGGGGGAGTGCTGCTGGCGAGGAGGGGGCTCGTTTCGGGGTCCCCGGGCTGTAACCCTGCCCTCCCCGCTGGATCTCATTGCAGGGAGCGGTGCTGGGCAGAGTCTGCCCGCGGCTCGCTGGGGATCCCAGTGCGGAGTTCGGAGAGACTGATTTGTGCTGGTCCTGCCTGGTGGGACAGTGGATGCCGTGCTCTTCATCCGACTGCCACCTCAGGGCACCCCAGGAGGTGCTCTTGGGCGTTCAGGACCTGGGGAGCTGCCTGCAAGTCCCAGGACTATCCTCTGAACCTGAGTTCAGATTTGGCTGGCAACAAAATGAAGCCAGGCTCTAGGTTTCCCATGCTTCCAACAGGTCCTTGTGAGTGCTGAGCAGGATGCCTGGAAGCCACTCAAGTGGGAACGGTTTACTTCCACAGGCTATTACATTTGCTTTGAACCACCTTCTTGCTGCTTTTTACACAAAGCCCACTCTCCTTGGAGCAAAGCTTCTGTTTAGGTCTAATTTCTTTCAATGGGACTTCAGCATGCGCTCAAGTACTTTGCTGATTTGGGGCCCCAGTCATTAACTTCGCAGTTGATTACTCAAGTGGATTTTAGGTGGGGGAATGGGAATGCTAACATCCAGTGGGAAGAGTTGAGCCAGTGCTCAGGTTAAAATTGAAACCAGTCTCAAAGAATGAGCGCAGTGCCATCAGGAGTGTTGGTCAGCGCTGGATCCCGGAGTTGCTCCTCACAGTGTGTTTCCCCACGGTGTCCGGGTGTCCTCCCGGCTCAAGGAAGGACCTGCCACAGTGCCTGGTGTCGGCAGAATCCTTCCCCTGCTCCGTTTAACAGTTTAATGGCGTTTGGCAGCTTTAAAATTACAGTCTGGGCGGCTTCCCCCACACCAGAGCCGAGGAGGTGCAGAGCTGATTGCGTGCTCCGGAGGAGCTGATTAACTCCTCGGCGTCGCAGATCATCAGGAATGCAAACAACCCGCACGGTAAATACACATTTTAGGGCAGATCAGCAGCGCACACACACTCTGAGGCCTTCACCAATTACCCAAATTGGTACGTTCCACTCATCGCGTCGGCATATCGGATATAATGTATCATAGAAAAATCAGCGGCTCACAGCTAAGGTTGTCTGTTGTACTGTGGTTCTCAGCTTGTTGATCGTTTTATTTTAGAAAAGAAATAAATAGATTATTTTGTGAGTACATTTATGGAGTATGTAAAATTGTATGTACAGTTAGGGGTGGAGGGTGTCAACCCCGAGGTGCTGCCTGGCCTTGAGGCAGCAGCATCGGCCCCGTGCTCTGGCCTGGCTCACTGGTGGTGAGGGAAAGCAAAAGGGTTTTCCTTTTTAAATCATGATTGATGGATGATTTACAGCCAACTGTGGGGGCTTGAGTTCTGGTAAAATGATGATGTTTAGTGCAAAGGGGGAAAAAGTGTGTTTTCCTCTCAGTACCCCCTGTTCAGTCTGGCCTGTGTGATGCAGCCTCTGGCCACCAGCCACGTGGGCAAACTGAGGCAAACCCTTTTTTATCCCTTTAACAGGGCTTGGGCACGCTCTGCAAGATTATTCCAAATTATTTTGAGCGAGATGAAGGGAATGAGCTCAGTGTAACACTGAAGAGCCTCAAAAGGGGTCAGTATTCTTCTTCAAACACACAAACCTGCACGGATGCGCTGACCTTTGAAAAAACCCAACGCACACGAAAATCAGCTAATCTAAAATGAAGGGATGATTTTGCTGTTGCCAAAGAGGCTGAAAAGCGTCGCTTTGCTCAAGCTTATCTCTTCTCCCTCCTCCGGGTCTTGCTCTCGTGTTGTACCGTCTCCACACCCCGACGGTGGGAGCATCGCACCTGTAATCTGCAGATAACCTTTGTGCCTCCGGCTGTGTCTGCCCGCATGCCCTGGGGGATCTTCCTCCCCGTTCCTTCCTTTAGCATTCAGGATCACTGCTCTCTGTGCTGGCATGACCTGAGCATGCTTGTGGGTGTGGAGACTCCCACAGAATAAACGCCGTGTTTGGAGCCTGTGCTCAAACACCCTTCCCTGTGTGTCTGCCATGTTCTCCGTACGTGACAGACGCAGACGGGCGCCTCATCCCACGGAGCTCTGTTGGAGCTCTGTTTGTGGGGAGCTCGTGAGGCTCAGGGGGGCTTTGAGCTGCTCCAATGCCGGGGTTTGCTCCCCCTGGGAGGGCTCCACGTTGGTGTGAGCTCCCACCTCCACGCTGGGTGCAGAGCCCTTCCCGGCACAGCAGCTCAGCTCTGTGGGCTGCCAGGAGGTGAACAAAACAGCCCAGAGCAAGGAGGTGGGAGATGAAAAGAAACTTTGATGAAAGAAATGAAAGGGCAGGGAGGGGAAGGGGGTGTTGCTTGATGTCGCCAGGAGATGCTTGAAGCTCCTGGAGGGAAAGTGGGAGCAATAGTGTGGGAGAGGGGAAGTTTCTGGGTATGAAGGAGATGCTGATGGATGGGAGCAGTGAAGGTGCTAGTGGAGCCTGGCCACAGTCAGTGTGGAGCACTTTGGGTTGGGATTGTGTCATGATTGATCAAACCAGCCTAATTAGAGCATCACGAAGTGGTTTGGACTGGGAGAGACCTTAAAGAACATCTCAGACCCTCCTGCCATGGGCAGGGACACCTTTCACTAGACCACGTTGCTCCAAGTCCCGTCCAACCTGGCCTTGAACACTTCCAGGCATGGGGCAGCCACAGTCTCCCTTCCTCCTGCTTTTGAAGGATCTTCCTCAGCTCAGATAGCCCAGGGACGACTCCACAGCTGGCAGCCTGTGGGAGCTGTCACCAGGTGAGGAAGAGCTGGAGGTGGGTCATGCAGAGAAGTGATGCCCACTGCCTCTTGGGGCACCCCAGTGGAGCTCTCCAGCTGCAGAGGAGCTCTGTTAGGAAGAAATGAGTCTCAGCTGAGATGTGGTTGCAGGATAAATAAGGGCTCAGGTGCACTGCAGGAGATTCTGACTAGCTGAGGTGGTGCTTATTGTCCTCTCTGGCAAAGCAGGGTCCATTCTTTCCTTCTACTGGAGTGCTGGCTCAAGCTGAGCATCTGTGCCTTACCTTCCCGAGCCTGAGGGATGTGGCTGAGCTGTTGGAGAGCTCTTGGGGTGCCATGCCCTGCCCCTAATGGGACAGCAGAGAGCAGTTGGCTGTCCTCTGCCACATGTCCTCCATTTCTCCTCTTTGATCGCCACAATTCCAGACTTGTTACCTGTCATCTGCTTCCACCCACTTTTGGGAGTGATCTTGTACCAGTGCACGATGGATCTGTCCTCGTGCTTCTGCTGTGCTTCTGCTGTGAGCCTGGAGCTTTGGGAACACACCTAGAAATGTCAGCTAAAAATAATGAGATTAATGATCCTCACCCAAAAGTTGGGCTTTTGTTTTCCTAGAGAGCTGGGTGGAAACCAGTGATGAGAGCTCTTTGCCAGTGGACAGGAAAGCTTGTCTCCAGCCAGCTGAGAGCGGGCTGTAGCCCAAGCAGAAGATGCCCTGTTACAGCTCCATTTGGAGGGAAACCCCACCTTTTTGGTTAATATTTAACTTCTGGCACACAGCAGTGCTGTGGCTGTGAGAGATGCTGTGAGAGTGGCTTTCCTGCTGATGTATAAGGAAATAAGTCCCTGGGAGGAGATGTCTGCCTTGTCCTGGCACAGCTGCTGTCCTGTGTGGCCGGGGAGAGCAGAAGGATTTCTCCCATGTTTCTCCTTTGGTATTTACCTTTCTGGAGCAGGTGAAGGTAAGGATTCCATTTCCTGCTCTGCACAGGGAGTCTGGATGTGGTCTCTGCCCTGCTTCCCTCCATACCAGGTGACCCTCCAGCTCACTTATCTAAGTTCTTGTCGGCGTCTCTCATTTACTGGAAATCTTTGTTATTTACCAGGAACACGGCGATGTATGCAGGACGATGTCAGATTCTGTGTAATAAAATTACTAAGAGGGTTTTTTTTGCACTACCAGCTACTCCTAACCTCTGTAAAATCAGTAATGATTTAGCTGTAAAGGCTTTGCTGTGCGTCCTTCAGACACGAAATGAGCAAATGACATTGGAGGCTGGCAAAGTGAAAAGTGGATTCGTTCCCGTTCCCAGAACGGGGCTTGCTCATGCACAAATTGGCACGAGACCTGGAGATGTTAAATGGGCAAAGCAGGCTTTGGAAATTAATCATTTCCTATTAATGAGGAAGGTCGTGCCCTCCCGCGTGCCTGCAGGGAAGGAGAGCAGTGCAGGGAGGATGTGCCGGCCCCTGCAAATATTTGGGGTTACCTGTGGTGTGTAGGGAGCACCTCGTGCTCAGGCCGCCTGGTCCTTCCCCGCGTTCCATCGCTTTCCTGGGTCGGGTTTTAGTTCCGCTCTCCGGCGGCAGCTGCCGGTGCAGGGCCCCAGTGCTGCCGGCTGCTGACCTCCAGAGGCTGGTGGGAGAAAACCTCGGCCACCCGCCCGGCCTCAGGGCACTCGGGCTGCGGGTCCCCAGCCCGGACAGCAGCGCAAGGGCGTGTCCGGCCCCAGCCTAACGCTGGTCCTTGCTGATGGGTAACTGGGACAGGAGGCGGCTGGCCTGGGTGAAGCCCTGAGCAGCTCTCCTCGCTCGGGGGCTCCCAAAAACGTCTCGTCTAATTTGTACCAGCAAGGAGCCCTTTCTCCAGTGGGAGGAATCCGCCCAGATCCATGGCTGGATCTGGCAGCTGCTGCTCAGGCCTGGGGACCTCTAGATAGGCTGAGAGTGTAGGAGTGGGGACAGACTGTCCCAGTGACCCACGCTCAGGTGTGGAGCTCGAGACCCTCCTCAAGTGCTGCCTCTTCCCAGAGTTCATGGCCTTGAGCCAGGGATGTGCAACCTGGAAAGGGGCCTGGGATGAACCTGGTGGCATGTGCAGGAGTGATGCCTGCAAAGAGGCAGCATATGTGTTGAGGCTTTGTTAGGACAGTTTCCTCTGTAATTGAAAAGCCCCTTGCTGCTGTATTTACCTTCCTGGTGGGGACTGTCACTGTCCCTGGCTGGCTGCGGTCACCCCAAAGTGCAAAGCTGGCAGAGAGGTGGGGGGGCATGGAATGCTGCTCAGGTGGGGATTATTCTGCCCACTCTGAAATAATGGTTTTGCACAAGCTGTTATAGCACCTGCCAGTTAATTTTCAGAATTACCCCTGAATAAGTCTCAAGTTTTCCCTGAAAGATCTCTCTTAGCTTCTTTTTTTTTTTATCCAAATCCAGATTTTTTTATTCATTTTCTGTAACCCGGTATTTGTAAATGGAAATAATTTTGTGTCCCTATTGGATTTTTAAAAACGAAAATGCAGGTAACTGTTAAAATCTTTCTTTGCAGACCCTGATCAAAAGCCTTTGCAGGTTTTGATCAAAAAGCTCTGGTTTCAGTAAAAAAAAAAGCTGTTGTCCATCTGTCTTCCCCCACCTGTATTGCCCTCTCTGCTCTCCTCCCCCTTCCACTTAGACGAAAAAAACCCGTGTTTCCACAGGCTCAATCAGCATCAGAGTCACTTATTTAAAGGGAGGAAGAATATCATGATATTTCACTGCCTGTTTTGGATTCTGTGAAGGAATTTCATCCCCTCCCAGTTGCCACGTCTCTGGCATCCCTCCCAGATCTGAACTCTCTGGAGGACGGAGGCAGAATTATCTCTGAGCTTTGCAGCTGCCAGATGTTAACCGATGAAACGGCAGCCTCGAGCTTCCCTCTTCACTCCGGGTAAACCTCTGCCGGCCTGCCCTGTTTGAAATGCAAAACTCCCTCAAATCCCCTCTCACAGGGTTCTTGATGTCTCCTGTCAATCAAGCCTGGCAAAGACTCCCTTCATCCCTCTTCCAGCAGCTTTGCCTTAAGAACTGCACTTGTGTGTGGCTGAGTGAAGTGCCTGGGCATCCTGAGCCGTGGTGTGGAGGGGTGGGAGCTGAGGATGGGGCAGTTATCACATCCCTGGAAGGTAACTGTCCTCTCCTGCCTGGCAGAGTAACCAGGCACAGACTTCCTCCCCTCCCTGTTGGTGGTATGGAGGGGAGCCAGGGATGTGCAGGTCACTAGCAGGGTCATCCCAGAATCATTTAGGTTGAAAAAGACCTCCAAGGTCATTGAGTCCAACCTGTGCCTAATCCCCCCCACCTTGTCACCCAGCCCAGAGCACTGAGAGCCACGTCCAGTCTTTCCTTAAACACCTACAGGGATGGTGACTCCACCACCTCCCTGGGCAGTTCCACTGCTTAACAACCCCTTCCGTGAAGAAATTCCTCCTGATGTCCAACCTGACCCTCCTCTGGCACAGCTTGAAGCCATTTCCTCTCATCCTGTCCCTTGTTCCCTGGGAGCAGAGCCTGCCCCCCCCTCTGGCTCCTCCCTCCTGTCAGGGAGTTGGAGAGAATGAGAAGGTCCCCCCTGAGCCTCCTTTTCTCCAGATTGAGCCCCCCCAGCTCCCTCAGCTGCTCCTTGTATGACCATGAGACCGTGGCTGCCCGAGCATGGTGGGAGCCAGGACATGGCATCTCGTGGTCTTGGCAACAGGTCCCTTGGGAGGGACTTTGGGAAGGGCCACCTGGATGTTGCCAACTGCCCCTGTGGTGCCCGTCATCCCTGTTTGAAGGGGCCCACGGGTGCTGCTGGGGCAGTTTAAATATGTATCTGGGATATCAAAGGGGTAGCCTGGTAAAGGCTTTGTTGGGATGCAGGTTTCTCTTGGGAACAGTGAAATGCTCAAGGCAGAACTCGCTGGGTGAGGTTTAGTGTTTAGGGCTGCAGCAGCTCCTTCTGGCCCTCACACCCCTCCGTCTGCGAGGTCCATGGTGAACACAGCAGGGAGGCTGCAGTGCCTGCAGAGACATTCACTGGCTTGTGTGAGTGTCTAGTGGGTTTGTGGCTTTGAATATTCCTGGTTTTGCTCCCTTTACCTGGAAAAAGCTGGGGTTGTTGCCCTGGGGATGGCAGTGGTACCAGGCACCGTGTGTGCTCCATGCAGGGGTGCAGGACACATGCCCTTGAGTGCAATCATCTGTGTAATTACCCTGTGAGCGATAGGAACAGGGGGAACAATCATATTACCCTTATGATAGTGTTCATGGGACCATTGATCACGGTGACAATCGGGAATTCATCACGATAAAGCAGGAAAAAATGGGAAGCTTCCTGTGAGCAACTGATCCCAGACAGCTTTTTGCTCTTCAGTGGGTCATTTCAGTAGAAAAGTGTCTGAATGGGACCCAGGAGCAGCAGATATGAGGTGGGCTGGACCATTAACCCTTGTCCCTGCTTCTTTGGATGGACTTGCATGTTAAAAACTTGCCACCTCTTCTGCTCTTCCAGACATGGGGGGACACAGCTCAGATTGCAACAAGCCAAACGCTGTGACAAAGTGAAACTCTGGCGGCAGGTTCCCCTCCCTGCTTTTTTTTTTCCTTTTTAAAGCTTCCAAAGATAAATTGCATTTCGCTTCAAGATAATGAAATTTCCTTGGAGAAGCGACATATTTTTCTGTGGCTTTTGCATTCGGAACATGAAGAGAGTTTTTATTTTAAATCTCCATTGAAAGTGTTTGTCTGTCTATATTTTGCTTTCTTCCCTGTGAATGTTCTGACTTCACAGAGCTAGCAGGGACGTGGAGATGGAGTGTTTCTGTCACTTATTATAGCTTGCCTTGGCATAAAATTTAATCTTTGGAATTTTTTTTTCCCTCCTAAAGAAATGAAAGTTGAAGCCAGATTAGAAACAGATAAAAAGATGTCATCCATCCTCAGACAAAGCAGTTTTGTTTTTCTCTTTCACATTTGCCTTTGTTAATCCTCTGCCTTCAAAGGGAACAAAGAGATCCTTCCACCTGGAGAGACTGGGAAAAAAGGAAAAACGAGGAGCAAGTGGCACTCCTGATCTGTGCTTGTGTTGTCCCGTGGCAGGCGTGTCTGCTGGGACTCACAACCACCCTGGAAAGCCCAATTAAGAGGAAAAACCAGGTGGCAGAAATTGCAGCATCTATGAAACAAAGTGGATTTTTTTGTTCCTAAGAGGAACTTGCTGATCTTTACCTGTCTCTGCTGTCTATTGCTAGAGGAGCAGGTGCCTTCCCTGCCTCCACGGCAGTGTGGAGCAGGGGACACGGCGTGTCCATTGTGTTACGTAGAGCCTGGAGTCCCACCAGAGCTGCCTTAACACGGCTCCCCTCAGTGATTAATATGTTCTCAGGCACTGAGAGGCTCAAGGCACTTGGCACTTGACTGTCTCCTATTTCGGAACTTAATAAACAGAATATTCCAGCAGAAGAACCTGCAATTTATCTTTCAGTACTGTGCGGGGAGTTACTCCACGTCCCGGCTCTGGCTGCCTCTTGCCCAGGGAATTAATAGACTCTTCCATACCCCAGCTCCCTCTGTTCTCACTCTGGTTGCCAAATTAACCTTCATCTCACCTACTTTTTCTTCACGTCTCGCTTCAATTTAGTCCTCAAATTGTTCACATGACAAAGGAGTCGTCCTTCCTACAGCTTCTTCTGCTCTGATAAGACACCTGAATTTTCTGTGAATGCCTGAAGAGGACAATAACTTCTCTCCCTCCCTCTCTCCCGTTTGCTTCCCGATGGTTTAAGCCCAGAAGTCTCCCTGAGGTTATTTCCCCTGGGAGTACAGTAAGCAGTTTGGGCTGCACTGTGCCAAGTGGCTGAGTTGTGCCCTGAATACACCGAACGTTTAATGCTGCTAATTAATGATATTACATCATATTACATTTATGTGGGCTCACAGGAGGGGGTTCAGCTCCGCAGGCGATGCTGCAGGGGTTGGATGCTCCTCACCATTGCCACCCGTGTTCCCTGTCTCATCCGGCTCGCGTGTTGTGACGCACGCTGGACAAGTCTGGAGTGCTGGAAAACTGAAGGAATCTGCATTTCTCATGGGGGAGACGATTTACCAGCTCCTCAGGCTTTGACTCCTGGGAGGATGCTGTAGGTGCAGGCTTTTTCTCTGCAATTAATGCACAGGCTGGGAGCAGCCTGCGCTGCCTCGGCAGGATTAGGGATGCGGGAGCGCTGCTCCTGTGCTGTGTGCAAAGCTTCCTGCCCTCCCCGCAGGCCTGGCCTCGGCTTGGAAAATAAACCGGGAGCGTCACGGCTGCTTTAGCTCTGTTCTTGTTCTGGCCTGGGGAGGCTCCCATGTCCTCTGCCAGCTCCGCTGCTCCACAAGGCTGACACACGGGAGGCTTGTTTGACCTTTCTCCTGCTCTGAGCCACTCCCATGTTAGTGAGTGGCTTGCCAGGATCCTCCTGCCACCAAGGGTACCATCCCAGTGAGCCCCTGGTCTGAGCTGGCTGGTAGTTCTGGTGCACCCTCCAGGTGATGTCACAGGATGTGTCAGGCTCTGAGGGCTTGGGCTTGGCTGCTTTGCAGCTCAAAGGATTTGGGGTGACCCCTCCAGAGGCCCCCTTGCAGCATGGTTGCTCACAAGGGCAGCCTGGTGGGATTCATCTTGGTGCTTCAGCTGGTCCCATCACAGCCAGTGTGGTGGGGACAGTCAGGGACCGGCGCAGGCTGTGACCCCCTTGGTCTCAAAGGTGGTTACAAGGGATTTTTGATAAGGTCTGTGCCGTGGTGTATTGTAACTCTTGATGCTTCCTTTCACTGGGATCCCAGATCTTCATCCTCCACAAAGGGTTTGGCATCGCCTGAAGCAGCATCTGAGAACAAAGGCAAAGCTGTTAATTAAGACAGAGCTAATTCTGGCAGCAGGCTGCCGCCATCTCCACGCGCTGCCGGCTGCGAGCGCGGAGGGACCGGCCGTGCGCTCCGGGCACGCGACTGCCCAGAGCCTTCCCGGAGGCTCTTCGTGCTCTGAGCAGGCCTTTGCCCCGTGTCCTTCCTGCACAGGTGCCTGGTGGGCAGAACTGGAGGTTGCTGGTGGCCCAGAGAGTGGTTTTGCCTTCCCTGGGGTGTTTGCTGAGCGCTGCAGTGCTGCCCCTGCCTGGGCTCCAGGGGCTTCTGCTCCATGGGGCCGATGGCAGCTCTGGGATGGGGGGTTCTGGGGGAAAGGAAGAGACGGGAGCTCACCAGTGGCTGCCTGGTGATGGGTGGGGCACTGTAGGAGAAGCCTCCTGGCTCTGAGAGGGAAATGAAGGAAAATGTGCCAAAAACCCCACTAGGCTTTAATGTCCTTGGTGTGTCCTCCAAGGGTACACTGGTGGGCAAAGTCTCTGGGGCAGCTGGTCACCACAATCCCATCAGGCAAGCAAGGAAGAGTGGCCCTGGGGCACAGTGCTGCTGCCTCCCGTGCCTACCCTCCAGATGGCAACACGGCTTTTTTGGAGCCGTGTCCTCCAGGAGAAGCAGAGCCTTTGCTGTTGGGAGACTCGGAGCAAGGCTGACGGAACAGAAAGCATTTTGAACAAACACAGCTGGCTTTCACCCAGCGCAGCCAACTCTTTGGCCAGCTGAAAAGAAATCAGAAGAATATTGATGTTTTATTCTTTTTTTCCCCACACAGAAATTGTCAGGCTTTTTTTGGTCAAACGTTAGTTTCTGAATGCGAGTTTTTCAGTTGTTAACAATTATTTGGGAGGAAAAAAAAGGACCCAAACTGAGGCAGTTCTCTGTATAACTCACAGGCTCAGCTCTTCGTCTCTTGTATTCTCAAACGATTAACATTTTTTTGCTTTGCACATCATGAATATTCTATACTCGAGCTGTTACTGAGTTGTGCTAGATCAGATAAATAACATGGTGTTGCTTTTATGGCAGACTGGATAAAGATGCAAATAATACTGACATTTACTTCACAGTTTTCTTTCTGTGATCCTCTGAGTGAGTAAACTGGATTGCTGAGATATTCATGGGAAGGAAATGAAGAAGGGTTGTCAAGATGAAAGCAAATTTCCTTAAAACTTAGCCAGAAGGTTCTTGGCAATTTTTTTCCGTTATTTGCTCAGCTGAATGGGAGCTTCTTGAAATATATTTTGCACAACCGCAGCAGGAAAACTCTTATTCCCGTGGCACCGCTGTTTTTTGTGCACTCTTTCCCTGAAAAGCCTGTGGTTTTCCAGCGCTCGGAGCCTCCGCGGGGTTTCTGGTCCCACCGTGGTGTCAGGTGGGCGGCCGTGACCGCAGTGAGCCCTGCCCGCGCTGTTTGTCCTCTCCCGCATGTGCTGGGATGCTGTTTTCCCTTTCCCACGTGTGCTGGGATGCGCGGATCCGTGCGGAGGGAGGGATGGGAGTCGGCTGTGCTGTCTGGGAGCGGAGCGGAGCTATGGGGGATGCTGAGCCCTGCGAAGAGTGACCAGGGTGGGATGAGGGGGACAGGGCGAGTGTTCTTCTGGATGGTTCCTTTCGGAGGCTGTGGGTGTAGATCGCTCCCGGCCGTGTGTGTGGGCACCAGGACGCGGCCCTGGGCGGCAGTGCCCGGGGTGCTGCTGAGGGATGGGAGCGCCCTGGTGTCCCTCGGTGCCCCGGTGCCCCTCTCACCCCGGAGCAATGCCCGGGGAAGGTGAGGGTGGGGAGAAGGCGGGGGCTGAGGGGACACCGCGGTGCCCGCTATCGCCGCTGTGTCCGAACCTGAGGGGAGCGGTGGGGGGGCAGAGGGGGCACATCCCTGCGGGGCTGGCGGTTCGCTCCAGGCTGCCTTTGGCGGTGAGA
Organism: Neopelma chrysocephalum; assembly: GCF_003984885.1. NCBI lineage: Eukaryota > Metazoa > Chordata > Aves > Passeriformes > Pipridae > Neopelma > Neopelma chrysocephalum. The sequence continues at coordinate 2,487,883 of NW_020897914.1, forward strand.
GAGGAGAGCGGGATTGCGGCAGTTTGAGCTCGCCGGGTCCCGTCCCCTGCGGTGCCCGGTCCCCTCCCGTGTCCCGGCGCTGTCCCCGCCGGGGCCGCCCCGTCGCGGGTCCCGCTGAGGGGAAACATGGAGGGGAGGGTGCCGCAGGCCCGCCAGGGGGCGCCGTCCCCCTTCGCACGGGCGCGCGTGGCCGGCGGGGGCGTGGCCGGGGCGCGGCGCGGCGCGGGGATTGGC
>NW_020897914.1:2488516-2535558 GCF_003984885.1 Neopelma chrysocephalum
GGGCCGGCGGCGGCGTGGCCGCGCGCGCCACTCGCGGCTGCGATGTGACCCGGGCGGGCGGGGAGCGGCACCGGCTGCGCCTCCGGCCCGTCCCGGCCCCGGCCCGCCCTGCCCCGGCCCGACCCGGCCCGCGGACGCACCCCCATGCCCGCTCACGGCCGCCCGCCGGTAGCGGCTGACGCCTGCGGGGCCCGAGGAGGCGATGGCTGCGGATCTGGTGGTGCTGCTCTGCTTGGCCGCCGCCGCGGCCGCCGTGGAAGGTGAGCGGCGAACGGGACCGCCGGGAGCGGGCGGGATGCGGAGCCGCGGGGGGAGCAGCCGGGGAGCAGCTCCCCCCGCCGTGCGGCACCGGCGCGGAGCTGCATCCTGGCCCCGGGGCCCCGCCGCCGGTGCCATCCCGCGGGGCTGGCAGCCTGTGCCCGAGGGTGCCCCCGGCGAGGGGCCGGGGATGGCGGGGGGAACCCGCCCGGATCCGGCTGCTCCGGCTCGGGTCCCCTCCGCGGCGGAACCCTACCCGGGGCTGCGGGGGGGCCGCCCCAGGGACCGCTCTAGGTCCCCACTCTGGTCCCCGGGGCCGCGGTGGGGCCGCCTGCGTGGTCTCCTCTGGGTCCCCTCGGGTCCCCGGGGACGCTGCGGGGGCCGTGGCGGTGCTCGGAGCCACCTCTGGCAAACCTTCCTCCTCCCAGCGCCGACGGAGGATGGATGCGCCGGGAGCCGTGGGCAGGTGGGCTCCGTTCCCTGGGATGAACTGAGCCGGGGGATGCTTGCCCGTCCGTGGAGATACAGGGCAGGTGCGTGCCCGTCCCCTCAGCACGGTCCGTGCCGGTGGGCTGTGGTCTTTTGGCTGTCTCCCGCCTGGTCGTGGGATTCACTGGGCACCGGGAAGGCTCACAGCTGAGACCCAGGCTCCGGGCGGCAGGCCTGGTAGGACAAGTATCGCTTATTTTATTTTTTTTCCTCTCTATTTTGTCACTGCCACCTTTTTTTCCTAGTACAGCACAGGTTCGCGGCAGGGCTTGCCCAGCGCTTGAGCAGTGGCTGTGGCAGGGGATGTGGTGCAGCCCCTCGCTGGTGGGCAGCGAGAAGTGTGTGGTTGCAGGGAGATGGTGCGCGGGGTCTCAAACCGCTGCCGGCCGATGTGGGGCTGGACCCTCCTCGTGGGGATTTATAATGTGAGCGTGGTTGTGGCTCAGCTGGAAGCTGTCGGAGGTGGCCGGAGACTCCGGCTCAGCGAGGAGCTGGTTCAGGAGCTGGAATGCTGCCGCGATGGTCTCAGTGGGGTTTGTGCCCTCCGCTCGCAAGCACAGCTGTCGGATCGGGGCGGGCAGGCCCTCTTGCTGCAGCATCCCTTTTCCACGGGCTTTTGGCTGACGCAGGTGTTGGCTTTTCGTATTCCTCGGGCCTCCTCGCCTCATCGCATCTCCGTAGGAATGCCTCGAGGTGTTGGTGCCGGTGCCTTGCCGAAGCGTGGTGCAAACGGGTGCGTGTTTGCTCGGCGGCGAAGCCGCACGTGAAGAGGCAGGACCTGTTCGCAGCGCTCGGCTCGCCGGCGTTTGCAGCGTCAGCTGCTTGAGGCACTGCTGGAATCGCGGCTGGCTGGGACACCTCGGCTCGCTCCCGGTCCGAGGGCACTCCTGGGTGTCACCCGGGGTGTTCCCCAGCTTGTCCCGAGCCACCCCCGGGAGCACTGGCAGAGCCAGCGTCCCTGCCCAGCACCGAACCTGTTGAGGAGCGGTGGTATTTCTACTCTGATGAGGAAGTTGCTTGGATAGTAAAGTAGTATCCTAGGAGAGATCTCAGATTTCAGGGAAAATTTTGGACGGGGGATTTCTGAGGCAGAGCAATCGCATCTGATTTGGAGTCAAGACGAGAGCCTTCTGGCGTGGTCACATAAAGAAAATGCCTTTTTATGGGGTTTATTTAAATCTTATTGAATTTCTTGGAGCAGACGTTGAATTTGCTAGGTTGAAAAGTGGGTTTCTCTAATGGAGCTGAAGCATCTCCTAGGGCCTGACCTGCCCTGGGGTCTTGCTTTCCCCCTGGAGCATCCACAAGGCTGGATTTGCTGGCAGCCCTCTCTGACAGCGAGGCAAACCCAAGGCGGGCGCCCGGCTCTGCCCGGGGCTGGAGGAGCAGCTGAGCGAGGGATGGCTCCCTGCATCCCAAATCAGCCAGCGAGACAAAAAGTCTTTTTTTCTGGGATGGCGGGGGGAGACGTCTGGGGGTCTGGACCCGGCTGGAGGGGAGGAGGATGCAGCCAGGGTCAGGGCCGGGGCTGCCTACAACCCGCTCCCGTTATCCTCCATAAAACCTTGCTAACTCATTGCCTGCGGCACGCGAACCTGGAGGTAGTACAGTCGCTCGTCTGACTTTTCTTACGGTTCCTTGATTTTTTTACCAAATCCTGTGGCTTAGCTGATCCTTTTCTGCCGGACACCTGGATGTTTGTATTTATTTTAAAATTTTTTTGTGGCTTGGAAAGAGGAAGAAGGACGCGAGGAGATGGCAGCGCCAAATACTCCGTCTCTCCCACACCCTGCAATCACTCAGGAGCCGCTCGCGTGCTCTCTCTCGTGTTAGCTGAACCAAATATAATCCCATTTAGCATATAGAGAGGGTGGTAATGGGCTGACGATGTACGTTTTAACTCGGGGTTGGAGGTGTCAGGTGGGGCTGATGACCATTTTGGTGCAGCTCCTTCACTATTTCACCTGCCTCCCCGCTCATCTCTCCGTCCCTGCCTCGCGTCTGCTCTTTTAAAATCCACGTTTTCCTCTCCGAGCTTGCAGCATCACGATAAGCAAAGCGCAGGAGCGAGCTGGAAAGCCCTGCTGGGGGCTGGCGGATCCGGCTTAGCTTTGCTTCCCGTGCTTATCCACTCGCTTGGGAACCGCAAGCCTGGGAGAGGACCAGGGATGGGGTTTGGTTGGAGAGCGACGTCCCTGGATCCCGCTGCCCGCCCCGGGCGCCCCTCTCCTCCCGCCTTGGCTCGGGATGTGCACATCTGTTGCAGGGCATCCTTCGGGCTTCCTGCGCTTCCGCCCGGCGCCGGAGCGGAGCCTGTGCCTGTGCCGAGCAGGCTGAGAGCGGCGGCCGCCCTGCCCTTCCCACCGTCACCAGCACCATGTGGGCTCCCACCTTTGGCCCAGCTGCTCCGCCCGCAGCGCAGCCGTTCCCAGGGAGAAGCTAGAAATAAGTCTCCAAGAGGGAATTTGCAAGTGCTAGTGTCCTGCGTGGGAATTTACAAGTGCTACTATCCAGCCATCCCTTTACTTTTGTTTTTTTTTTTCCTTTTTTTGCACAAGCTGCCCGGGGAAGGAAAAGGAAACCCTAAGGGGAAAACCCTTATTCTCGATGTGATGAGTGAGCCCAGATCTTATCAGCCTGAAGGGAAAGCGTTTTGTCAAGTCATGGAAAAGGGGCTTAAGACCGCAGGTGCCTGGGTTGCCTTTTTTTTGACTAATTGCTGGTATTTCCACACATGGATAAGGTGTGAGTCTGTGATAAATATATTTATTTTCCTGGTCTTTTGGATGTTGGGTTACTGCATGTGTTTGGTGGCCCTAACTACTGTGGCACGAACTGCCAGGGGGTTTGCAAGGTGGCCTCTCACCCATCCTGGGTGCAACTCCTGATGCAACAGGCCAGAGTATAAACCTTCCACTGGCCTAAAAAATCAGAAGAAAATATGGATGTTTGATGATGGAGGAGCTCAAATGTGTTCATCTGTCTCCAGATCCAGGCACAGTGCTGAATACATGTTTCTAGCAGAGATGAGTTCTGCAAGCTAAAGAAGTGCTCAGATTTGATGAAAAGGGGGAAATAGTACCTTGGGCAATGGGTAACTCAATGCCAATCAGGGCAGCAAAGTCTTGGAAACCCTGGTCCTGGTGCAGTGGGAATGCTGAGGGATGAGGCTGATGCAAGCGAGCCCCAGACTCGTGTGATGCTGTCCAAAGGATGCCGTGGTGCTCCGGTCCCTCTGAGCAGACATGGTGGGAATAAGGAGTCATTTAACAGCACAGCAAGGCTGAGTCAATAGTTGGGGTTGGGAAAGGGAAAAAGGGAATGTTTTTGCCAAATATTCATTAGGATTTGAAAGCGCATTTCAATTTGACCTTGTTCTCCTGCTGCAAACATTGGAGCTCTCAGGCACTGCACGCGTCAGTGCTCGAGTGAGGCAAATGTTAGGCTTGGATGTTGGGTGGGTGGCAGCTTGGGAAGGCATCTCCTTGGCTGGAATGGTAGGAATTTGGAGTGTGTGTCACTCAGGGAGGTCGCTGGTGTGATGGAAGGGGTGCAGATAACCCTCGGGTGGGAATTTGGGTCCCCTGGTGACTGAGAGCACCTTGTGAAGTGGTGGTGGGTGGTGGGGAAGGCAAATGGACGTGAATCCAGAGGACATCATGACCTGTGAATGGCGCTTCTGCTGGCTGAGCCTGCGGCATCCCCCCCTCAGGTTAGCGTGGGAGCAGAGAGGTGTGGAAAGGGGTGGAGCAATGTCGGAGAGAGCTGGGACCCTGGGTGGACACGGAGCTGGTTGTTCCACTGTCCAGGTTTTAGAGGTGAAACCACAGTCTTTGCAAAAAGGAGTGGCATGAGAGGCTGCTTGGAAGTGCGCAGGGAAGGGAATGGGCACGGAGCTGCTGCAGGCAGCAGGTAGAGCCAACACAACCCTTTCCTTAGGGACAATGAGAGCAAACTCTTGCCCAAATCAGCTCTACAGCTTCCCAGATAAGTGGCAAAAGTGGATGGGCTCCCTCCTTCCCTGAGTCACTTCCAGCCGCAGCTGAATTTTTGAAGTTCTTTTATTTCGGTCACCATCCATTTTCCACCAAGTCACATCACGAGAAATGGTGAGAAAACCAGGGGATGCGTGTTCGTAGGAGCGAAAGGATCTGCACTTTATTTATTTATTTCTCACAACTTCTGAATTATTAAAGCGTCTTCAGCGGAGATTAACTTTCCCTGCTCAATATTTATTATTGTTTCATTTCCCTGGAAGTTGGAGCTACAGGGGCTTTGATAAATGGGCTGGAAGGTTCTGTAGTTTCTCCGTGGCTAATCTAAGTACGTCCGTATCCTCTGCTGAAAAGCTAATTTGTAATTTCCTATGGTAATGCCGCTTACCAAATTATAACGATGCACCGGGGTCTGCTTTTCCTCCCGCTCCTCTGCTGGGGGAACAGCGCTGCCGTCGGGAAATGGTGTCAAACCTGGAAACTGGCCATTAGCCCCCTAAATTTTCGGTCTAATCACAGAAATCCAGAAAGCCTGTGGACCATCTGGTCTGTTTTCTCACGTCTGGGCTGGAAAGCCCCCGCCTGCCCCCGGTGTGGTTTCAGGGATGGGAGCGGTGGCCGGAGCCAGCGCCCTGTGCCGATGGCACGGCCTGTCTGCCCGCCTGGGTTTGCGTCAGCCACCGGAGCTGGATGGTGTGCGCAATCCCTGCTCCTGCAAACCTCTCCCACCACCCCAATTATAATCAAGTGTTATCAGTCTTTTGAATAATTGAAGAGGCTTTCTGTTGAATATTTAATTACGATAATATTTGGTTAGCGGGGGTTGTTGGGCTCCATTTGTGCAATTGAGAATTACTGCAAGAAAACAACCTGTTAAAAGAAAATGTTTTTGTCTATGATCATTGATTTATCTTTTTTTTTCTTTTTAAGCTAATCAGTTACTTAGTTGAAATTGGTTAATTAGCTGAGCTCCATTAAGACTCTTCGGCATTTAAACTTGATGTTTCTAAATAATTATAGTTTTGCCTGCTAAGCCCACAACCCAGGGTGACCTAATTACTATTAAAGCGAGACGTGCTTTGGTCTGGCTTTAATAAGTCCCTGCTGGGAGCCCCGTGGTGAAAAATCACAGAGGCAATAGTTCAAAGGGGAAGAGGCTTGTGCCAAGCCCTGGATGGGGAGGATGACTGTCCTTCAGCCTTGCTTCTTCCAACCTAAACAGGGATGTTCTTGATTTGGGAGGAGAGGATCCCCAGAGCTTCCCCATGGTCGGCATCTCTGTGCCATCCACTTATGGGACCAGTGGAAGGTGAGGGCAGGTGGTTGCCTGGAAAACAAGAGTTAGGATTCGTTTTAGTTGAGTGTTAATTTGCTTGTTTTCTCAGTCATTCCCCTTAATAAGCAGGTGGAGTCCTTTCAAGGTCTTTCCAGATGGGGGGAGAAAAAAAATACAGTATTAAGTTAATCTTGTTTGTTTTTTTTTTTTTCTTTTTAACAGTAGTAAGGTTATAGAGATTATTATTAGGATCTAGTGGAAGGTGTCCCTGCCTATAGCAGGGAGTTGGAACGAGATGATCTTTAAGGTTCCTTCCGACCCAAACCATTCTGTGATTCTAGGATTTTATTTATTTATTTATTTATTTATTTATAATTTGGAAATAGCCATGCCAAGTAATTAGGGATTAGTGGAGCCTCAGGTATGTGCTCATTTGTGTAGTGAGTAAAATGTTTATTATCTGTAGAGGCATCCAGTCGGGGTTACTGGTGGTTGGAGCTGATTAAGCTTTAATTTGTTATGCAATGAGTAAAAGTGGTAACTGGGAGTAGGTGACAGGCTGTGGAAATCCTCATTTTTAGGCCGTTTCATCCCATCCTTGGTGGGGTCTTCATCGTGACTTCAGAGGATTGTTTAAAGATATTTTCTCCCCAAAAGTCCTTCTCACATCCTGCCTGCCTCTACAATCACCAGTACCCTGTGTGCCACATCCCAGCAGCAACTGGGCACCAAGCTTTGGATTATTCAAACCCAACCAGCCTTTTCCTTGGATTGCTCTGTGCATGGCTGGGTTTTGGTGTCTTTGCCTGGCTGTGTATTACATTTTTTAGGGGAAGGGCAGCTCAGCCCACTGGGTGCTCTCCTCTCCTGGTTTTGCTGTCTACCAGGGACCCTCTCCAGTCCTGCAAACCCCAAGACCTGTTGCACATCCACATCTTTCCCACCCTTTCCCTATTTTCTTTACATTTGCAGGGCAGAGCATGGGGACATCTTTTTTTGCACGTCCTGGGGCAGAGCAGCTCACCTTCTTCTGCCTCCTGGGCTGGATTTCAGGTGGAGGCTGCTTCTCCCTCAGCCCCAAAACCTGGGAAAACAGTGTCTGCTTTGAGCACAGGGTCAATCCCCTGTGTCCTCTCCTTGTGGGGTGCTGCGGGTGAGCCAGCAATGACACCCAAAACACAGTGGGGTGACAAAGCCAGGGTGGACCCGGAGCTGGTGTTGGTCCCCTGTCTCTTGTGCTAAAACCCACACCACGGGTGGAGGGATGGAGCAGGGAACGGCAACGTTTGAAGTTTTATGGAGGTTTTTCATTTCTTTTTTAGCAATCAGAGGCCAGGGACGGGCCTTTGATTACTCGAGGCCTCCGCTTGCTTCAACTGCTTCCGTAGCCGCGGGGTTGGAGCCGCCTCATTATTGTCCTCGCTGGGGTCCTGTTGATAGGAGGATAATTGCTTTTTGCTCAAAAGACATTAAATCACTGCAGAAGAGGCAAAGGGGTGTGAATTATGTCTTCCCCGGGCAAACTAGGAACTTGGCGGAGGAGTTGAAAAGGAAACACCATCCTCCAGAGGCGGGAGGAGATCGGGGCTGGCTGTGTGGGTCTGCTCCGGTCCCACCGCCCTCAGGATGGGGAGAGCTGGGAGGAAGACAGCCTGATGTACTGGGCACAGGCTGGGGCTGACCTTAGTGGTGGCTGGGCACTTTAATTTTTCACCCAACACCTATAGCTTCCTATTTCCAAATGCCCAAGGAAGGAGATGAACACGTAGGGCCAGAACAGGAGCGGGGTGCTCTCGGAGTGCTCCATTAGGCGCTGGCTCTGCTTTTCATTTGAAACAAATGTGTTTGGAAGTAACAGAATTGTCAGAATTGTCCTGTCAGAAGTACTTCTTATAATGTTTTTGGCTAGTCCAGCACCTTTGCCTCCCATGATGTACCCGTGGAGCTGGTGAGGTTGCTCCATGGGTGTGTTTGCCCACGGTCTGTAGCAGCACGGAGGTGCCTTCAGTGGTCGCTCCATCCCTGAGCTTCTGCTGTGGTTATTTTAAAGGCAGTGGTCTTTAATTTAATAATGGAAATTATGGGCATGACCTGGCTGCAGGCAAACCCAAGACACACGGAGCTGCTCCTCAGCCCGTGGGGTTTGGCTGGAGCTCTCCAGAAGCTCCATGCAAGTCTCTTGGAGATGTGTGGCCTTTGCTGCCTATGCTTTGCCCCTTGAGAGGAAATTGCTGGTGAGGGTCTAGGTCATTTGAGCACATCAGGGTCTCAACAGAGGCACTGTGAGATCACATCAAGTGATGTCATTTGGACCAGAGATGGAGCTGTAAAGGGGTAATTTCTGGTGTCATAAGATAGAGGAGGATCAGCTCCATGCCATGTCTCCTGGGGAGTGATGTGTGGCATCTTGAGCCATGTCATTGTGCCAAGTAGCCACTGTCTTGCTCAGTGAAATGAAGAAAAGCACCAGCTGTGCAGGAATTAAAGGCATCAATGCCTTTTTCTTTGGCCCCAGGTTGGGTCAAGCCCTCCTGAGCTCTGTCCATGTGCTGGCAGAGCTGCCCCTGACCCAGGGATGCCACAGCCAACCTTGTGGAGGAGAGGAGGTGGGTGCTGGCTGGTGGGAGCTGTAAGGTCACGAGCTAATTGTGTTCAGTATTTAAAGATCAGCTTTACTCTCGCTCCGTGTGCCGTGTGTGGGTTGTTCCCGCAGTGGCTGCACCGCTGGGTGCTCACAGGAGCTCCTGCGCTCACAGCCCGGCTCCAGAGCCTGACCAAGGCTGTGGAAAGATGCTGTTAACTTCCATGGGCTCTGGATGAGGCTGGAGGAGAGGGGCTGCTTTGAGAAGGGCTCTGCTTTGAGCCCCCTCCAGGGCTGCCTTTGCGTGCCAGCGCTGGGCTCTGCTGCCAGGGCTCACGGGAATGGGGAAATCCCTGCTTTTGCACGGTCCGGTCCCTAACTTGGGGGAAGATGGCCCAGCTGCCTCCCACCTTTGGGACCCACTTGGCAACATCCCTGAAGATGGTCCAGTTGCCTCCCACCAGTGGAATCCACTTGGCAGCATCCTGGAAGATGGTCCATCTGCCTCCCACCAGTGGGACCCACTTGCAGCATTCCCCAAAATGGCCTGGCTGCCTCCCACCAGTGGGACCCACTCGCAGCATCCCCAGGGCTCCCTGCTGATGGGGCTTGAGGAGCAATGGGTGGGCACCCACCTTACCCTGTGCCTCGATAACTCCTGTGTTTTCCCACTCTGGACCCCACGGGTCTGGTGTGTGCTTTGGTTGTTCCCAAATGTCATCTCCTGAGTCGCAGGCCCAGCAGATTTTTGGAGGTGGCTCTGCGGCAAGGCACGTTTTTATTTTGTTCTTTAAAGCTTTGCGGTGTTCAGGGGAAACTGGGATGTCTTTGAACCATTTAAAGTATTCCTAATAGGTTACCTTGAAAGCTTTCTGCAGTCTTGAATGAATCAAAGTGCAAATGTTTATAATGCAACACCCACACAGGCTGGGAGAGGAATTTTATTAAGGCAGGAGAGTCAGAAAACAATAATAATAAAACATGTTTTATGAAGTTGGTGAGAAACTTATAAACTAGGTGAAGTTTTACAGCAGATGAATTTGATACAAGTTGTAAATTTGAATTCCCAGGCTGGTCCTCAGGTCTTGCTCTTTATTACCTGAAATAACATTCTCCACTTTTAATAGTTGGCTGCGGCAGAGCGAGCGCAGTTTTATCTCTCTAAATGATCCGCCGTGCGTGTCTTATCATCAGACTTTCCCCATCCTAAGGACTCTGGCCCTTTCCTTGAGCAGCACAGTGCCTGCTGCCAATTAGCAAATTGCTGCTGTTTGCTTTGCCATGACAGGAGATGGCTTTGGAAGTCCTTCCATACATCCCCATGTCCAGATTATTGAGATTTTTTTCCAGCAGAAACTGCTTCATTGTCAGATAAGAGGATTGTTTTGTTAATACCTCAGCAAAAAGGGACTGGAAGATGCTGTTGATAAATCAGTGTATTTCAGTAGCAACTGTGCTTTCCCACTCCTGGCATTGCTGGGAGGGATATGGGCACTTGCCAGGGCATTGTTGTGAGGTGACCGATGGCCTTTTGAGGTGTTTGGTGCTCTGTTCCCATTTTTCCTTCTCATATTTCCTTGAGAGCCCACCTTTCTCCCAAAAAGGAGTTTTCCTTGTGGTGCGATCCAGGGACCAGTGAGGTACCACTGCCTGAGCTGGCTTTGTCCCCATCCCAGGGGTGGCTTCCCAAGGGTGGCATGTGATGACCCCTGAGTGCCCCCCATGCCTCCAACCCCTCTGTGCCACTCAACTGTCAGCAGCTGTAGCAAGGGAAGAGTATAAAAATGGTTTTTCAGCCCCCTGTCCTGTCTGTGCACACACCAGTGGATTATTCCTCTCGAAAAATAAGTGATTACTTAAGTAAAGCTTTAGAGCTAATGGCCAGATTATTCCCTTTAAAATGGGAAAGTAATTAGGGATGTTTTTTTAAATAGGCTTCCCACCCTTGGATCTTCTGGGATTAGCCTACGTGGGTGTGTAAATATTTCGTTTCCAAGGACTTTTTTTTTTAAATTTTTCCCCCCTCCCCTTCCTTGAAGAAACAGCAGTGATAAGCGACTGAAATGAGGCAGCAGCTGTGCTTGGACACTTTCCCCAGCATCCAAAATATAATTGAAATTAAAGATGACCCACAGAGGAAAATGAAATTAGGGCTTTGCTGGTGTGATGCACCATGGAGGGTTTCCTCTGCTTGTGTGTGAAGTTGGAGAAAGAGGTTGTGCCTTGGGGTGCTGGGATGTTCGGGGTGATGGAGAACAAGTCCAGCCCTGAGTAAGAGCTGTGGTTGAGCACAGTGGGCTTGGTTGTGTCTTCTGCCTCTGGCTGCCCCTTGGCTTGCAAGGATTTTTGAGCTTGTTTCTGTTTGTGGAGGTCTCTCTTTAACATCCAAATAGTTTAGACTTTTTGCACCAAGGCACTTTGATATTTGGCTTCAAAACCGCGTCTTGTTTTGAAACTCGTTGCAGCGCTTGCGATGTGTTGGTAAAGCTGGGAAGGCGAGCGAAGGGAAGCTGAAAGCAGAAGCAAAAGATGTAGGTAGATGCAAAAATGGTTTTAACCAAGTGATCTGATGGAGTTGCAGATTGAAGGAGTGGTTGAAGCCAGTAACTCACGCAGCTCTCCTAGAGGTCTGTGTCCCCTGAGACACCTACAGCTGACAAGCACCTTGCCAGGCTGGAGGAGGCCAGATCTTGCATTCCCCATCCATCTAAGGGATAAATCCCAAGCCCCAGCGAGCCATCAGAAAGCTGCCAGAAGAAAACCTGGCTCAGAAGCAAACCTGCCCAGCCCTCAGGTTGGAGGTGTCATCAGTGTGTTGTGGGGCTTTGGTCCCCATCCTGCTGCTGGGAGATACTTAGGAGGTGCTTCTTAAAATACTCATCCACCTATCATTTCTCTTTCTGGCAGGGGTTATTTATTGCAAACATTCACCTGGGGCTGCTTTCAGGTGCCTCGCTCGTTCTTTCAAAGGCTCTATTTGTGCTGTTCAGCTGCTTTTGGCAACTTTGGGACTTTTTGTTTGCTTGCCTGCCTGCTGGAAAGCCTTCAGAGGTTGTTTAAGAGGCGAGGGGAGCCTGTAGATCCAGAGAGTTTTTTTTCTTGTTATTATTATTATATATTATTATAATTAAAACATATTTTTAGCAGCTGAAATTCGAACCCGTCTGGGTATTTATACAGCAAGATGTTTTGGATGAGGAATAGGCCAAGAGAGTCACATGGTTGGGGCCAACGTGAAACAAAAGAATCCATTTATTATCCAGGCAGGAAATTTGTTCCTCGGGATGTTGTAGCTGCAGACATAATGATTTCATTTCCTCTGGTTCACCCAGATTAATGGCTTGTGCTCTTTTGTTTGTGTGCCTGTGTTATTTCTGCGGCGCGGCTTCCCCTCCTGCTCCGTGCGTGTGCGAACATGTGTGCGAGTGCCCTGGGCAAGGAGGGGGACGGGGGGTCTCGGGGCTGCAGCAGCCTGCTTGGGATGATGGGCTGGGCTGGGAGGCTGGGAGAGCTGAGCAAAGCCTGTGGGACCGCCTGGGGAGTCCTTCTTGGCGGTGATGGATGTCCTAGTGCGTGTGCACCTCCAGGGGTCCTCTCCTCCTGCGTCTCTGGGGATCTTCTCCTGCATCTCCTTTGTTTTTGTCCTACTTACATTTCTGGGGGTCTTCTCCTGCCGTGGTCGCCAGGGCAGTGAGGGGTGTTTTCCTGTGGTGGTGAGATGGAGAGTTTGAGACAAATGTGAATATTGACCTTATGGAAGGTGTGACAGTGCTGTGTCTTCTCTGCAGCCATGCTCAGGGGTCTGTGGAGGTGTTGTGTGCTTGGTGGGAAACCCAAACCTTTGCACCCTCCCAAACATGATGCTGGGAAGCAGCTTCTTTTCCCAGGGAGCCATGCTGATGCGCAGGGGTGTGGGTGTTGACCACGTGGCTATGGATGAACACCTCCTTCCTTGCTGCCTGGGTTGGCCTTTCATTCCAGGCAGGTCCCAGCCCCTCATGGGGCCTCTGGCCATCTGGTACTTACACTCCCTGCTTGATAAAAACCCAACAGACCCGTCTCTGTGGACACTCCAAGATCAGTGGCAGCCTTAATCACTCCCTTTCTCTCTCTCTGAGGGTTTGCCTTTCAAAAGTGATGTGACAGACAAACGATGCCTTTGCATTGCTGTTGCCCGATGGGCCCTTGCAGGGTTTTGGCACAGAAGAGCTTTTGATTTACTGTGTGCAGTGTGACCGTGATCTTCTCTTCCGGATTAATCTGGAGTAACCTCGTGGAGTTGGAAGCACCCATCTGTGATGAGTTCAATGTGGCACTGCCTAGGATCCACCTGGAGAAGGATTCAAGTCTGTTTTGCTGCCCCTGTGCCTGGCTCTTCCTCCTTCCCTCCTTTAGGTGTTTCTGCTCTAAATTTGTGGAAGAGAGAGAGTTTCTTCTGCCTCTTCTGGGGGAGGTTTCCCTGTGGGGACATACCTCACTGAAGGAAGACCCTCTTGACCATCAAGGTGCATCTGCCATCCCTCCTGGCATCCTTCTGGGTCCTTGGTGCACCAATCTCATCTTGCACATGTGTTGCACCTTCTTGCTTTTGTTCTGCTGAGCTTTTGTGCCATGAGGGGCGTGTGGGGCTGAAGGCGTGAGCTCAACATCCAAAAGCTGTGGAGGAGAGGGATGGGGGAGCTCCTGGTACCTTGTCAAGGGCAGGCTCCTTCTCCCCACCTTCCTGCCCTCCCAAGTGGCTCCCGTGTCACCCAGGTGACAGGGTTTGAGAGGCTGTGACAGCTCCGTTGCGCAGAAGATGATGAACAGTAATGAGACCCAGAGCACAATGTGCACTTAAAGTGATTTATTTCAGCAAGGAAACCACAATCAGGGAGGATGGGTCAGCGTCATCAGGAGAAGAGGTGGGTATGGAGATGAGCTCCAGGGGAACTTTATCATCAACCAGCACTGCTTTAAAAATGAGCAGAGCTGGCGTTGCATGAAATGGAGCCGTGCTGGTCACGCCGGGACCATCCCGATCCCATGGTGGATTGTAGGCACTTCCCAGGGTCTGGCCAGTGACCAGGGTGGTCCTGGTGGCCTTCTCCATGCTTGCCTCCCTGCAAGCTGTGCTGAAGGATTTTGGTGAGCTGTCACCTGTGTGGTAAGGAGACGGTCCTGGCGAGGAGGGGGGGAAGTAATCCTTGAGCCCACCTTGGCGCAGCTCCCGGCGCGCAGATGGCTCTGCTCATGCTGGAGCCTTTTCCCAGCTTGCACCCGCGCAGGCACTGGGGCTGGAGGCAGGGCTGTGCCAGGCAGGCTTGCTGCCAACAGCACCTCCTGCCAGCATCCTCCTCTTCCTCCTCTTCCTCACCTCCCAGGGCCTGTGGGAGCTGTGGCTGCACAGCAGCTCAGCTGGGCACTGCATCTTGTAGGAAAAGCTTGGCCTAAGAATGGCCCTGAGCAAAATCTTGTGATTTGAGGTTCACTTAGAGCAGTGCTCATGTTTCCTCCCTTCTCACGGAAGAGGCTCCTGGTGTAGGGGGATCCCTGATGCTGCCTCCATGCTGGCAGGAGCTGTGGGAGGCAGCAGTTTGGATTATGCACCAAGAGCTTACAATGAGGGGTCCTGGAGCCCCTCTTGAGAAAGAGCATCTTCCAAGGGGGTGATTGCAGTCACTGGTTGCTGTTGGTGAATTTGGACAAGGATTTAACACAGCCCCACTGGCACCTTGTGTGAATGGGTGTTTGGAAATCTTGGCAAACACATGTTGTTGTTTACTCACCAGACCAGCTGTGGGTGTGAATGTACCTAAAGATGGCTCCGTCTGATGGGAAGGTTTTTTGGGTAGGATGCAGGATGGTTATAGATCCCAGCCACTGGCTGTTTTGTCCAAATCCAACAGTGGAAAATAAAAAAAAAAAAGCAAAGCTGAGAGAGCCCAGGATGTGTCTCCAGGGCATTTTAGGAAGGGACATTTAGATGTGGGGCCAGAGCAAAAAACCCATCGGAGTCTGCTCATGAAGTGCTCTGCCCTTTCCAGCGGGCCTGTTGGCTTTGCCACATCCCCTTCCCCACGTGTGCAGCCGGACGGCGGGGAGGACTGGGAGGACTGGGCAGGTGAGGGGGCTCTTTGCCAAGGCGTCCCCAGGGGATGCAGGCGGAGCCTCCCCCCATCCCATCCGTGTCCCGACGCGGTGCCGGCAGCCCCGTGCGGCGCCGCGGTGGCACAGATTTATTTCCCTTTGCCTCGTTTGCACTCGCGAGCTGACTCCATATGGTGCAAAAACCAGGGAGACGCTGCTCGGCACAGCAGCCGGCGCCGGGCTGGGGGAGTGGTGCAGGGGCCGCTTGCCGACGAGCTTTTGCAGTTTCCCTCGTTTGAGGCTCAATATTTCCACCTCCTTCCCTCGGCTGTGCTCCGGCAGCTGCGGGTGCGCTCGTCACCTCCAGCGGCAGCCGGAGCATCCCTGTGCTATTCCACTCTTGCCTCGCTGCTTTCCCTCCTCTCCCCCTCTGATCCCAGTTGCACAGCGGTCTTCAGGGTGCATCCTTGGGCCAGAAATGCTATTTTTTAGTTCTTACCTGCTCATGAAATTTTCAGCTGGCCCCCCTGGAAGCTTTAGTTACCTCTCAGATGCTGCCTTTAAAAATGCAGGATCAGTCTGGCTGAGGCTGTTCTGTGCTGGGGTGAAAAGTGAGGCTTTTCCCCCAGATTTTGGTGTCTGGGGGAACCACCAGGCGCTCGTGCTGGGAGCAGTGGTGCCTGGGGGAAGGGATGCCCCGGCGATGCTTGCTCGGTGTCTGAGCAGCCTGTCATGTTTGTGGCTTAGCAGAATCCCTTTGACATTTTAAAATAAGATCTAGTAAATAGGAGGTGGACGATGCCAGGTGCATCTCTGGGCGTGAGGGCTCTCTGACAGCTCAGCTGGCATTTCAGATTTAGGGCTCTACGAGACGCGTGTTTTCGCAGCGAGCGCGAAGCTTTTCTGGGGGACATGGTCCAAGACAGTGACTCATCCTGAATCTCTCAAGAAGTGCTGGTGTGTAGGGAAATGCAGGATAAATGTTTTGATTTTTAGAGTTTTCCTCATAGGCGGTGCCACCCTGGAGGAAGGCAAAATAACTCCTGCAGGGAAGGAGAGCTCCTGTGAGACACGTGTGAGCGCAGTGCTGGGGAGATCCCCTGCAATCCCACGGGCCAGTGTCCTGTGTATCCAGGCAGGGAGATTGTGTGTCCTCCTGATTCATCCTAACACATGTAATTGCAGATGCTATTGATGTTTAGGGCTGCTCTGTCTTCTCAGACAACTAATTCTGTATTTAGAGGCAATAATTTCCAAGGGAATCCCAGCTGATAAGGAGCCCACTCCATGGAACTTGTTAGGCTTCAATGGCCCTTGTCTGCGAAATCTCAAACACTGCCCTTGTTTATTATTTTTTTCCACTTCTTTTTGGAGTTCCTTGCTTTCTGGTAGTATGATGAAGATCAAGTTTCCCGAGAGAAGAGCTCCTGGCAGGATGTCCTTCTCCTGGGAAAGCTCACTTCCATAGAGCCTGGCTGGAGCACACCACGTGCAGCCAGTGCGGGTACGTGGATGGTTGACCAAGAAGTGAGCTACAGAAAAGGAGTAGTGGAAAATAGTCAGTTGTTGACATCACTACCCAATAACATTTGGTTTATCCTTGAGACTCTGTGCTCCTCTGGGATATGTGAAGGCTTGGGATTCTGGATCCTCCTGACTCTCTTGGCTGGTGAGGTGGTTGTCCAAGCCAGCTGGTCTCCACCCAAAGAGTCCATGATGTGATGCTACCAAAGCCACCCAACTGCATGACAAGGCACAGAGGGACCTCAGGCACCCGACCTTCAGCCTTGTCTGCTTTGCCATGTGCTCCTGGGTGGTGATGAGGTGGATGCTGAAGAGCAAACGATTGCTCTTCCCCAACCTTCATTCAAGCCAGACCTTCTCACACCCCTTAGCTGGATCTTGAGTTGGAAGCTGCTACTTCTCCTGGGCAGCCTTGAAAGCTTTTTGGAGGTTAAGGTTTCTGGGAAAGCCTCTGCCCACCCCTGCTTGGCTGAGTTCCTCTTCCACATCTTGTGGAGGATGAAATGAGTAACTGCCAAGCTTTGACATATGGTGATTTTCGGGGCAGGCTGCGGCATTCAGAGATGTTTGCTGGCTACCCAGCCTCGAGAAAGCAAAGATGAGGATTTAAATGCATAGTGACATTGTTCTGGAAAATATTCTCCTGAAAGACAGCCGTGTCATCTTCCTGCCCTGGATCCCTCCCCTGGCAGTGGCGTGGTGGAGGAGCTGTGCTCCTGGGGTGGCTGGGCCTGTCCTGGCAGGCCAGAGTGTTCATTAAAGTGCACTCCCAGCCCTTGGTGCTGCTTGACTTGGAGTTGCCAAGCTGTAAATGATGATGTATGACTGTGCTCTGTGCGTATGCTATGTGTGGATTTTGGGAATCCGTGGCCTGTGTGCAATTATAAAAAGTATGATATCAGCGGCTGACTGTCGTGACGGGAGCAAATGAGCTCCTTATGTTTGAAAACTTGTTCTCAAATCTTCAAAAATAGGTTTGCAATTTGGAAAACAAAAGGTATTGAAAGCTCTATCTTCCCTCTCTTATCTTTCCATTTGATTTGGTCCCCTTTGTTTTTTTTTCCGTGATGAGTGCGTTTTTGGACAATTCTCTGTCATTTCCTTCCCTTTCTCTTATCTCTCCCTCTGCAGTTCTTTCTCTTTTCCTCTCTATCCCTCTCCTCGTCTCCCTCCCCCCAGTAATTTATTCACAGGCAGGTTGTCTCTTTGATTTACTGTCTCTCTCTCCTCGGTAGGATTATGATAAATGGATTGTATGGCTTTGGCTGAGCTTGTCCAACACCACGTACCCGCGTTGGGTCAATTCCCTTTGGAGCGTGAAAAGCAAGGGGAGGTGCTGGGGCTGGGCCTGAAGGTGGAGTGAGCGTTGTAGACAGGGCTCGGTCCTTACGCTCCAGACTTTGCATCACCTCCTGAACTTTTTAGGCTGGGGTTTTGTTTTGGGGTTTTTTGCTTGCAAAAATGGAGGAAGGTGTTTTATCGGGCACTTTCAGGCACGTCAACCAGCATATTAAAATTTAGCGTATCCTGATGTGGGTGAGTGTTTGCCGCGTGTAATTAGAGCGTCTCATCCCGCAGTCGCAGCAGGCGGCGCTTTATTGATAAAGTTGTTGTGTAGTTGCTGAGCAAACACCCCCCAAATCTGAGCTTCATTAAGTTATCGCCTGCCCCGCTGCGATGCATCTTCATTGCACACTGAAATCCATGCCATTGACGGGAGATCCCGGAGGAGATCCCGGACTGTGCTGTGCAGCCGCAGCTTAATGCATCCCGTCACAAATTGACACAGCACGCTCCTCCTCGGCTCCTGGATATAAATTCTTTCCCTTTCCAGCCCAAAGCGAGGGGGTTTTTTTTGGCCACCGCAGATCTCCTCGTGCTGGCAACGGCTGGGGTGTCTTCGCTGCTCCTCTCCCCCAGGAGGTTCCCACAGACCCTCAAAATACAGGAAGACGATATTTTGTGTTGGCTTTGTTGTTGTTTAGCGCATCCTCTCCCTGCCCTCCTGGGTTTGTTACTCGTCGGGTAATCCTTCATAAGGAACCCGCGGGAGATTGATGGGGAGAGCTCGTTATGCACTTCTAGAGCCGTTTCACCGTCGTTCTGTAGCAGCAAAATGCACCATTAAAGGCAGAGAGCCCTGGGAATGATGGGACATAATTAGTTGTTGCTGTAATATTTTTGATTGAAATTGTGTAGGTGCTGGAAGAGGCTTTTTCAGAAGCTGGTGCTCTCAGGGAACTGCGAAGAGCAGCAGTAAGGGCTGAGGCTGGTCCTGCTCGTGCCTTGCCCACCTCTCCAGCGCCGTAATTAAACCATCTGGGAGATGCCGCAGCACAAGGGGTGAGCAGTGATGCTCCCTCACAATTCCGAGCAAGAATCAAATGGAGAGTCCTCCGGTAGAAGAGACTTTTTGGGTGGGGTGTGTGCCTGGCAGCTTGATCCCTCCAACAGAGCCACGTAGATTTTGTGTTCCTGCTTTTTTTCCCAGCTTAGTCTGAATTTCAGAATGTAATAAAAACTTGCACAGGCAAACATGGACGGTGTCTGTGGGATGTTATGGTTAGAAGTGTGGTCATAACCTGGAATTACTCAGGCAACTTCCTGGTGTGTGCTCGAACCTTTCTGTAGAACCACAGAATGGTTTGGGTTGGAAGGGAACTTAGAGCTCATCCAGTGCCACCCCCTGCCATGGGCAGGGACACCTTCCACTGTCCCAGGTTGCTCCAAGCCCCGTCCAATCTGGCCTTGGACACTTCCAGGGATTGGGCAGCCACAGCTTCTCTGGGCAACCTGTGCCAGGTTCTCACCAGCCTCACAGGGAAGAACTTCTTAATATCCAGTCTGAATATGCACTTTTTCAGTTTGAAGCCATTCCTACTTGTCCTGTAACTCCAGACCCTTGTCCACAGTTCCTCTCCAGTTCTCTTTGAGCCTCTTTAGGTGCTGAACAACCCCAATTCTCTCAGCCTTTCCTCATAGCAGAGGTGCTCCATCCCTCTAATCATCTCCATGGCCTCCCCTGGACTTGCTCCAGCAGATCCTTCCTGTGCTGGAACCCCAGAGCTGGATGCAGTGCTCTGGGCGGGATCTCACCAGAACAGACTAGAGGATAATTTCATCCATGGGTAACAGTGAGAATTAAATCAAAATTATTCCCGTGGTGCCTGTGGGACTTTCCTTCCACTGGCATGGAGAGGCGTGATGGAATGGTGATGGAAGCCATGATGCAACCTGGGCTGGGCTTGAAGTCCTGACAGCCACGGGAAGGCAGAGCTCATGATATCATGGCAGTTAAAGTTATTTAGCACTAGGCTTTGGAATAAAGCATCTTGGCTCTGTTTCCCTATCATTCCTTTTCTCTGGTAATGTCACCAAACTTGGACAGAAGCTTCCCAAGCTGTGCGTTTGCCTTGGGCTGATTTTGCTGAAGCTCTCGGGAGAGAAGGAGGGGGTAGGAAGCAAGCCTGGCATGTACAAGCATGAAATGGAGGGGAAAATATGGTGCTTTCCCTATGGAAAATAAGTCCTGCTATTGTTCCCCTCCCGAAAGTCGTGCTGTGGGGCTGGGGCTGCCCAGGGGCTGTGCTCTGGGGCTGGACTGTGTGCTGACCCCACTGACACTTGCTGAGGGACATCAGGATGAGTCTCCACAGATCTCACCTGTGGAGCATCCTCTGCCCCTCTGGACCTCAGACCTGAGCCCTCTGCCCCTCGCTCCACGGCTGCCCTCCCATCCCTGAAGGCTCAGCTATGGGCATGCACCTCTCTGCTCCCCACGCATCTCAGGGGGCTTATTTCCAGCAGCTGGCATCCTTTCCAAATCTCCCTCTACCCATCTGTTGTTATCAAGCCTCCTCTCTCCTTATTTTGCTTAATTTCTATCTTTTTCCTCTTGGTTGTCTTAGACATGCCTGTGTCTCTCTGCAGATGCCCAAGCATTTGCTTTCAAGTGCCTTAGGCTGCTTCCTGCCGTTATCTCCTTGCAGGAGCGAGGGAGCTGCTGTTCCTTGCTTTGGGAGAGGGACCATGTCCCTGAGGCAGTTACTGAGGAGTGATGCACTCGTAGAAGTTTCTTTGTGGCCTCCCTGAGCAGAAAATTTGTTGCTGTATCTCCTTCTTTCCAGTTGACAATGTCAAATCGTGATCAAGTTGGTTTGGTTTGGTTTGGCCTCCTTGTCTCTGTGTGTGTGCCCATAACCAGACCCTGCTCCCTGCCAGGGAGAAGTCACACCTACTCACAGCACGAGCCGCTCTGGGGAGGTCTGAAATGTGGGTTTCAGGCTGGGGATTTCGGGAAGTAAGTTCTGCTTCGTTTTGGATAGTCCAGAAAGCTTTTTCTGGAAGAGGCTTCAATCCTGCTGGGGAGGGTGGTTGGGAAGACCAGCTGGTGCAAGATGAAGGCTACTCTCGCCCAAATAACTTGTTTTTTCCTGGCTGTTGGAGTGATGCCAGCCCATCCTTCGCTCCTCTGAGAGCAGCTCATCCCGCCGCGGGCACCGGCTGTGGGCAGATTTGCCGGGAGGGTGTGGGGAGCCCGGGACAGCAGCGAGTCCTCCCTGCTTGGATCACAGGAGTGCCATCCCAGATGGATGTGCTGCTCGGCGCAGGGATGCTGGTGCATTCTAATTGCTGGCATCTTTACTTGTTACGAGTGTAATTGTGAGTAGACGTTTGTTTTTGTATTGATAATTAGGGACTGGAACAGATGGTGAAGGCTTAGTTTAAAGTAATGTGTCCATTAAAGAAAATCTACTGTATACAGCTGAAGATTCTTCACTCTAAGAGAGCTCAGCTCTGGGTAGCAGAGCTCCTCTTCTCCCTAATGAGGGCTTTGGCCATTACAGCCTGGGCAGCCACAGATCCCACACACTTCTCCCAGCGAGTGCCTTGAGCTCCCTCCTTGCAGAGCATCCCCATGGCACCTGCTGTGCCCATGTGCAGGTGGGCAGGCATGGAAGGAGTTGCTGGAGAGCCTTGAGCAGGTGAGGGGATGGCAGTGACTTGGGCACGGAGCCTGCCTGGTGGGACTGGCTGATCCAGGTGGGCAGGCAGCATGTGGATCACCTGGCGTGGTTAACGATGCCGGGGCACGGGGAGATGATGTACCCCTGCACTGTGGGGATTTAATTAATGTCCAGTGCCAAATAACGAGGACTGGTCCTCATGGAAGGATGAGGCAGGTGGGAGGAGAGATGCGAGGTGTCCATGTGGCTTCTCGGCTCATTAAGGATGCTCAGGCACTGATCTGCACTAATCCCCTCGTTAGCAGGCAGAGCAAAGGATTTCCCTGCCTGCCCCTCCTTTGCCTGCTCCCAAATGGTGGATGGTTGGGGGCGTTGGATCCATGTGTCCCCACACCTGTAGGGACATTTTGCAGATGTGAGTGCTGGGGTCCCCGTCTTGTCCCCCATTTCTCTGTGAGGACTTGGGATCTGCAAACCCTCCCCTGCTGAAGGAGGGTGCTCAGCAGCCTTAGCCCCGAGAAGCCTGTCCATAAATGTCCCACTGAGGTCATGGTGTCGCTTTTACATCCCAGAAAATGAAGGTTTCCTCCCAGAGGAAATAGGAGAGGTCAATGGGAAGTTGCTGAGCTGAGTCCTTCTGGTGCCAGAACCTCTGCAGTCACAGGGCTGGGTGAGCTCAGCAGGAATTTGAGCTGGAGGGGGCAATTTAACCATTTTATTTTATCTCACAAAAAAACCCCAAACCAACCATTTAGCCAGGTTGTGCATCTTCTTGTCTGTGGCAGTGTCGTTGGGAGATAGGGCAGGACCTGAGCAGGAGATGGTCTCTAGAGGGTCAGGCTGTCAGCCCTCTTTTTCCTTTGCTGTGCAAATTGCTTTGGAAACATGGAGCTGTGGAAGGGCAAGTGTTGGCCACCAAAACTGGATTTGTTACCTGTTGTGCAACAGGCCACAGAGTCCCCTTAGGACTCCAGAAGCATCCAAAGTGAAAGCTTCTCCACAGTTCTTTTCCATTTATTCATTTATTGTTAATTTATTTCTCTATTTCTTTAGTTATTTTGAAGTCTCCTGCTTCGGTATTGCTGCCGTGCCTTCCTGCTTTCCTTGCAAAATGTGGAACCTTTGGGGAGGCACACAAGAGGAGGGAAGGGGTGAGATTTTGGGAGGGGTCCTGGTGAATGTCACCTCGGATCAGAGCTGGTCCTCGCGTGCTACTGTCCCACAGGGCGGCTGTTCTTTATCAAGAGTACATTCCTCTGTCAAACCCCGGGGAAGGAAGCTGTAAGTGTGTGGAACAGGAAGGGAGATGATGGAGTGAAAACCCTTTCTGAATAAACCCTTGGGACAAGTGCCCTTCCTGTAAGGGAGCGTGTCCTTATTTATCACAGGGTGGATGAGCCAGCCCCGGTCCCAGCCTGGCCACGCTCCCTGTGTCACCCTGTTCTCTACTGCCTCAGTTTCCCCTGTGTGGCACAAGGACACCCTGTTTCCTGTGGGGGAGAACACCAAGGGTTTTAGGGGCTCTCAGAGCATCCCCCCGATGTAGCCAGCAGGCAGGGGGCACTGGGAGGTGTTTGCAGGGCCTGTCGCTTCCACCTCCACCTCCATTTATGCTTGGACACATCTGCCTGCTCACTTGAAGGGCTGTAGCAAGGATTAATGGCTGTTTAATTAGGGGCTGTTTAATTAGGGGCTGGGCTGTTTGGAAGGGAAGGAAGGCTTGGAGGTGGTGGGATTAGGAACTTGCAGGAGGTCTGGAGCACCAGGGTCTGGAGTGACAGGGCAAAGGGGAATGGCTTCCCACTGCCAGAGGGCAGGGTTAGATGGGATATTGGGAAGAAACTCTTCCCTGTGAGGGTGGTGAGACCCTGGCACAGGTTGCCCAGAGAAGCTGTGGCTGCCCCTGGATCCCTGGAAGTGTCCAAGGCCAGGTTGGACGGGGCTTGGAGCAACCTGGACTAGTGGAAGGTGTCCCTGCCTGTGGTTGAAATGAGATGAGCTTTAAGGTCCCTTCTCACCCAGACCATTCTGTGATTCCATGACTCGGTGCTGGGGAGGAGTTGCAGCTGGGATACCTCATTTTTAGCTGCCTTCTACCAAATGGAAAGGGACTGAAACTGTATAAAATAACCTGTGATAGCGTGAGGGCCACCAGGCTTTTCTGTTTCCCATATGGAGCAGGAGTGAAATGTCTCCTGTGTGAGGGCACTGCGGGCAGGAACAGCCTGGCACCATGGAAAGAAGGGGGGCTGTGTGTTTTGAACCCCCCTAGCAGCGCCACGGCAGCATCCTGGGGCTGGTTAGGGGTGCAGAAGCTTTGCCAGCTTCCACTCCCTTCTCTCTCCATCTCTGGAGGGGCTGCCTTGCTCTCTCTGCACCGGTGCCCGTGCTCACCCCCGGGAGCCAGGCCAGGTCGGCAGCTCCGGTGGGGATTTTGGGACAGGGAGCGTTTATCACTCGTGGCAGGGCGGGGAGTTCCCGGTCACGCTTCTCCGGCTTCCCATCCCGGAGCAGCCGGCAAAGGGAGGGGTCGGAAGATTAATAGGAGTCTTGTTTCCCTCTTGTGATTGCTGGAGCAGGCGCGGAGAGATTAAAAGCAGCAGCCCGGCGGCAGCTCAGATTCCTGGGCTGATTTTTATTTCCTGACCTTTATTTCTCTGGTCACACCCGTTTTCCTGGCGCAGCGAAGCTGCCGTGAGTACCTGGGAGCACAGAGGGAAGGGGAGGGATGGGGGATGCTCGGCTGTGCCGGCGGCACTTCTCCTCCTCCCATTTGGTGGGGACACAGGAGTCGAGGAAATTAATCTGCATGTCTGCTTGCTGCAAACAAATAAATAAAACCTGGAGGGTTTTCCCCATCTGTTTCTAGATGGTGTTGCTCTCACTATTATTCTTGTTGTGTTCTGTTGGTTTAGTTTTTTTGAAGACTAAAAGTAGGAAATGATATGACTCCATGAAATATAGCATTCTTTTATTTTTAGGAGTTTTTTTTAGTTGGTAATGGTATTTTCCTTTCCTGGGTGTGGAAGGGTCAGAGCTGGCAGTGTGGGCTGGGTTCAGGCTGGGACTCTTTGCTCTGGAGTGAAGCTGTCCCGTGTCCATTAGATGTGTTCGGGCTGCTGCTGTTTGATTCCTCAGCACTCCAATGTCGTGCTCGCTGTGGGAAAGCAACTGAAGGTTTTTCTGCTGCTCTGTACTCCCTAATGTAACCAAAAACTTTGGGAATAACTTTCTGTTTCTTCTGTTTCCTCAGAAACTTTGATGGATACGCGGACGGCGACGGCCGAGCTGGGCTGGACTGCCAACCCACCCTCGGGGGTAAGTGCCACTCATCCAGCTGCTCCTTACATAGTCTGGTGGGATTCATGCTTTTAACCCTACTATTTGTGGTGGGAAGCTGGGAAAGTTGCAGCGGGAGTTCAGTGACACACACCAGGTTGGTGTGGGGTGGCCTGTTGCTGTATGAGCTGTGTGGCTGATCCGGGCTGAGCGTCCCTTCCCTGAACCGATCCTGGGGGGCTCGGTGAAGGTGGAACTTTCTTCCATCTCCGTGCTCTCTCCTTCCCTTCCTGCCCTCCTTCCCAGTGAAGGGTCCGGCCCCATCGCTGCCCTCCGCCCCCCTGCTCGTGCCTTCCCTCTCCCTGTGCCAAAAGGCTTGTAATTAGGAAACATTAGCAGGCTCAAAACAGCTTTCATACCTGGAACATCATCCGTAATTGCACTCGGCAGTGCTCTTCCTTGGCTATTAATGTCACTTTTATGAAGTAATGAGGAACAAAACACCCTGAGGCACTTAAAACATCTTTTTTATATAGTATGAGCCTTTGAGAAATGGGAGCATAAAATAACCTGACTCACATTCTGCTGGCAGAAAAAGTGAGAGATGGAGCTGAGGGGAGAGGAGCAGCGGAGGTAGAGGATGTGAGCTGATGGATGGTCACCACGGTGGGACAGGCAGGCTGGAGCAGCAGCAGGGTCCATTCCTGAGGACTCCAGGATGTGGCACTGGAGTGGAAAGGATGCCAGGCTGCTTCTTTGTTAGGGTGTGACTGGCTTGGCCAGGTCTTCAAAAGAAATGACGTTGCACACCGTCACCAAAGCTGAACCACACATGCAGCGGGCACAAAATCCACTCCAGGCACGTCAGAGCCCCTTGAAATGAGGGGCTTTGCTACTGCATTGCTTTGGAAACCATCTGAGCCCGGATAAATTGCTGGAAAAATGCAGGAAGGGCACGTGCAGGTGATGGAGATGGGATATAAATAGCTGCCTGCAGCTGCTGTCGCTGAAAGCCCATGCAAGGCAGGCAGGGAGCTTGTGTTATAAGGCATGGTGGTCTCACCCTCTGCAGAGCACCAGAGTGAAGCCCCTCCCCAGCCTCTGTCCCTGCATCCCACTGTGTGCATCCCTCCATCCCTCGGTGCATCCCTGCAGCCATCCAACTCTTGCTCCTTTGGGAGTTCCTGGTGAGGCTTCTCTGTTACAAGAGTGTGTATTAGATCTTCCCCAAAGTATTTAAAATGCCAAGTCCTTTATTTAAAGTCATACAATCACAGAATTCTTCAGATTGGAAAAGCCTTCTAGCCATCGAGTCCAACCATTCCCCCAGCACTGCCAAGGCCACCACTTACCCATGTCCCCAGGTGCCACATCCAGATGGATTTTAAATGCCTTCAGGGATGGGGACTCCACCACTGCCCTGGGCAGCCTGTGCCGGGGCTGAACAACCCTTTTTGGGAAGGAATTTGCCCTAATATCCAACATAAACATCCCCTGGCACAACTTGAGGCTGTTTCCTCTCCTCCTGTCCCTTGTTCCCTGGGAGCAGAGCCCGACCCCCCCCGGCTCCCCCCTCCTGTCAGGGGGTTGCAGAGCCAGAAGGTCCCCCCTGAGCTTCCTTTTCTCCAGGCTGAGCCCCCCCAGCTCCCTCAGCCCCTCCTGCTGCTCCAGCCCCTTCCCCAGCTCTGTTCCCTCCCTGGACATGCTCCAGCTCCTATTCTTGTAGTGAGGAGCCTAGAACTGATCCCAGGATTCCAGGTGGGGCCTCACCAGTGGCCAGCACAGGGGGACAGTGACTGCCCTGGCCCTTCACCACACTATTCCTGACAGGGAGAGGGGTTCCTGGCTGCCGCTGGGGCATCAACCCCTTCTCCCAGGCTCCTCTCATCTCTCTTGGGGCCGGAGGCACAGGGATTTGTTGAGCCAGCTTTCCTGACCCTGTGGTTGCCATTGGCATGGGCTCCGTGCAGGCTTTGTGTCCTTTTGGGTGGTGGCATCTCCCCTTGGTGTGTGCTGAGCTCCCAGCTCCCGGTTCACCCCAGCTCACAGATTTGCACTCTTGGGGCTTTGGGGAATGTTGCTGTTCATGCCAGGGCACGATGCCAGCCAGGCTGCAGGGGCTGTGGCAGGATGTGGGCTCTCCTGCTCTCCCTTACGGACGTGCTTTAAATCTTAGTGGAGACAGAGAACAACATTGACTTAATCCCCAGCTCCCTGTGAATTATTTAGTAGCATCTCATCAAAATGATGCATTTGTCGCTGTTAGAGCATCGGTGGCAGCAGCTGCTGGCACTGTGGGTCTTTCCAGCCACAGGGACCTGCTGCTCTCCGTGCCAGGTTGCAGGAGGGCTCAACCCAGGGGATGCCCAAGGCAACCCCAAACCCTCGTGGGGGTTTTCCAAGGGGCATTTTGTGTTGTTCTAAAACGCAGGAAACCCTGAAGTGCAGCAGGGTCCGCTGGCAGGTTTTGGCTCTGAGGGTTTTGAGGATGAAAAAGAGGATTCCCATGGCAAGGACAGCAGAGCCATGGGAACAGTGTTAGCGCTGGAAGAGAGCTCGTTTTCTGGTGTTAATTGGATGTAGGGCTGCAATGGGAAGCCTGGGTGGGAACGGGAAACAATGCCAACCCCCTTGGTTGGGGAGGACTGCGCCGCTTCTGCTGTGAAAAGGTGTCTGGTAATGAAGGGGCATTGAATCCACACGCCTTGCTCAGGGGGGAGAGGGGGTTTTGCAGCGCTTTCACAGCATGGGGTGAGAAGGAAGAGCACTCAGCTGGATGCAGGAGGCTTTATTGCTGGTGTGGTAACCATGGCTTAACAACAGCGTGTAACCTTGAGCTGTGATCCGGGTTTAAGCTTAGTGGAGCCAAGGAGGTGGATCCGGGAGTGAATGTTCTGCCGCACTTGTTGGCAGCGTGTAGAGGACCCTGCTTTGAAAACACAACTAAAACCTGCATTTTGTTACATCAGGGCTGCGGTTTACAAGGGGGGGAAGCTTGGGGAGGAGTTGAGAAACGTGGTTGTTTAATGGAAAAGGGAAGAGGGCAAAATCTGTGAGGTTTCAGGGTCGGTCGTGGTGCATCAGCTCGTCAAGACTCAGTGTGATGGGGCAGGTTGGCATCACCCCCCGTGCCCCCATGTAAACACAGGCGTGAGCGCTGCTCTAACATCGCTCCTGGAAATTATCCCTGATGCTGAGCGCGCTGCTAAAGATTGCCATATGAATAATGCTGTTATGAGGAGACTGTAAACATGGATTAGTTAAAATGAATGGATTATGAGGTTGTAAATCTGTCTGTAGGACTCTAATGCCATCATAGACTATTCACAGTTTGCCGCTGTCCCTTAATTGAAATTGTAGCCTGGATTATATTAATGCCCTTCTATAAATCGAATTGCAAATCTATATTCCCTCTCTCCACGGCAGTAATGTTTTATTTAGTTAGTTTTCTTTGCCGGGGGAAATGATCCCGTTGTGCTGGGAGCTTGGGGTCAGGCTCTCCAGTCCACGTGCTGGCTCGGGCTTTAATGAAGCTGTAGCCTTGTGTAGTGCCTTCCCTCCCGCCTCCAGGTGCCCGGACCATCTTTCTTCTCATGTTTACTTCTCAGGGCAGCTAAGGCTGTTGCCTACATGGAAAAGATGTTTTAGTATCGGTTGGGAGCAGTGGGGAGACACATGCAGGGGCAAGAGGGTGAGGATTTCTTCTGGTGCTGGGCCTGGGTGGTGTTTCTGCATTGTGTGTCCATAATCACATTCCTAGTCCCCTTTGGAGCTTTGGGATTGTCATTCCAATGCCGAATGCAGGGTCAGTGGCACCTCTGCGGCTCACGGGCCGCTGCAGGTCCTTCTTCCTCCTTCTCACCACTTCTCCCTTCTCCATCCCGCAGTGGGAAGAAGTCAGTGGCTACGACGAAAACCTCAACACCATCCGTACGTACCAGGTGTGCAACGTCTTCGAGCCCAACCAGAACAACTGGCTCCTCACCACGTTCATCAACCGGCGCGGCGCTCACCGCATCTACACCGAGATGCGCTTCACTGTGCGGGACTGCAGCAGCCTCCCCAATGTCCCCGGCTCCTGCAAGGAGACCTTCAACCTCTACTACTACGAGACAGACTCTGTCATTGCCACCAAGAAGTCCACCTTCTGGACAGAGGCACCCTACCTCAAAGTGGACACCATCGCTGCTGACGAGAGCTTCTCCCAGGTGGACTTTGGGGGCAGGTTGATGAAGGTGAACACAGAAGTGAGAAGTTTCGGGCCCCTGACCCGCAATGGCTTTTACCTGGCCTTCCAGGACTACGGGGCTTGTATGTCTCTGCTGTCTGTCAGGGTCTTCTTCAAGAAGTGCCCCAGCGTGGTGCAGAACTTCGCCATCTTCCCGGAGACGATGACGGGAGCGGAGAGCACGTCCCTGGTGACCGCCCGGGGCACCTGCATCCCCAACGCCGAGGAGGTGGACGTGCCCATCAAGCTGTACTGCAACGGCGACGGGGAGTGGATGGTCCCCATCGGCCGCTGCACCTGCAAGGCTGGCTACGAGCCGGAGAACAACGTGGCTTGCAAAGGTAAGGTTGGCTTTGGGCTACAGGGAGCTTTTACTGCTTTTAAGACAAAATATTTGTCCCTGTTTGGAGCAATGTCTGTTGTGAAACTGGCTCTGCGCCATTTCCCTGCCCTGAAGTGGTTTTACTCCAGGGACCAGGCAGGGATTTGGGAGCAGTGGCCAACCTGTGGCTCCTTGGAGTGCTCTGGTCAGTGGCCAGTCTCGGCGAGGCCGTGGGTGCCGACACCGCTTCCGCCGCCCTCCTGCTGGAAGCCGCCTCTGGGCTCCGGTGCCTTCAAAGCGCGGCACTCGCTGGCTGAGCCGCTTTCATCTGCCTTGTTATTTCCCCGGCACAGCTGCGGGAGCCGGGGAGCTGCCGCCGGGCCCGACCGTGGCAGAGCTGCTCTGAGCCTGGCCATTAATTGGGACTTTGTTTGCTGGTTTGTTGGGTTCCCCCAGCCACGCTGCCGGTGTGCTGCTGCCTGCTGGGGTCCTGCAGCACGGGGTTATAAATATGAAAATAGTGCTCCCTGCTTTTCATCTCCTTTCACTGGTGAATATTTCCCAAATACCACTGGAGGATTAGTTTTTTTTTCTATTGACCGCCCTTTCCTTCTCCTCTCCCAGATTAAGGTGTTGGTTTTGCACGCTGCTTGGAAGAAGGGATGAAAAGGATTTTTGCATGAGGTGCTAACTGTGTTTCATCAGTCCCAAGTAGCTTCTGGAAGGTCAGCACCACCAGGACAAGGAAGGGTTGGAGAGAGGGAGAAGGTCAAAGTGCTTTAGGGCTGGGTTTGGGTTTGTAGTGGAAAGAGGTTTGACTTGGACCTCTTTTAGTGCAGGTGGTGGTAATGTGTGTAGCACTAGGCTTGGCTGTGATGCTCCTTGGGGTGGCCACCACCGTGTTTCTTCTTCATCTGTGACTCTGGATATGTGAAAATGGCAAAGCTGGGATTCAAGCTGTGGAGAAACTTGTTTGTTGGTTTGCTTTAAACCTGAGAACTTGTGTAGGTTTTCACCGTGAGAAACCTCATTCCCACCTGGCTAAGGTGGGGATGGTGGTGCCTTCCAGTGCCAGGGCTCTGACAACTGGGAAACCACCAGAATCCTTGCTTGAGCAGCACTGCTGGTGGATTCCTTTGGGTTTTGTGTTTGACCCTGGAGGTGGTTTTGTTCCCACTGGGAAATGGTGTATTCCCGTGCGGAGCTGCAGCGCTCCGTCGGAGGGAGGGCTCTGCGAACGGGAGCGTTTCTGGCGAGATGTTCCTCTGCTGTTGAATCAACAAACAGAAAACGCACATGGTTTTATGGCAAAGTGACATTTTCTTATCATAGGAAAACAAGTACTAATTTTAGCTAAACACTGGAATTGGGAAATAATGTCATTTTGCCAGAAATGTAGGGAAACAGTGAGAACGTAAGACCGCGGCGGGTTTTGGTGGTGTTGACCTTTCTATCCGCCCCCAGTTGGGGTGGTGGAGGACGTTGGGGTTGTGAGTCCTTCTAACCCCTGGGAAGAGTGTGATGCACCTACTCAATCTACTCAATGCTTGTAGTTTGGGGCAGGGTGGAGGATGAAGGACAGCAGGACACACGAGAGGCATGGGAGCAAACCCGCTGAGGGTGGGTGTTAGACCATCTCCATGGCTTTCTTTGTTTCCTTTTCTTGTGCAAACCCCACAAGGGTTGTGATGTGTTCATACCATCAAAGCTACACTGAGCAGACCCTGGCAAGCTGGGGATTTGTTGGGGTTTCTGTGCTGCAGTGCCTGTCTCCAGCTGTGCTCCCACTGCTCCGTAGTGCTGATGCCGAAGGAGAAACTGCTGAGCTCCTGGTGAGCATGTTGCCTTTGCATGGGGAGCATGCTTTGCATTTGGGCTCCTCGAGGGGAAAATTAGGGATCCTGGCAGCTCTGAGGGAGTACAAATACCCTTTATGGATTGACTGGCAGCATTGAGGGTCCTGAAAGCCACTGAAGTATGCTGTGGGTGCAGAGCAAGCAGGTGGTTAAATGGCACCAATCACATCTGTGATGACAGGACCATGCTGTTTTGATGATCCCACAGGTGCTGGTACAATGCTGTTGGCAGAGATGATCTCCAATAACTCCCCTTCCCCAGTCCTGTGAGAGTATTTCCCAGTTCCCATGCCAGGAGGACAGAGAAAAGGCTGGGATTGCATGTGGGACCTGCACATTTGATGATCCTGCTCCATGGTGGTGAGGAACCCAAATCCAATACACACACCAGCCCCTGGAATTTCACTAGAACCTCTCCTAAAAGCTTAATCCAGGGCTTACATTAGGGCTGTTGGAAAATTATAATTGCATTTGAGTAAAAATCTGACCTTGGATTGGACTCTGGCTCCTTGGTAGCTCGTTGGCCATCAATCTCCTCCTTGTGTCCCCCTGGACCTTGGAGATGGCCAGGGAAGAACCGAGCCCACCTCTCCCCTTCCCGAAGGTCGGTGGGCAGGAGGTGGCACATTGCAAAGTTTAGGAATAATTCCTTGGTTTTCTGTTTGACTTTGTGTTCTCTGAAGGGTTCCCTGCCTGGTTCTCCTCGCAGGGATGCTGCCAGGATCACACCCTGGGAGCTCCTGGGAAGCACACGCTCCTGACATCTGCTCCGGGCCTTCACCAGCCCGAGAGGAGCCACTTAACAAGCCAGTGGGAATTGTCACCAAGGAAAAATAGAACAATAAAGAAAATCCCACAATATTCGAAGGCTGAGGAAATGGGCTTAATTCCTCCGTGGTGGGGAAAAAAATGGGGTCGAATTGTTTAGCTCCCCCAGCTTCCTCTCCTCCCTCTCCCCCCTGGGACAGAGGCTGTGCCTCTCATGGGGCCATTAGATCGGAGCGGGTTGGTGCTGACAGCAGAGCTCGGGGCCGCTCAGGGAGTCATTAACACCGGCTTTTATCGGCACTTATCTGCTCGCGGGAGGCACCGGCACAACGCCATCCTCACTGGGGGGAATTGGAGCCACGGGAGATTATCCTCATGTTTTAGGGTCAGAAGGATGGGGGCCTTTTACCACCACCACACCAAGAAAGGGGTGGGAGGGAGGGGGGTTGTCTTTCTTGATCTGCCCCATTATTTGTTCCCGTCCCAGGCTGGGTGGGATTTGACACAGACCTCCTGGCACAGCTCTCAGCTGTACCCCAGAACCCAGTGGACTGCCTGCCCCATCCTCTTGGGCACCTCGTGCCCATGTGAGCGGTGGGTCAATGGGAAATGGAGGCTGCTATCGAATCCAAAATGAATAATTCATTTGGTGCAATAGCCCACGCTCCGGTCAGGCTGATATTAAATCCATTCGTCTTGCTCTGCCCCGTCCCTCAGCCTTCCTTTATGGCTTCCTTGTGTGGTCAGAGGGCAATGCATCATCCTGCTGGGGAGGAGGTGGGAGGAAAAGCGGGAGCAGGGATCACTGGGAGGCAGGGGAAACCTTGGATGAGCGTGCTGGGTGGGTTTCACTCGTTCTCCTTGAGGAAAGTAATTAAATCCTTTCTCTGCTGGTGTTTGACTCTGAAACCTAATGATGGCGAGGTAACCCCTGACTAGAATGCTGGCAGTCGGGTGTCTCTTGGCTTTCATCCCTTTTGACTTTGAGGAGGGGGGTATTTTTGTCTGCTGGAATCACACTGACTTTCTCTGCCCTTCCCAGTACCAGGCACTAACTCAGAGCAGGAAAAAGTCTGGGTCTAAACCAGCTTCGTGCTGAATTTTGATGTGATATTTATAAGTCCAGGGAGAAGGGGTGTGAGAGCAGTCCTGCTGCTTCCCAGACTTGTCTTGCTTTCGATTTTCCCCTCCTGGCAGATTCCTGTCATAGCATGTTCAGGAGCCTCCAAGGTGCCTGCTCGGGATAATCAGCCGGCCTGCTTGCTCCCAGCAGCTGGAAATCTGAGCCAGCAGGGGGGCAAAATTAAACAAACCCCCACAAAATAAGCACAAAGCTGGGCTACGATGCCCGTGATGCAGAGGCTGCTCCTTGAGCATCCTTGCTCCCAGGAATCCCTGGCTTTCCACGAGGCAGATGATCCCCTACCCCATCTGGATCCAGGTCCCCCCATCCTTTTCCATGTGCCAACCGACGTGCTGGGCTGTGCCCAGCTTTTGCCAAACCTCTGTGTGAATTTATTCTGGTCTCCTTCATCCCTTTGGTTTCTGTTTTTTCTCCATTTGTCCTTCCCCCCCGCCTTGTGTGTGGAGGGCTGGATTTGGGAAGGGGCAGTAGGGGGAAAATGTCCCACCAGTTGGATGTCAAGGAGTGAGTAGCCTCACACTGGTTCCCCATTGTCCTCCTCTCCTTCTGAGCAGCCTTAGTGATAATTATTGATTTCTTCTACTTGTCCATCACACAAGATTGGAAACAATAGGATTTATAAAGTGATTTTTAAATATACTAATTATGAATGTTTTGTAATTAGCAGTAGAACAATTTGCTAACCAGGGAAACAACTTAAAACAAGGGAAATGTCAAATTTTCACAGCCAAATTGTTGCTTGTGCTGAGAACTGGGTCTTTCTGATCTCTGGCTGTGCCCTTGCCTGCCTTTTCCCTGCTCTATGGTCCAGCCCAGTGGCCCTGTACCAGGGGCACCTAGGAGAGGTTTTCTCAGGTGATGAAGGTGATGTTGGTTTTGCCCCATGGGTGAATGGCAGGGATGTCATGGGGACACAGGACCCTGCTCCCCTGTGCCTTGGGGTGTATCCATCCCATCCCAGGGTTCTGCAGCTCCTGATGCCTGGGGCAGAGTGAGCAGGCCAGGCATTGCAGGGGCTGCAGAAAGGCCCTTTCTTTTGCTTTTTAGGGTGGTTTACTTTTAAATTTTTTCTCCATGCTGCTGGTTTCATGTGTTTGGGAATCATCTTCTTTCCAGCCTCTGTGCTGAGCCTACTGCTCAGCCTTGCTTCTCCACCACTTCAGCATCTCACTCCAGCTTCCCTGGCCCACAAATGATCTCTCTTTACACATTTTCTCCTCTAAAACAGGAGGGGAAAACCAAAGAGGTGAAAAGAAAGGACTTGCCCTGTCCCTCTCTCCCTCCACCTGCCCTTGGATTTGGCTTAGCAGGGCTCGGGACGGGGCCGGCAGCGTCACAGAGTAGGGCAGGTGCTACAGGGGCTGGGGAACCTATGGATAAAAATGAAATAATTGGGCTTAAAAACCATCAGAGCTCCTCAAGCTCTTTCCTGGGGACCAGTACAAGCTCAGCCAGTTTGTTCCAAAGCCTTTCCATCCCGACCTGCTCCCGTGGACACACGGCTGATGCACGTCGGGGTCTCTGCCTGGCAGATGGTGCAGGGGAGTCTCTGCAGCTGATGCTCACGATTTTCCAGGGAAAATGTTTCTCTGTGGGTCTAGAAGTGGGATTTCAAGCTTTCCTCTTGTCCAGGGTGTGTTTTATTCCAGGTTTAGCTGAGCCACAAGCCTCCACCGCTCAAAATGAGCCTTTTCCTCCCTTTTTTTTCCCTTTTGTTTTCTTTTTTGGCACAATATCAAGTTTCCTGCCCCTCTCCCATCCTTGCGTCAGCCCAAACCTCTCCCCCTGCTTGGAGTGTGCTGGGAAGTGGCAGCTCTCCCAGCCCTTCCCAAATCCCGGCGGTGATGCCGGAGGGATGGAGGGATGCTCCCCTTTGTTGCAGGGGCTTTGCCTTTCCCTGGCAGCGATCTCCCTGCTTCCACCACTGGGTGGAACAGGCAGCCCAGTTTTACCACGGCCACGCTGTGGAGGAGACACATTGGAATCACCAAAAAAAACAGGAGAGAGAGAGAAAGGGAAAAGTGTGATTTTTCTTAAATTATGCCTTAATGAAGGCATCCATTAACCTCCGTAATAATTTTGCAAGGAAAATGTCCACAAAAACCTTGTTAACGTTTTTTCTAATGGGTGTGATGGGTTTTAATGAAAGTCTTAATTAGATATTATTAGGCAAAATGAGCCTCTGGTGGGTTCAGGCCCTTTTCCATCCCCCAGAGCAGGAATGGGGAAGGTCCACATGTCTTGGCTGCTGCCAAAGAGGAGGCTCAGGCACCACAGCTACCACTCCCTGGCTCTGTCCTTAAATCATCCCTGTGATCCAGAGCCCTCCAAAGGGGAAATGAAGGAGAAACCTGGAAAATGCCCTGGGGAAGGCAGGAGTGGAGGCCAGGTGAACATTACAAGGTTGGGCTTCCCGAGCCAGGCCTTTGCTGCAGTGGCCTTGGAGGGATTAGGGAATGGCCCATGAGCTGCAATGTTGAGCTTTATTTTCCTGCTCATCATTTTTTTTCCTCCTTAAATTGTTCCATGGGTCGTTTATATATTCCCCTCCCCATCATGATACCTTTGAGGGTGGTATCAATTCCCACTTTAAAGGAAGAAAAATTCCCCCTTGATTCCCCCTGCAAAGGGTCTTTTCATGAGCCTGTTTATAAATCTGCTTCCAAACCCTTGGCTTGTTAATGATCCATTTAGGAAACTTTCTGTGGTAACTGAAATGCTTGAGGAATTTCATTTTTGGGGGGATATTGGGGTGCAGAGCTCTATGTGCACTTGCAGGGGCTGCCATGGGCACGGATCCATGAGCATCCCTGCGGCAGTGGGGATGTGAAACCCAGCCATCTTTCCCAACCTCATCCACTTCCCCAGCCCAGAGACCTGGCTCTCACCCTGCTGCCATCACGTCGAAGGCCCTTTGCTCTCTGGCCGGAGCAGGGATTGTTCTCCTGGACAATGGGAGAGCCGCAAGGAAGCGCCGGATCCGGCCCATGTCCGGCACCCGCATTGTTTCACTCTTGTTTGCAAATAGCCAGCACCTGGCAAACCCAGTGACTCAGCCAGGGACTTTGAAAGCCTTTCTATAACTTGTTCCTTTTTGGGTTTTGTTGGTTTTTTTTTTTTCTTCAAGTCACAGGAGAGCTCCTTTGGGAACAGCTCCGGCCGGCGCCGTTTTGCTGCCGTTCGCTTGCCAAGGGGTGGGAGTTTCACCCATGTTCGGGGCTGTGCTGCTCCCTACAGCCCACAGCAAGTTCTTTGGGAGCTGGTGTCTCTCCCAGCAGGATGGTAATAATAATTTGAAAAATAAAAAAGGAGGCTTTTGGCCCTGGCTGGGGAAGGGTCTGGAGCAGCAGGAACGGCTGAGGGAGCTGAGGGGGCTCAGCCTGGAGGAAAGGAGGCTCAGGGGGACCTTCCTGCTCTCTGCAACTCCCTGAAAGAAGGTTGTAGCAGAGGGGAATTGGTCTTTTCTCCTAGGTAACAAGTGACAGGACAGAGGGAAACAGCCTCATGTAGCACCAGGGTGGGTTTAGATTGGATATTAGGAAAATTTCTTCACCAAAAGGGCTGTCGAGCCCTGGCACAGGCTGCCCAGGTTAGTGATGGAATCATCACCCCTGAAATTGTTCAAAAGATGTGTAGACGTGGCAGTTGGGAACAGTTTAGTGGGGGGTTTGGCAGTGCTGGGTTAATGCTTGGAGTCAGTGATCTTAGAGGGCTTTTCCAACCTAAATGATTCTGTGATTCAATACTGGTAATAAAATGGATTTTTTTGCCCCCCAAGCCATGTTTTAATTCATCGACACTCCCATGTGCAAGGAATCATTTGGAAGATGAGTTGGGCTTTGCAAGTCTCCTACAACCCGTGCTTGGGGAAACAGACCTTTGCTGATGATGTTTTAATGATTGAGAGACCTGTCGTGTAACTGGAAGTGGTGTGAAAGCCACGGACCAGGTGGAATGAGGTGCCCTGCTTTCCCCTGGCTGTGGGAGGAGGTTTGTGTGGGTTGGATGTGCCGACTGGGGCGCTGCAGAGGAAGGATGGAGCCCACTAGGACGAGAGAAAAGCAATCAGTGCAGATACTGAGGTTTTAATTTTCTCCGCTCTCCAAAGCCCGTCGTGCGCCCGGGCGGTGACAAATGGAGAGGTGCCGGGAGTGTCAGCTCCCAGTGTGTCAGGAGTGGTCATTTGTCACGCCTGGTGCCCGGGATCTCAGAGGGTGCTGGAGAGCAGGAGGGGGGCGATTAAATCACAGCGTCGCTCGCGCACTTGAGCGGGGCTTTGGAGGAGCCATGGGAAAACCCATCCATCTTCAGCAGAGTCACGGCCAAGAAATGATCCAGCCTGGGATGTGGGAGCATCAAACCGCAGTGAATATTCTGTTGTGGGCACCTCAGATTAAGTTCTGCGCCCACCACAGGGGGGAATTGCCGTTTCCCCTCCCTGGGCTCCTCGGGGAGCCTCGCCTAGCTGAGAAAATATAATTGATGGCATGGGGGGGGAACTGCATCACTTGGTTTTCGTGTTCAGCTCGAGACTCACCTGCTTCTGTCATATTTCCTATGTGAGAATGGATTTTAGGAAGGAGAGGCGTGGGCTGGGATAGGAGCTGGTCACCTCGGTGCTCTCGGTGTGGCTGCGTCCTGCACGAGCATCGCTGGGCTCCCGGCAGCAGCATCCCCCTGAGCAGGGAGTGATTCCTGGGATAACGCTGTCCTTATCCTGTCCCATCTCCTCCCTCCCTGAGGCCTCTCTGGGATGATGCTCTGCTTGGTGCAGGTGGAACTTTGCCACCTCCTTGCTGTTTTGGGGGAGAGCTGTGAAGCCTGGGCCACAGTGTGTGCCACACCAGAGGGTTCTGGCCTCAGATCTGGTTTCTGGACTTTGCTGCCTAAAACTTCTCCTTAAATGCAAGGGTATCCTGGGAAATTATGTACCTGGGGAATTATGAATTGAATTTCCCTCAGCTTTGGCCGCTCTGCAGCGCAGAGGGTAAATTACCTGTGAGGTGAGACATGATAGCATCTTTAGTTTTTATTTTTTATGTTACTTTTATAGTACCTATCTACATCCAGGCTCAGCAGACCTGCCCTGGACATAGCTTTGGGATGGGTTGATGCACACTGGCACACGTGTCCCCTCCGTGGTGCAGAGGAATCTGATCACCCTCCTCAGGAGCAGGAATTACTTTGATGCTTGTGGGTTTTGCTTTACTGCAAAATGGGGAATTTGAAATGGTCCTGGGCACAGCAAAAAGGTTCTTGGGCTGTCTGGGCATTTCCAGGGTCTGTTGTTTTCTGGCTAAACCCGAATCTCTGGGTTCCACCACAGGCATCTGTTCCAGCACACCAGGTGAGCAGGGATGGCAGTGCTGGGATGAGGGTGACAGGGTGAGACCTGGACTTATCACAGATCTCCTGCTCCATGTCGGATCTGCTCCTCAGCTCTTAATCGTGTGTTATTATTGAAGACAACTTATTCTTAGAGAGCCCAAGGTGCAAATTATGTTTCACAGCTAAGAAAAGCTTCCAGAGCTGCCTACATACAGTAAATCCCTGCAATCTCAGGTGGCTTTGACTTATGTGGAGCAGATGTTGAGGACGGAGGAGACTAATTTTTTTTTGCCCTCTTGTTGCTATCACTGGCATGGGACATGGGTGGAAATTCCAGTTGGGAGAAGCTGTCTGGGCTCAGAGGTGGGGTTAGTGGGTTTTGTCCCACCCTGCAGCTTTGGATATCTCTCCTATCTCTGGTGGTGACACCAACATGGGCAGTGCCAGAGTGTTCACACCACTTGTAGAAGGTCCCTTCCCTATCTGGGGGCTTCCTGCCCTGGCTCCCTGCTGCAGCCTGAGGGTGAGCTGATGCAGGAATCATGGAATGGTTTGGCTGGACGGGATTTTCAAAGGTCACCCCTCTGGTTGGTGCTGTGTGTCCTCTCTGTGGCTGGGTAGGAAGGCAACTTTCCTCCCAGGAATAGTGATTATGGCTCCTTTTGTTATAAATATTCATAGGGAAACTTTCTTAATTACTTTTCTAATTAATTCCATGCCTGGGACTCTTGGGGTGGATGAGGAATGTGGCAGAGCAGTTGTGCCTTGGTTGGGACGTCCTCCCATGCCTTGGGCGTAGTCCTTAAGCAGTGAGCCAAACTGCAGCTGCCCAAGGCTCATCTCCACCAGGATGGAGGGGTCCTGCTCCATGATGGGGCATCCAGTGCCATGGCAGGGACACAAGGGAGCTGTGTGTCCCTGTGTCCATGTGTCCCCTCCCTGCCCCAGCAGCACCAGCCTGACCCTGCGGCTGGAGCTCTCCCCCAGCCCCATCCTGGGGTGACTCATCCTTTGCGGTGTCAGCACTAACGAGGAACCACTTCAGACGTAATTAATGAGCACTTGATGTTGTCTAGATCGAGGGGACACTGTGTGACGTGAGCTGGCGAAGGAGGAGAAGGTGCTTAATGAGTTCCTGTTAGGAACGGGAGATGTTTGCTTCCCAGCCAGGAGGGGCTGTGCTTTGGGGAGCCCAGTGCTGCTCCATTTCCCAGTCAGAAGAGGGGCTGGAATTACAGAGTGGTTCCCAAAATCCCTGGTTGCAAAGGAAAGATGCATCGTTTTCAGGGGCATTCCAAGCACAGCTCCTGCCTGCACCTCTGTGCCTGGGGGAAGAACTCCTCTCCGAGCTCCTCCGTGAGTTTTTGTGCCGGCTCGTTTCCCTGCTCATTAAGTGGCTCGATAGCTCACGTCGGCGTTGAGGAGTGAACATGATGTGCTGGGTTTAGTGGAACATGGAAGTATTGGCTCTTCCATGTGGCTTCCAGTCCGTGTCCATCGGCTCTGGAGTCTCACGTTGCTGCAGTTTGGGGGAGGAAAAATCTCTCACTGCATGGATCTCAGAGGGTGCTGGAGAGCAGGGGTTTGTTTTTGGGACAATGCCTGGCCTGAATCTTAATCCCCCAGCTGTTTGCTCTAAACTCATTGGGTGCCTCACCACCCTCACAGGGAAGAATTTCTTCCCAATATCCCATCGAACCCTGCCCTCTGTCAGTGGGAAGACATTGTCCCTTGTAATGTCCCTCCACACCATTCTCCAAAGTCCTTCTCCGGTTCTCTTGGAGCCCCTTTAAGGCCCTGGAAGCTCCTGCTTGCAGGGCTGGCAGAGGGAAGAGCCTGTGACAGGCTGCAGCCACTGGATGTGTTTTTAAAGAAGAATATAAGGAGGTTAAATAGCCTCAAATCATTGCTGAGAACTTCATCTCCCTTTTTCATTTGTTGACTCAGAATAATGAGGTTGGGCAGAATTAGGAGGATGAAGAGCAGCCTGTGCCTATTACTGCCATGGCCACGTGTCTGCTGTAAACCTCCCTGCATATGTGTGGGAATTGTCTGGAGTTTGATCAAATTATTTAGTTTGATGACTGGCAGTGGGTGCTTGGAGAGGCAGTGCCGGCCTCATCCTTCCCTGCAACCCCTCCCTCTGTGAGAAAACACCGTGGAGAAGTGGAAATGGGCTGGGGGTCTCCATAAGCTGTGCCACGTCCCACCACTGATTCCACATGCAAAGTGCTGGAGCAGAAGGCTGGGCATCTCTATTTGATGGTTTATGGAAAGGAAGGGAAGCTTTGGTGGGCGTGGGACTGGGCAGCCTCAGCCTGGAGCCAAGTGGAAACTAAAGCAGAGCAAAACCCGAGTGGGAGAATAATGATTTCCAATGGCGACCTTGGGAAGTGTGGAGGTTTTCCCCCCACTGGCTGTTCCAGAGAGCAAAGCGAGTTCCCTGCTCTGTGCTGAGCTGGCAGCCCCATGGCACCGCCTGCCCAGGGAGTGCCTGCTCTTCCCTTTGCACCCAACACATGGATGGGGGACAGATGTTTTCTTTAGACCTTCAAAATCCCCCCAACCATGAAAAACAGAGAAAGTGAAGCCCAGAGTGGTGATGAAGTGGGCGAGCTTGGACCTGTTGGGCAGCTGCAGGCAGTGAGCAGCAGGGCATGTGGGAGCCCAAACCAGCTGCTTCCTTGCCCTGTTTTAGGCTTTAACTCCTTGTTTAGGGCCATGATTCCACCTAAACAGTTGGTTTTGAAGTTCTTCTGCATCCAGAGACCCTTATTTTTCCCAAGGCTGCCATCCTGGAGGAAAAACACTGCTTCTGGGTGAGCATCAGCTGTGTTTTGCTTCTAGTGAAGCACAGGGGGCTTGGTGTGTGAGGACCTCCATCTGTGTGAGCACCTCGCTCCACCCAGGGGAGCAAATCCCTGGTTGATGAGGGATGGGATTTTTGGGAGAGGTGAGTAGGGATGCACCCAACCCTGTTGCCTCTAATCTGCCTGGCACAGCTCCTTACCCTGCAAGCATCTTTGAAATCCTGCCCCGCTTCAATTCATTTCTCATCCATGAGAAGAAAAAGAGGAAAAAAAAAACAAACCCTGAGAAGGGGTAACACCACATTGAATTTTCCTTTCCTCCATGAATAAACCATGGCGGGCCGGCTCAGACGCCTCTGACTTTAATTTACATGTGTCCCAAGGCAGATCTAAGCCCATTCCTCCAGAGGTGGAGGGCTGGTTTAATTAACGGGCTGCGTCACGCGGAGCTGGGGCCGCATTCCTCGGTGCAGCGGGGGGAGATGGAGCCCGGTGCCCGCAGGATTCCAGCCCAGATGCTGGGAAGCTCATGTTTATCTCATGAGTTCCTGCCTACCCAGTGCTGAAAGGAGGGAACTCAACGGGGCAGGTGCTGTTTGTAATTCAGACAGCCCCGAGGCGGGAGCATCTCTGGGTGATCCAAAATTCGTGTGTTTGGCTGCAAAAATGGTGAAGTTTGCACCAAAATGAGGTTTTATCCCTCCCTGGGACAAGGTTCTGCTGAGGTGTCCTGTCCACAAGGTGCTGTGGTTTCTGGCTTGGCTTGGGGATATGTGCTGATCTCACTGGGACTGTAAGGATACTTTAGGCTGGGAGTGCTTGGACTTACCTGCTTCTCCTCACCCTACAAGAACTGGATGCCGGGATTTGGTGGCTGATGGGGTATTTCAGGGCCGAGTCTGATCCTGTTCTCCTTTCTTGGTGTGGTCAGGAAGGCTGGATGCAGGTACCCTCCCACCCCTCCTCACTGGAGCGTGGCGTTGCTCCCGATATAGAGACCTCTCTGAATTAATTTGTGGATTCTCCTGGAGGGTGGCACGGCAGCACCCCCGGCACTGCCGGCTGCCTGCTGAGCTTGCCGCGGCCCTGCCAGGGCTGAGACACTCCGGGAAAGCACTTGGCTTGATATAAAAGGGAATTGGATCATTAAAAAGTAGAAGTGTGAGGGGGAAACCTCACAAAACAACCCTCCAAGCCTCTCCCCAGCAGAGATGCAGGAGGGAAGGGATGACAGGAGAGCATCATGTAGGGATGCAATTAAACCTCTGGCAACAGGCTCCCGTTCCCTGCTTGGATGTTTGCAGGGAGGATAACGAGGGAGATGAAAGTGGGGTGGGAAGGCAGCGCCCTCGTGGCCCTTTGAAGGTGGGGAGATAACAGCCCCCCTCCCCAGCCCCCCCGCTTGTGGGTGACAACCTGCCTGATTCTGCTGGTTTTCCCCCCAAGCTGCGGCCGCATCCCGCTGTCATCATCATATCAAAGGGACTGAAACCCAAACGCATCGATTGTGTTACAGCCCGAGGTGTCAGCACTGCCTGGAAAGCCATGCCGGGAGCCCTGGAAAGCCGTGCCGGGAGCCCCGGAAAGCCGTGCCGGCTGCCCGAGTGCCTGCCCTTGTAATCACAGCATCCTCTAAATGACATTTTTCCGTAGCACACAATCTCGTGTGGGTGTTGATTTGCCTGGATGGTGTCTCTGAAAGGCTCGGGGAGGGTGCCCTGGCTGGTGGCAGGGCAGTGGCAAGGAGAGCTTTTTAAAACACTCCTCAGTGGGACTAATCAATTTAAAGGCTAAAAAATTGATGTTTTTTTCCTTATTTTTTTATTGTATTTAAAGATACATTTTGTGTCACTGGTGTCTGCAAAACACCCTAGGAGTTTCTAGCAAGCATCTCCTCTCTTCTTTTTTGGGGGGTTTCATCAAAAAATGGTAAGCCTCCTGCAGAAACTGTTAAGTTAGAAACCAGGTTTTTTTCTTGATGATGAAGTATTGTTTGCAGAAAGGGGGCCCTTGAATCTTTTTCCAGCAGGCTGTAAACGCAATGAGCTGCAGTTCCTCCTTTTTCCTGGCCTGTGGTGTCCTCCAAACTTGCTGCCCATCTCCCAGAGGTGCTGGGTATGCTTTTGGAGCAAGGCTGGATTATCCAGGCTCTTTAGGGCCTTTGCACGTGGCAGTTCTCTCCACGGTTTTGCTTGAGGGCATCACCTTGTGCAGTGCTGCTGCTTCTAACCCAGCTTTTCATCACCTGCTGTGCCAGAGTGCCACAGGTGTGGCACTTAAACACACTGGGTTTGCCCTGGAAA
Source organism: Neopelma chrysocephalum (assembly GCF_003984885.1). Taxonomy (NCBI): domain Eukaryota; kingdom Metazoa; phylum Chordata; class Aves; order Passeriformes; family Pipridae; genus Neopelma; species Neopelma chrysocephalum. The sequence continues at coordinate 2,531,714 of NW_020897914.1, forward strand.
GGCACTGGACCCAAAAGGGAACCCAAAACAAGTGTGAATTTGGGAATACCTGGCAAATGGGGTCAGCTCTGCCCCAGGAGGGACACTCAGGGCATGGGAACGATGAGGTGTCGCCGACTTGGTTTGCTGTGAGTGAAGGGAGAACGGGGGGGTGCCAGCGAGGGTGGGGGCAGGAGGTGGGCTCCTGAATCGCTGCTGAATCTGTAATTCTTTGCAGAAGCTCCTATTTTAAAACTCAAGAAGGAAAACTGCCACTCTGCATCCCCAGGGAGCTTTAGAGCAAGTTAGTGTAGAGGAGATGTCTCCTTTCTTTCTTCCTTTCTTCTTTTTTTGTCTCTTTTGACTGAAGCTTCCCTGAGAGAGTAATTAAAAAGTGCAAGTTCCAGGTGCTAACTGGGAGGATTTAGTTTGAGGAATGAAATGCTTGGATACCCCCACGCTTGCACCCTTTCCACAGAGGCTGTGACGGTGGCTTGCCTCGGGCAGGAGCAGGGATGGATGAGCAGAGAGATCCCACTTATCTCCGGCTCTTTGTAGGACTCCTGGCACCTGGAATATAAGTGTGCAGGATACAGGAGAGTTTCAGGCAGTGAAAAGCCTTGCAGTGCCACAACTGCTCCGATAATCCATCCTGCCTGTGAGAGCTGGAGCGTGGAGGGAGGCAGTGGGGGGGACACGGGTCTGTGGGGCCTTCACTGGGTGTTTGCCTTGTGTGAGACATGTCCACATCCCTACTTCGAGCCTGTGAGGGGGGATAAGGGAGGTTCAGCTCTTGCTGGGAGCCCCCAGCTGTGTCCAGCCCTGTAGCCAGACCCTTACAGTCACCCCATGGACAGGAGGGTGACTTGCATCTATTCCCCCCCCCCAAACTGCCAGCGATGACATCTCGCTGCAAGAAGCCTGAGCTTCAGCAGCCCCAGAATGATGTTCCCTTCCACCCCTAAACATGTCAGCCCTGGAAAAGGGGTCCTGCTGGCAAACTCCTGCCCGGGATGCACGGCATTCCCGGTGTGCAGGCAGGGGGATGGATCCACGGGCAGCTTTGGGTTGTGGGGGGGGTTTAAGGGCCAGGCATCCAGGCCTGCTGAGCAGCACGTGCCTCAGCATTTCCAAACACACCCCTGGTGCTTAAATGCGAGGAAATGGATAGTTAAGCACATCATTAATCTTATCCAGCCCACATAATCAACAATCAATTAATTCTCCTCAGAGCTGAAGAGATGCAGGTTGTGCCGTAGCTTGGGCACCCGCAGAAGGAGCCCCTTCCCGCAGGGAAAGCTGAGGCAGAGCCTCATCCTGTGCTTGTCTGAGACACTGTTGTGGATACAGACCCTGCCAGCTCTGGGAAAATCTTGGAGCAGCCCTTAAATGAGGACAAACGTTGCTCTGGCCATTAGTGGGGTGATTTATTGCTCCCTCCTGGGCTCGAGCCCTCCATCCGAGCCCTGCACTGGACTGTGAGGGTTATGGATCCGAAGGGTTATGGATCCCACCATGGCATTGCAGGGCCTTGAGGGTTTGTGCTTCGTTTTTGGTCTGAGGTTCATGGTTCAGCTCCCCCCGAAAGAGGGGAGACAAGGGCAGCAGCAAGAGTGGAGGGCTGCAGCCTGTGCAGCACTGGGAGGATGGAGAAGGCATCAGCCTCTCCCCAAACTGTGGGAGGCTTTAGGCAAGCATGGTGTAATTACAGGAGAGAAAAGCTAATTGGTAATAATAGCAATTAAGAGCCACGTGCCTGCAGATTACAGGAATTTGTGGATATGTGAAGTGATAACAGAAACCAACGGACACTGGGTTGCAGGGTACTATGTTCAGGTGTTTTGACAAAGCATCACTTGAATTAATTGTAATTAAATACTAACAAGCCTCTTCAACCAACCCACCAAGATGCCCCTAAGCTTAACACTGAGGTGTGTTCACAGCGCCGTGACCCTCTCATCTTCCTCCCTCCCATTCCCATCCTCTCCCATTAAAATACAGGTGGCTGTTCCCTGGTACTGCCACCCTCCCTGTCCTGCTCCTGGCACATTTCAGGCATGTTTCTGACACATCTTCCAGCTCCAGAGCCCACAGGTCCCATTTCACATCCCACAGATGCTCAGGCATCCTGGGGGGAGCACAAGGCCACTGGGACATGGTGGGTCATTGCTGGTGGGAAGAGAGAGGTGAAGAACTGGAGATCCACCTCAAAGCCTCGGTGTCCACACGTGGTTGTGTCTCCTGGCACGTGTGTCTGGTGTAACTTTGTGCTTCCTTGTGCTGTTGTGGGACACAGGGCTGTGTTTGTGGATCAGGGAGGGGTCTGCATCCCACTGCCTTCATCCTGAAGGTCCCCCTCAAGCCCTCCTGTGTCCTGCCCGGAGTGGTGACCCCACGTGTCTCACTGTCTGCCTACACGAGGTGGTGGGTTATGGCCCTGTGTCCCTAAGATGCCATATGTGTGGGATGGCTGTGTTAGGATCTGGAGGACTCCTCACTCTTCCTGTGGTGGGGAAGAAGAAGGGCTGTGGGAGATGGTGGCTGGTCCCTCTGGGATGCCACGTCCCCACTCAGCTCTTATTGCTGTTGGAAAGAAACAGTTCATTGCAGCCAGTTGTGTGCCTTAGGCTGGGGGTGGGGGGATCTCCTGAATAATGAAATTGTAAAATATTGTTTTGATTTATTCCTTTTTATCATCTATTAATATCTGGAAAGGCTGTGTGAGCAGGAGGCCTCATGAGTTTTGAATGACAGGTTAAAGGGCTCCAATAAAGATTAGATGGTCCACTATCTCCCAAGGAAATTGCATCAAAGTGGTTACTCCTGCTTGCTCCTATTAATTTCCTCTTCATGGCTGCTAGGAGATGCCTCATATCCTGATGCAGCAGACAGGGGCTAAGAGGCACTTTCCATTATCTCAATCATCGCTGTGTTTATGAGGCACGGGGGGTGTTTCTCTGCAGAGCTGTGCCTTGGGGGTGAAGGCATCGTGGGGGCACAGCCTCACACCAGGAACAGTCTCCCCTGGGCGGGTGGTGGACCTGGATGGCAGTCTGATTCCTTGGATACACGTGCCAAAATACAGACATTCTCTTCTGCAGCCTTTGGATTTCGTTAGATGTCAGGGATGGATGAGCATCCATCCATCAGTGCCTCGTTGGTGAGGAGCAGTGGGGTGGGGCGGAGATGAGGGACCCCGTTTCTGTGGCTGCCTCCTCGCCCTCGAACCGCAGAGCAGCGAGATGGGTGATTAATGAAACCTCCCCTCGTCGCTGATTAAACCCTCACTGTAACTGGAGCATCTTCTCCTTTGTGAATTAGTTGCCATTTCCTGCTTGAATGAACTCAGAGGCTGGGAGGGTTATCAGCTCCAGCCCCGGGCTGTGGGGGATTGATGGGATGGACCCATAAGGCACTCATGGGGTCACATCAACTTTTTAATTAAATAGTCAAATTTGGCATGGAAAAAGAGATGCAAGACCTGAGCCATGCTGTTGGGGTAGAAGAAAGGGTCCTTTTGAATACAAAGGTCCTTGGGGAACACAGTTCTGCCCCTGTGTGCCCATGCCTTCATGGATGCTGCCAGGGAAGGGGGTTCTGCATGCCCCACTGCCCCCCTGCCCAGGTGCAAGCAGTGGGGAGCAAAAGAGAGGCTGCGACCCCCTCACTCTGCCTGGCTAAATATTGCCACGGCATTTCAGTGTTTGTCTGGTGGCTCCAGGAATAATTCATGGCCAGCACGGAAAATCCTGGCCATCCTAGCTTTGTAGGAAGGTGCTACACCATTTACTTCTGATACAGGTGTGGAGCTTTTCTGTGTCTCTTCTCTTCTCTTCTCTTTTCTCTTCTCTTCTCTTCTCTTCTCT
>NW_020897914.1:2535958-2540668 GCF_003984885.1 Neopelma chrysocephalum
CCCCCCCAACAGCCGCTCCACCGCCGAGGCCTCCCCGGTCTGCGCGTGCCGCAACGGCTACTACCGGGCAGACTTCGACCCTCCGGCAGCTGCCTGCACCAGTGAGTACCAGATCAGGGCTGGAGGGAGGGCTACAGGGACAAACTCTCAATCCAGGAGCCCTTTGTCTTATTCTCTCCCCCCCATCCTGGGAGCGGGAGAGCGGCTAAGTGGGCGCCGGGCACCCAGCGCTGAGCGATGGGACGGCCCCGCATCCCGCCTCGCTGGCAGCTGCTGGGATTTATACATCACCCTGGCAGTGCTGGTGATGGCAGGGAGATAGTCCCCAGGATAAATTAGAATTTAAAGTTATCTGCTCTGCCTGTCTTGTTCATAGCCTTGCAGATGGAGTATTTTTTAATAGGGGGAAAGGGTGCCTGGAGCATTGGTATTCAGCGATGCATCGCTGCTCGGCTCTCTGCCCGAGCTGCCTGGCATGGCAGCAGTGTCCTCAGGGCTGCCTTTTGGTGGGAAAAGAGCCCAGGAGAGAGGAAAGAGCTGCTGTGCTCTTCAGCCCACTGAGAACATGAGTCTTGGCCTCAACTGCCCCCAGATACACTCCAGGCCCTTGAATCAGCCCATCAGGGAGCTTTAGCACAAGGATGCTCTGGACCCTCGGTGCTGGGAGTGCCTGAAGGGCACATGGGAAATGAAAAAAGGATTTGTGTGTTCTGCTGGATCACCTGAGCTGTCAGACAGTCAGCAGGTTGCACAACTGCAGATAATCTATAGATCTTTATTATGCCTCGTTACATAACTGATTTACAGCAGTGCTGCGCTATAGGAATCCAGGAAAAAAAGGCTCTTTGCTGATTTTTATTTCCTCTCTTGATGCTTAATGTTACAATGTTCTAATGTGAGGTGCCAGCTGTTCACCCACAAAGTTTCTCTGTGTCAGAGGAGTAACTCACATCATGGAGCTGCAGGTGCTGCCCTGGACTGGAGCCCTTCCAAGGGTGAGGGTGGTTCCTGCCCCAAGCCCCTGCACGAGGGGCTGCAAGTAAAGGGGGAAGAATTTGGGGAGGACAGGGAAGAAAGGTGGTTTTTCCCTTTTTTCTTGAAAAGATGTTATCTGCTTAAGATATGAAGAGAGGGTTTGGATTAAGGTTCCTGAGACAGGTTGCAGATTTTTTGGCATAACTCACTGATCCTATTGAGCCTTTGTGAGTCCTCCACTCATTTCCCTGGGGAATCAAGGTCTTTCTTCCTGCTCCTGCCATATGCTCTATCACCCTCCTTTGACATCTCCATGATGGGGGAGCCCCACAATGGAACATCTTTGGTGCCTTGAATCCATGAAAGCCCTTTCCTGCGAGTATGCTGCACTGGTGACTGCTCCATGACAGACACATTTACTCCCAAAGAGGAAAAGAATTAAAAAGAATGGAATTCTACTAATTTCTTTTTAGGGCTGTCATTTCTCTATTTTTTTGTCATTTTTGACAAAATCTTCCATCTGCATTGTCCACGGCAGCAGCTCAGAGAGGCTCCCAAAGTGCCTCCATGCAGGATGATCTCTCCATCCCACCATCCACATTGAAGCCACCTCTTCCCAGCCATCCCTGGCCACTAACGGGGCTGATTTATCCACAGCCAGTAATGATGTTCCCTGGCACACACATGTGGAGGCTCCGCTGGGATGGGTTTCCCCAAGACAGAGCGTGCTTCGCTCTCTTAACCTTTCCTCACAGGTCAAGTCCTCCATCATTTTTATTGCTCCCTGTTTCATGGCAAAGTCCTATTTCTTCCTGGGAAGTGCAGCCCCGAGCCCAGCCAGCATGAGGAATTCATTGCTTTCCTTATTTAATAAAACCCAGCAGCCAGATTTTGTGGTTTTGGCTGCGGAGCCATCCTGGCTGACCCCAAATCCTTCCCCGGACCCATGCAGATGTATGTTTGTGCCTCGATGATGCTCTCCTGCCTGGATTTCTCCTGAATCGCTCCCTCTGGACCCAGCCCCGATCTGGCAGTGCTTGCAATTGGAGCTGCGTTCAATTCCCGTCCTCCGAAGCATTTGTGGTGGCTCCCGGCGGGTTGGATCAATGCAATTTTCTTCTCTTGTCCAACATCGGAGCTGCTCGCAAACCATCGAGCGGTGCCGGTGCTCCTCCGTGCCGTTAAATTCCTGGGCTCCCAACTCGAGATATTGAACCCTTAATAAGCACTTTCCATTTTTGACTCTCTCCTCTCCTGCTGCTCCTCTGGTTCTCTGTGGTGTTGGCTAAGGGGTGTTCCTCTCGCTGGGATAATCTGTTTGAGGTGCTTCTCCACATGAGCGCTGGATCTATCTCAGCATCTCCCAGTGGGATTAAAATGGGTCCATCTTCACAGGTGATCTGCGTGTGCTCTGTGTGGGGTTTTCTTGGATATTAAGTGGGTTTGTGGTGTGAGAGTCCTCATCTCCGTCTGGGAAACCCCTTTCTGTGGCCAGTGGTGCAGATGATTGGTGTTGCCAATGGGGAGAGTCTGGCCCTGAATCGAGCAAAGCCATAGACACCAAATCCCTCCTAAGGGAGGAGGTGATGGATAGTGGAGCAGTCGGAGCCATGGGGTGTCCTTCTCCGTGCTGCAGCCCACAGGGGAGGACTGAACATCCCATTTTGGGCAAGGACCTGTCTCAGTCCCTCTCCTTTCCCACAGGTGTCCCCTCCGGCCCCCGCAACGTCATCTCCATCGTCAACGAGACGTCCATCATCCTGGAGTGGCACCCGCCGCGGGAGACGGGCGGGCGGGACGACGTCACCTACAACATCGTGTGCAAGAAGTGCCGCTCGGACCGACGTGCCTGCTCCCGCTGCGACGACAACGTCGACTTCGTGCCCAGGCAGCTGGGGCTGACCGACACCCGCGTCTTCATCAGCAACCTGTGGGCGCACACGCCCTACACCTTCGAGATCCAGGCTGTCAACGGGGTTTCCAACAAGAGCCCATTCCCGCAGCAGCACGTCTCCGTCAACATCACCACCAACCAGGCCGGTGAGTCCCGGGGGGATGCCGTGCCCAGGGGGGTTTGGATGTACCCCCTGCCAGATACAGGATCTGTGTGAAATGAAGCTCCCGGTCCCAAAGGAAAAGCCCCCGGGGTGTGAGTGGGGTGTGATGGCTGTGGTAAAACTGCCCCCAGCCCTGGGTGGGGAGAAAGGCCAGGAAAAGAGGGGGGAAGAGGGCTGGGGAGGTGGAGGGGGTGCCTGTGCCCTGGGCAGGGGGAGAGCTGCCTTGTGGGAGGGATATCCAGTACTTGCTTTTTATCCCACTCTAGATCTCTTGGGGATAAAATGACATTGCCATTTCCCACTTTTCCCCAGGTGGGAGCAGGGAGATGGGATGAATCCAGTCTTAAAACTCAGCCTGGCATTAAAGCACAGAGAGCAGCATTCCAGGGCTGAGTTCAGGTTCTGTCTCCTCTGGCACATCCCTCTCCCATTATTTTCTGTTTGTCCCCTTTTCTGTTTTTCCCCTCTGCCCCTTTGCCTTCCTCTTCCCACTCAGGAATCAGGAACTGGACAAGCGGCTCTGGGCCAAGCCAGGATGCCAGTGGGGTGGGTGTGCAGATGGCAATGGGGGAACTGGTCCCAGGCTGCACTGAGTAGCAGGGAATGGAGGAGATGGAAACCCATCTGCTCTGGGCAGAGAAAGGGGATGATAATTCCTGCTTTATGCCGAGCGTGTAATGCTGGGAGCCTTCACCATCCCGCTCCCTTGGGAGAACATGATGGGGAAACCTGGTGGAAATATTTCAGTCTCCTGCCTCCAGGGAATACAAATCTACACTCGTGCCTGGCTGGCATTGCCATCTGCTGAACCACGACCAATCAAACCTGCTTCCTCTTTTCAGGCCTTTTTTTTTCCAGGGTGGGGTTTTGGGGTGTTTCTTAGCTCTTCTCCAGCCCTGGGGAGCTGGGAAGAGCCGGGTCACCCTCATCTGTCCATACCCCAGTGCTCCCTGTTTGTCTTGCAAAGGCTGAATGTTCATGTGGAAATGCTGGGCCGTGGGGTAACCTGATGGAAAGGCAGCAGCACTGTCAAGGGCAGGATCAGTGCTCTCCCTCTAAAATCCCTTTGGCTTTGCTGTGGATTTTTCCAACCATTTTCCCAGCCTGATCCACGCTAACGGGAATTAACAAAACATCAGTTTGTTTAATTTCAACCCACGAACGTCTCCCCAGAGAGGATGTGGAGAGATTAAAAAAAATAATATGGGATTAAATATACCAGGTAAACAAAGATGGTGCTAAACTATCAACATCTCCCATTGGGGCCACATGGAACAAGGCTCCTGCCACCCCCAGATTCTGTCCATGGCATGATCCTGTGCCCCAGGCTGGTTGTGCCAGGCTCAGCTCTTCCCTGGATCCACACAGGGGAAGCATTTTCCTTGCTTGCACTCGGCATGGCGAGGAGGAGGAGGGCAGAGAGGGCTGGACAGGGAGCTGACTGTGTGAGCAGGACATGCCAGCACCCCTTTGGGTGTGGAGAGACTTGAATACCTCTCTGGGAAGCTTTTGGTAGGATTAAGTGCAGGATCAGGGCTGTATTGACTGGCTCTGGTCCTTTTAAGTATAACTTGCAGGGCAAAAAGCCTTTGGAAAAGTGGTTCCTGACTAATTTAGTGTCTCAGTGTCCTTAATGGTGGAAGGACAGTGTTCTGCTGCCGGGGATGCTCAGCTCCAG
>NW_020897914.1:2540678-2651778 GCF_003984885.1 Neopelma chrysocephalum
AGCTCCAGGGATGGTTGGCTCTGGGAATGCACAGCTCCAGGGCACTGAGCAGCCCCGGGATGGCTCCGGTGGGTGCAGAGAGCAGGGCAGGGAGCAGGGGCAGTGGGGAGGATGTGCCTGGCAGCTGTTTTGGAGAAGGGGCTCGCTGAGCTCTGGCCTGGTGCCTGATTTGAAATATTATGGGCTGCTTTGCAGAGCGGTGTGGTGTGCTGCATAGCTGGTGGGACTGATTAGAAACGTGTGACAGGGAGGGAAGGGGGTTGGACCCAATGCCAGTGCCAAACATTCTGCCTTCTCCAGGGATACTGTGACAGAATGCCCGGGATGCCTGTGCTGTGCTGCCCAGGGGGTCTTGGGGGCTGCAGGGATGGAGGTGCTGCCTTCTGAGCACCCTTGTGCCATGGCCTGAGGAGATGAGAGATGGTTTGAGGCTGTTTTGCAAGTGTTTGGGCTTTGGAAATAGAACTCCTTGGGGAAGCATGTTTGAGTAATGAGGATGAGCATCCCCCGAGAGCTCCTAAGAGCAGATCCAGCAGCTCCTCTGGAGCCAAAGCTGTTCTACAGGCTCCTTGCTGGAGTGTCCCCTGGTTTCCCATCATTGTCCTGAGGCTGGCAGATTTTTGCTCCTACATCCCATTCCTGACAGCACGTGGGGTGGCAGCTGTGGCACAGGCTCCCTGGGTGCTGGGTGTTGGATCCCCAGAGAGACTGTTACACCAAGAGATGTCAAGCAGAGCTGGAGGCTGTCACCAAGCCTTGGTTTGTTCCTGCTGGGGAGAGCTTTGCTGTCTCTGTCCCACCGTGGGAGACGTCCTTGGAGCGAGCAGTCCCAGGGAGAAGGAACACCAAGGATTTCTAAGCCCCTAATTAAAAAGAATAGTTGGTTTAAATACCAGAATTCCCTCGCCAGCTGACTGCTCTGCTTCCATGTAAGCTGCTGAGATGCCTTTCTTCCCACTGCTAATGAGTGAGCTTGTCCCATGAGTCTGACAATCGCAGGCATGGGAGACTTGGGTTGCTCTGTGTGCCCAGGGGATTTTCCCCCTTCCCAGGGCTGTTTTCCCTACTCCTCTCCATTAATTTTCCCTGTCTCCCTCTTCCTCGGCAGCACCCTCCACCGTCCCCATCATGCACCAGGTGAGTGCCACGATGAGGAGCATCACGCTGTCCTGGCCCCAGCCCGAGCAGCCCAACGGGATCATCCTGGACTACGAGATCCGCTACTACGAGAAGCTGAGCCGCATCTGCACCCCCGACGTGGGCAGCTCCGTGGGCGCCAGGCCGGCACCGGTGAGCTCGGGGGAAACCCCGCCGTGGAGGGGGGCTGGGGGCACGGGGGCTTCACCCTGAGGCTGCTCAGGGCCTGAGCCTGCTGGGAGAGGGGGAACATCAATGGGCTCTGAGCCAGGCTCTGCTGGGAAGGGTCCACGTGGAACAGGCGGCGGGACAGACACCGGGTCACCTGGGCTGCCTCCGGAAGGTGGGAGTGATGTGCAACCAGGGGAAGGGGAGAGATGTGGCTACAAGTGCTAATTCATAGACTCACAGAATGGCTTGAGTTAGAAAGGACCCTAAAGCTTGTCTAGATCCAACCCCCCTGCCATGGGCAGGGACACCTCTCACTAGACCAGGTTGCTCAGAGCCCCATCCAACCTACGCCACTGCTCCCCCGGGGCAGTATTTTGTCCAGCACATCAGTACCCGTGCCTGCCTTGGCTCTGGTGTCTGTTAGGATGAGCAGGGGCCTGGAGCGAGGGGACAGTGTCTGGAGGAGGAGAGGAGGCCAGTGAGGGCCGGTGAAGGTTGCTGGGTTGTCCCTGTCCTGGGTCACTGCATCCAGTCCTTTCCCTGGCAGCTGTCCTTCCCCGCAGGGACACGCTCCCGACCCCTGCGCTGAACCGTGCCGTGCCCAAGCTGTTCCATCCCTCCTGTGTCTTCCAGCTCTAATGAATTCCTCTAAATGTGAATAATTAGATGATCTCACCAGTGGCCTCTTACCAGCAAATCACCGGGGAATGTGGCAAAAAATGAGATTGGAGACACAGGAGGTTTCCACCGAGGTTTAGCACAAGGTTTAGCCAGCACAGCAGGGACTGCAGGGGCTGGGGCTCTCAGCAGAGGCAGGTTGCCCTTGAACCTACTTGAACAAGGCCTTGCAGGGCACATTATGGTGTTTTATGGAATCACAGAATCATTTGGGTTGAAAGGGACCTTAAAGATCATCTAGTTCCAACCCCCTGCCAGGTTTCCATAGCTGTGTGATGTTTCTGAAAGGCACAGGGACATCAATGGTCTGAAGAGGAGGAATTTGTGGCTCATGAGTATTTTTGATCTGGATGCTCTTATTGTTTCTCCCTGCTGCTCCATGCTCCATGCTGTGGTGGGACCAGGGAGGCTGCCTGGGAGGCCTGTGCTGCAGGGACCTCCCCAGCTCCTTGGAGGCCAGGCAGAGCTTGTGGGTCCTGTTTCATAGAATCATAGAATGTCCTGGGTTGGAAGGGACACTAAAGATCATCTCATTGCAGCCTCCCTGCCATGGGCAGGGACACCTCCCACTATCCCAGGTTGCTCCAAGCTCTGTCCAACCTGGCCTTGGACACTTCCAGGGATGGGGCAGCCACAGCTTCTCTGGGCAACCTGTGCCAGGGCCTCCCCACCCTCATAGGGAAGGATTTCTTCCCAATATCCCACCTAACCCTGCCCTCTGACAGTGTAAATAGTCCCTTGTAAATAGTCCCTCTCCATCTTTCCTGTCGGCTCCCTTCAGGTACTGGAAGGCTGCAATTAGCTCACCTCAAAATCTTCTCTTCTCCAGGCTGAACAGTCCCAGTTCTCTCAGCCTATCCCATGGGATCCTCCATGTCAGGGATGCTCCTGAGGCAGAAGCAGGGCCTCTACTGTATCCCCGTGCAGCTGAACCTCATTCCTGCTATCACGGGAGGCGGGTGGGCTGTGGGACCCTGCTGTCCCTCGTCCATCCCCACCTCTGACCGTCCCTCTCGGCTGTGCCCGCAGGACCACAACGAGTACAACTCCTCCATGGCCCGGAGCCAGACCAACACGGCGCGGATCGAGGGGCTGCGGCCCGGCATGGTGTACGTGGTGCAGGTGCGGGCCCGCACCGTGGCCGGCTACGGCAAGTACAGCGGGAAGATGTGCTTCCAGACCCTGACCGACGGTGAGCGCGGCAGGGGCGGGTGGTTGTCTTTCCAGCCACGGCTTCACGCTCTAATTGGATCAGAGGAACTTGTCTCCACGCGGCTCTGTCCCAGCGGGCAGCGTGGCGGGAGCCAGGTGACTCACAGCGGTGTCTCGTTAGCCGCCGGCTGGAGGAGTGATCCGCCGGGAATCTCCCGGCTCCGCGTTTCCCTCACTGTTCAGCTGCACTTCTGTCTTTGCCCCCTCCAGCCGCGGTGACAGAACCCCCTGCCACGGGCTCTGAGCCTGGCACAGTGGGATGGGGTGGGAGGAGGGTTGTAGAGCCTTGGAGGAAGGACTCTGGGATGCTCAGAGCCACATTTGAGCCATCAGGGCAAAGCTGGAAGGGTCAGACCCGTGACTGAAAGGTGATTTCCCACCCCAAGGTGGGACCCTCAGCTCACGACCTTCATGGCTTCTTCTGGCCTCCTTGCCAAAGTCATGCTGCTTTTTTTCTGGCCCCAGCCCTTCCCTGCACCCACAAACACTTGATTCCTTTATAGACTACTAACTCATGGGACGGTTTTCCAGTAGTCCCAGTTTCAGGACTAATCCAGAGGCTGGTGAGTGAAACAAGGCTCCTTTTGTGGTCCTCCCACCCCTGAAGAGAGAGAGAGCCCCTACCCTGCTGCTACTGGTGTGACTCCTGCTCTGCTCAAGTGACACCCATGACTCCCAGACTCACTGCCTGTCTTTCCTAAAGCTTTTCTTCTTTCCTAAAACTTTTTTTCTGTCCTAAAACTGGGTCACCCCATACTCGCATTCACATCGAGTGCCAGCTGGAGTGGGAAGAGGAAAACCACATAGGGCAACCAAAGGGAAGGAAATGGTAATAAACCCCCCTCCAATGCCTTGAATATTCAGGATTAGAGAAGCAAGAAGAAAAATCCTGCCTCAAATAAGCAATTAATTGAAATTTAATAAGAAAGGGTAGTGTAGATTATTAAATAATAATTGATTGTTAGATGAGAATTTCTCAGGATTTAAGCAGCATGCAAGAGATAAATCTAGTTGGCAGTAATTAACTGCAGAGTAGAAAAATACAGATAAAAGGGTGCTAAATGCTTTCTTTCAGATGAATTTTATTTTAACCCTTGTGCGTCGCTGCTGGCACAGCCTGGCAGACCTCACTGGGGGCGGTTGGGGAAGGGAGTCTCTCTGGAATGCTACAGAAGTCCCCAGGAATGTGGGATCTGCTGGATACTGCCTGTTGAGGGCACCCACACTGCTGACAGGGCAGGGGATACAGGAGGGGGCAAGTGGTTTTCTTGGGGTTCCTCCAGGTGTGTCCAGTCCTCCCTGTGCCACCTTGGCTTTCACCCCAGCCTGCTGCTGAAGGACACAGCAGGTGGCTGAGGGGACACAGAGGGTTCCGAGGGGACACAGGGGGTGGGAGAGATGCTCGGTGGGGAAGGGATGCTGTGATTGCCATGGCTCTGCAAAAGGAGTTGTCACATGCAATCTGTGGAGATGTTAAAACCCACAAGCACACCTGCAGTAAAGGTGCCCGTGTTCTCCTGGGCCTCACTCTCAAGGTCATCTGTTGCATGGTGGACTCTCTGGCTGGTTTGATTATTAATGGGATCTTTTCTCTTCCTCCTTTCCTAAAACAAGTAGGAATTTTGTGTCTGTGAGACCCCGTGTTAAAATTGGTCAAAGTGACCAACAGTTTTAAATCACAGAATCTCAGAATGGTTGGGGTTAGAGGGACCTTAAAGATCATGCAGTTCCAACCCCCTGCCGTGGGCAGGGACACCTTCCACTAGACCAGGTTGTTCAATAAATAAATTTATTGAGGAAAGAGAAATGCCAGAGCACAAACCACCTTGTGAACCTCATCTCTCTGGGAAACTGGGCCCACGCACATCGGTTTGACTTTATTCCCAGGACCTTCTCCTCCATATTTTCAACCCCAAGCTGTGTGAGCTGAGTGTGACAGTCCATCCCTGTGCAATGCAGCACTGGCTCAACCAATGCTCCTGCCTGGATCCTCCCTGTCCCATCACCCTCCCACGGGAGCAGCACTCATAGAATCGGAGGGGGGCATTACAAGATCCTTTCCCAGAGGCTGCTCCTACCCCGAGGGAGAATTCACCCCATCCCTCTTCCCTTGCAGACGACTACAAGTCGGAGCTGAGGGAGCAGCTGCCACTGATCGCGGGGTCTGCAGCGGCCGGGGTGGTCTTCATCGTCTCACTGGTGGCCATTTCCATCGTCTGCAGCAGGTGGGTCCCTGTGGGATGCTGTGTCCCTGCAAGGTGGAGGTGGTCAGGTGTAGATTTGGGGTAGGAGGGGAGGGATGGGGGACCCCTGTAGCTGGAGAGAGCACCGAGATGCCACTGCTCCTGGAGTGTTGCTGGTGGGGAAGCGGGTTGTGGCCACCAGTGGCTGCTGATCCCTGAAGCCTGGCTGTTTTCTCCCTCTCTTCTCCCAGGAAGCGAGCCTACAGCAAGGAAGCTGTGTACAGTGATAAACTGCAGCACTACAGCACAGGCCGAGGTGAGTGGGGCAAAGAGGGAATGGGGGGGTGATCCCTAACCTGCACCCGGCATCTGCCCCACTCCTCTGCCTTCGAAGGGATGGAAGCCCCTTGGGCAGGTGGAGAAGACCGTAGGGTGGGAGTAGAGATGACCACTAATGTGTGTCAGGCTGTCTGGGGGTGGTTTGCAGTGGTGCAGCACTCTAGGTAGGAAAAGAAGTGTGCCAGGAGGGCTTTGGGGGATGATGAGGGATTTTGGGGGATGCAAGGGGTAGGGGGCATGTAGGGAACAAGGGTTGGGGAGAGGATGCTGTGAAGGCTCCCAAAGGAGAAAGGAAAGGAGAGAAGTGGTGTTCAGAGAGAAGAAGAGCTTCTCATCTCCTGCCACAGGCTCTGCCTCTGCCACAGTCAGTGCTGGGCTGTATGGATTTTGGGAGCGTTGTTGGGGAGTGTGGGCTGATGGCTGGCACTGCTGCTGTCCTGACCACGTGGCTGATGCTTGCCCTGTATCCTGCTCCAGAAAGGATGTGCAGACAGTGACTGGGGAGGTTTAACTGGCTTTGGGCTGTTGATCCTCTTGGCAAATAATTGGGAGAGCCTGAGCTTCTCCTGAGAGACCTCTGTGGTTGGTGGAGCTGTGCACCAGAATAAATCCGAGGTGTATTTTTGTGGAATGTCTGCTCAGGTGCCCCTCCAGCAGCCAGCACTGGAAATGATAACAAAGCAGCAAAGCAGCAGGGATTTGCCACTTGGTGCCCACAGGCTCCGTGCCCCATCCCTGTGGGATGTAAATCCCATTTACACTCTCCTGAAGATGCCTCCCAGGTGCAGTTTGATGCCTTGTGGGAAGAACCATCTCTGGATCCTGGGCACCTGCTTGGGGAAAAGGGATATGGGATGCAGGGATGGATGAAGGATGGCTGGGGAAGGCAGGGAGCAGAATGGGTGAGCAGAGGAGAGGGATGGAGATGGAGTGACCAGCCTGGTAGAAAAATTCAGGAGGGCTGAGAGGGCTGGAAAGGGGTTGGAAGCAGCAGGAGAGCCCAGCCAAGCCAGCAAAGCACACTGGATGTCTTTTGACCTTCTCAGCTTCATCCCAACCCCTCCCAACGTGATGGCAGCGCTGTGGGGGGCCTGAACCTCCCGGCAAACAATAAACTGTTTTCCCAACATCACCGGGTGATCCTGAAATACAACAGACCTGTGCTTTTCCTCCCTGTTTCCTCCACGTTTCTGCACTGCAGGGAGCAGGGCAAGATTTATTTGATGCCTGATGGCTGAACCCGTGTCAGGCTGCAGGTGGACTGATTTTTCCCATTTCCCCCCCGGTTTTGAAGCATTCACCACCCCATGTGTGTCTCTGGCTCTCTCCAAGCACCCCAAATCCCAGGATACTCAAACTAGGTAGGGAAGCAATGAAGCACGTGCCTGTCTTTGGTTTTTAAACCTGGTGGATGTGAGGATTGGTGTGTGAAATCCGGGGGTGCCGGCGCTCCCGGACTCCTGTCAAGGTTAGTGAGCCTCTGGGTGCTCCGTTAGTGCAGATGCTCGAGGAAAACAGGTGGGAAATTTGTGGTGAGCAACTAATGGAGTAACAAGAGCATCCTCTGGAACAAATCACTCTGTGTTAACTGGCACAGCAATTACAGCCTCCCAGCACAGCTCTGCCATCCCTCTGGCAGCCCCCCCGGGATCGCTGCTGCTGCCAAGCACTGCCCCGGGTGGGTTTTGGGGTGACATGGGGTCAATCAGGCTGTGATTTTTCATGGTTTATCCCTGCCACTGTTTCACTGGGAGCTTTGAGACTGGGAAAACAGGGAAAACACCCTGCTGAAGCACTAGCGATTCAGCAGGAGGGGTTTTTTTCTGTCCCCAAGATAATTATTCCCGAGGAAAAATGATGTGAGAAGGAATTGGACACTGGACTCAGGGTCAACTTTTGAAGAGTGATAAAAAATTTGCCATAGTCTGCAGCAGTGATAAGTGGCCTAATCCAGTTTTTAGGAGTGTTGGGATGATTTTAAGAGCACAAAGCCCTTTTTGGTGCTTTTGGTGGTGTGCTTCAGTACCCGGAATTTCACTCAGCTTCTACCAGGGATGATTAGGGTTAGGGTGCCTGAGGTTTGCAGAGCTGAGGAGTAGGTTTAGCTGCCCTAATCCCACTCATTTGGGTGGGATGAGGATGAGGGGGGAGCTGACCCTGGTGTTTACTGAGTGCATGGGCAAACCCTGGGGCAAATCAGAGGGTGTTTGAAAACCAGTGACAGTGAGCAGGAAACTTTGGCATTGTTTTCTCCTCTGTTTTTTCAATGCGTTGATCAGCGAGTCAGTCTCCGTTACGATCCTGTAAATCCCTTTGTAATCCTGGCTGGAGCATCAGCTGCTCTTGTAAAAGAATTTATGGGGCAGTTAAAGTGTATGAGACAGAGCTGTAAAGGGATTTATGAACTGGGAGATGCACAGATGGCTTCATTGCAGCCTTCCCCACCTCCGAGGTGCAGAGCTTTTGCCCCAAACGCCTCTTTTGGGGGTGAGGGTGCTCCTGCCTGGTCCCTCCCTGGTCCTTGATGCCCTACAAGCAGCTGTCCCTCGGTGGCTGTTTGGCACCAGCAGTGCCCACTGCAAGGGTTTCGTGGCTCCTCCTGAATTACTTTGCAGCCGGGAGCTGATTTAGATTCCTGGCGCAGAGGTGATGCTGTGGTCCATGCATCCATCTGTGTGTTGGGTCTAGAAGGACTCTGGGAAGCACCAGTGTGACAGGATCATGGTCCTTGGAAAGGTCCTGGACAGAGTAATCAAATCACTGTAAGGATGAGGTGCCTTGGGGAGGGGGACCAGGTAGTGATGTCCTTCCTGGTGTCCTCCAGAGATGACCCTGAGGGGCTGCTCTGCCATCCCCAGCCCCTTTTTTTGGACGAGAAATAGCACAGGAAGCTGAACTTCCCCTGGGAGGACCACAGCCTGTTCTGGGTCCCCGTGGTACAACACTGGGGGTGGCTGTGACCTCACTCTGCCCTGCAGCTGTGCCCCCTGGCAGCTCCACAAGCCCCTGGGCATCCAAACACAATGTCTGCAAACCCAATCTGGGGAATGTGGGGGTCTGTTTTGATTTTTTCCACCACTGAAAAAGGGCAAGAGCCCACTTGCAGCATCCCCTGCTCCACATTGCCCCCGTGCAAGGGACTGCACACGTGTCACAGTGCCCGGCCAAGCCGGATTTTCATGGATTCATCCAGGTTGTTGGTTATAATTGCTGCACTCTGTCAATTTAGTAGCCGCCACAAAGCTATCAGAGGCCTTTTTGGATAAATAAATATTTCTTCACTAACGTGTGGAGCCTCATAAAGCCTTCACCGTAAAGCCAGCACGTTGTAGTTCAGGTCTGTAACTGCTCCCATTGCCGAGGAGGAGGAGGAGGAGGAGGAGGAAGGATAACAGTGGAGGAGTGGAGGGCAGAGGAGGAGAGGAGGGTTGCAGGGGAGGGCTGGGTGCAATGGGGGGACCAAACTCCAATTCTTGGCCATGGCACAACTGCTCTTTGTTTCCCAGGCTGCTCGATGGATGACTTGTGGATGCTCCATCCCTGGAACTGTTCAAAGCCAGGTTGGAGGGGGCTTGAAGCAAATTGGTGGAAGGTGTCCCTGCCCATGTCAGAGGGTGGAACTGGATGAGCTTTAAGGCCTTTCAGCCCAAACCATTCTATTAATTCTGTATTTTTATAATTCTCTCCCTTTTGCTGTTGTTCCTGTCTTTCCTGCACCAAGGGTCTCCAGGGATGAAGATCTACATCGACCCCTTCACCTACGAGGACCCCAACGAGGCAGTCCGGGAGTTCGCCAAGGAGATCGATGTGTCCTTTGTGAAGATAGAAGAAGTCATTGGAGCAGGTGGGTCTCACCATCTCCTGCTGCCCATCCCTCCCTGCCCTGTCTGCCACTCCTGTGTGGCCAAACACGCACCTGGAGCAATTTTCTGGGGAAGCACACGTGGTCCTTCACCAGGAAACAGTCAAGGAAGCCTTGAGACATTTCTGTATTTGTGATAGGTGAGGGTGGACAGGAGGTTGGCTTATGCTCTCAAAGTGCCTCTACAGTGGGAAAAGCTCCAGGAATGTATTCACTGGCTGACCTTGGGGCCTCTTGGGATTTCCCACTTGGCTTTTCCATGAGATAACAAGAAAAGCCTGATCTCACTGTAGTCTGTGCCATATTCCCATACATATGTATATATACACACACGTGCACTATGTGTGTGTCATCTGTGCTGTTTCTATTGCCATTTTTAAATAACTGTGTTATACTCTTAGGAGAGAAAGTGAGAAGCTGTTGGGGGGAAGCTGTGAAGAAGCAATGACTTAGTTTTGTCGTGATCAAGTTCAGTGATGTATCACCTGCCCTTTGCTGCTCATCAAGGCAAAGTGGCTGCAAACCTGGCTTAAATGTAATCCCTCCACAGGCAAATTGTGCCTTGCTGAAGGAAAAGCTCTCCTGCTGGAAAGGAGAGGACGCTTTCTTCATATTTTAAATCAGAGAGCAGCTGTGTAAACAGACCAATTATTTTTCATCCCAAGATAAGTGATGTGCAAAAAGGCAGCTGAGATTATCGGTGCTGACACCTGATATTTGAGGTCATCCTTAAATGTTGAAGTTCTTGCTCTGCAAATCCTTCTTGTGGGGGTCTGCAAGAGCAGCCCCAGCCTTTGCTTGTGTTGGTGTTGGGCTTTGTCACCTCAGAGAAGGTTGCAAGCCTAAACACATCCCCAGCAGCAGATGTTGCCCCTTCTAGAGAGGACAAGTGAGCAGATTTGTAGAGGAGAGTGTTGTTGAAGTGTGAACTGGCTGCCATTTCTCGTTTGGTTGGTCTGGAGACCAAACAGCCCAAGATACTACTGCTCTCTGCAATGTTTTACGTGGAGGAGGAGGAGGAGGTGGTTGCAGATGGTCTTGAGGCACTTGGTGCTCTGGTCTGGTTGACAAGGTGGTGACCGCTCAATGGTTGGACTCGATGACCTTGGAGGTCTTTTCCAACCTGAATGATTCTGTGATTGTCTTGCACTTGCAGGGGAGTTTGGAGAAGTGTACAAGGGCCGCCTGAAGTTGCCGGGCAAGCGGGAGATCTACGTGGCCATCAAAACGCTGAAAGCCGGTTACTCGGAGAAGCAGCGGCGGGACTTCCTGAGCGAGGCCAGCATCATGGGGCAGTTCGACCACCCCAACATCATCCGCCTGGAGGGCGTGGTGACCAAGAGCCGGCCGGTCATGATCATCACCGAGTTCATGGAGAACGGCGCCTTGGACTCCTTCCTGCGGGTGAGACAAACTGGGGTCATGGGGACTGTTGTTCGGCTGTGGGATTCGGGAATGAGATGTTGGTATCCCGTTCGTAAATCCCAGCCTGTTTGCTTGGGTCGGGAGCTGGTTGCAGTGTGCCATGCGCCCCAAAAATGTGTGTTCTGGTGCTGGTTACCTCTGCTTTAATCAGGCAGGGCAGCTGGATGGTCCTCTGGGGAGGTGCAGCATCCCCCCGAGGTTGGGGTGAGCGCCCTGTCCCACGGTGGGCTCTGCATGCTCACCCCAGTGCCTGCTCTTTGTGGTTGCAGCAAAACGATGGGCAGTTCACAGTGATCCAGCTGGTGGGAATGCTCAGAGGGATCGCTGCTGGGATGAAGTACCTCGCGGAGATGAATTACGTGCATCGGGATCTGGCTGCCAGGAACATCCTGGTCAACAGCAACCTGGTGTGCAAAGTGTCCGACTTCGGCCTCTCGCGCTACTTGCAGGACGACACGTCTGACCCCACCTACACCAGCTCCTTGGTAGGTACCTCTCGTGGGGTTTTACCCTGCCCAGCATTCCCTGTGCCTGCCCTGCACCCTCTGCCAGCGGGACCTGGGACAAGGGTGCTGGATGTACACCCTGGCATGGGTGGGAGCATCTCATGAGTGTTCTCATCATGGATGGTCATGGTGGTTCCCTCCTTTCTCTTCCTCCTTTTTATGAGTTTTCCACCTCCCTCCTCCCCAGGCATCTTCCTGCCCTCCACCGTTTCCTGATAAGCCTCTTCCCTTTTGTCCATGGAGGAAAGGGGCACAGAGGGGTCCCTGGAGAGATGGGAAGGGAAGGCAGGGAGATCACACCAACTCCCGATGGCACAGCGATGGCGTTTTAACTCCCCTTCCCCCAGCACTCCAGGTCTGGACTGCTTTTCCCTGCTGGAAACTTGTTCCATGCATTAATTGAAGACACAAGCCTAATGGGAGCTCTGCTGTTCCACAGCCACCCCTCTTCTCCTTAATTAACTCATTCATAGGTAACAGCAGCTCCTCTCTCCTCCTGCTCCCACTGCCCCTGGGGACCCCCAGCTCCCCACCATGGCCAACATCCTGCCAGTGAGCCCTGAGCCCCTGAGTGTTCAGGATGACCAGAGGGGAAGGGGATGACTTAGGATTAATTAGGAGAGCGTGCAGTGGTGCCAGCACGAGGCTGCACCAACTCCTGCCAAGGAAGTTCCTTGGGCTGCCAAGCTGTGCCCATGCACCAGGGCTGGTCCAGCTGCCAAAATGAGAAAGCCATGGACATGCCTTTAACGCTGACTCAGCAGCTCACCAGTTGCAGCCCTTGGCTCTCCCTCCCCTGCTCATGGGGTGTTTCCATCCCCCCAGACCTGCCCTGCTCCCTGCCCAGCCCTCTGCAGGCAGCAGCCTTTGAGCAGACACCCAGCTTTTATTTTTCCTTCAAAGACCCCGGCAGTAGCTGCCGAGACGAGGCATGAATTAGTCTTTCCCCCACTTTCGGAGATAAAAAGAGATTATCTCATCTGTGTTTTTATTTAATTTAGGCCATAATAGATCTCCCTGGCAGCTGGGAAGTGATGCTGTGCCTGCGATTGCATCACTCTGCCTCCCACAGCAGGCTTTTCGCTCTGGGGAAAAGGCAGGAAAAACAACCTAGCAGTTAATTTCTTCATTTGTAGTTATTCAAATCAAATTTTTTGCCATTCATCCCTCAAGAGCAGCTGACGCTTCCTTGGAAAGGCTACAGAAAACAATTGTGCTAAACAATTTACAATGCAGTTCTGCCCCCGGTAAATTCCGTCCGTGTCTGTGGTTTTCCTTATCCCTGGGCTCTTCTTGTGGTTATTTCAGCAGAGCTTGCCCAGGGAGCAATCCCTCTGTGTGCTGCCCCTCCTCACATCCCTGCCCTCTCAGCATGGCCTCTGGCCCTGGCTTGGTGGGGTGGCTTGAGATGCTGAGCCTGATTCTGAGCTTTTAGGAGAAACAAACCCTGGCTGGTGGGTATCCAGGCTCCTCTGCCAAGGGAGCCGTTTCTCAGCTGCTCTCCCTTTTTCCCTAGGGGGGGAAGATCCCTGTCAGGTGGACGGCGCCGGAGGCCATCGCCTACCGCAAGTTCACCTCGGCCAGCGACGTCTGGAGCTACGGCATCGTCATGTGGGAGGTGATGTCGTTCGGGGAGAGGCCCTACTGGGACATGTCCAACCAAGATGTAAGCACTGGGGGTCATCCAGCCTGCTCTGGGGGCATGTGGGTGGCTCGTTCCCTAAAGAAAGCCCTGCCTGAATGGCTCTCAGCTCCCTCCTGGAGCCTCGGGAGCACTCGGTTTGGAGATGAAACAGGCTGGCGAGTGAGAGGATGCAAGGAGGGAAATCGGGAAGAAAAGCCAGTGGGCTGGTAATTGGACTTCGGCAAGCTGCAGGGCCTTTGAAAATGTTCAGAGGGCTTACGAGCAGGGAAGGAGCTTTGGAAGTGTGACTGCTGCACTCCGGCGCGATCCGCCGAGATAATGAGTGGCAGCTCTCCGCTGGGAGGAACTGCGGCGCGCGGAGCATCAGAGCGGAGATTAACCTCGGGGAGAGCCCGAGCCGGGAGCGGCTCCTCCCGCTCCCTTTGCTGCTGATCGGCTGGGCCGGCCTTGCCGGCTGCCTGTGGCACCCGTGCCCGCACACGCGGCCCAGCCCCTGTGCCAGCCCCCCGCGTCCCTGCCCCTCACGTACCGCTCTGTCCCCGCTGCCCGCAGGTGATCAACGCCATCGAGCAGGATTACCGGCTGCCCCCGCCCATGGACTGCCCCGCCGCCCTGCACCAGCTCATGCTGGACTGCTGGCAGAAGGACCGCAACACCCGCCCGCGCTTCACCGAGATCGTCAACACCCTCGACAAAATGATCCGCAACCCGGCAAGCCTCAAAACTGTGGCTACCATCACCGCTGTGTGAGTGCCCGGCGCGTGGGAGCGCTCCCTGCTCCATGCTGGCATCCCGAGCCATGGCAAAAGGCTCCCCTCGGCCCCAGGGGGAAGGACGGGAATTCATCAGTCGTTTGGCGGGAGCGGGGGTTTCTGTCTTTGCTCTGCCTGACAGTCAGACAAAGAACATGTAGTTTTCAGCCAAGCAATAGCAATAATTCTTTGCTATTGATCCTTTATGGCGTGTGACCGTGCGGGCGCGGCGGCTGCTCTGCCGGCGCCTCCCTCCCTGTGGCTCCCGCGGCTGGATTGCATCGTGTGGGATTGCAAAACTGCTTGGCACAGTGGTATTCCCACAGGACATGCCTTCCTTGGGGGACCACAAGGGTGCCCGGGGTGGATTGAGGGGCACACGCGTGTGCTGGCTGGGCTCAGGGGTGGCAGCCCCTCGGTGCCAGCCAGGCTTGTCCCCAGCGGTGTGTCCCTGTTTCAGGCCTTCTCAGCCCCTCCTCGACCGCTCCATCCCCGACTTCACTGCCTTTACCTCAGTAGACGACTGGCTGAGTGCTGTGAAGATGAGCCAGTACCGGGACAGCTTCCTGACCGCTGGCTTCACCTCCCTGCAGCTGGTTGCCCAGATGACGTCCGAGTGAGTTGGGTGCCCGAAAGCTGGGTGCTGCCCGGCTGGGGGTTGGGAGAGGTGGGACGGTCAGTTCAAGGCAAAGGGTGGCTGTGAGCACCCCTCACACTGGGCAGGAGCACCCTGAGTTGGAGGTGGCCACATTCAGCATCTGGGAGTCAATGTGTGGGTGTGTCCCTGCTCTCAGTCCCAGTGATGCTCACGGGGCTGCGTTTGGGCTCTTTGGCTGTTCCAGCTGAGCTTGCATCCCTCTCATCACTTAGGGACAGCAAAACACCACCCTCAGCTGCCCACTGATCTTCCTCTGCCTGTCTGTCTGTCTTCCAGAGACCTCCTGAGAATAGGGGTGACTTTGGCTGGGCACCAGAAGAAGATCCTGAACAGCGTCCAGTCCATGCGAGTACAGATGAGCCAGTCTCCGACCTCGATGGCATGACGTCCCTTGTTTGATGGGGAGGGGCGGGGAGGGCACGCAGAGGAGGGGCAGAGGTGGGAGGGGAGGAACTGACGGGTGCCAACGGGGCAGCGTTTGGGGAGGAGCCGCCGCTGCCCGGGGACTGCGACCGCAGACGAAGGATGTTCCTGGGACTCGTCTCTAACTGGTGACTTCCGTTCCTCACCAACAGAAGCACACTTAGCAATGTCATGGGGAACAGCGTATAAATACATATAAATATGTACAAATCATATATTTAAAAAGCAAAGCAAAACAAAAAAACCATAAAAAACGATGAAGACAAACCAATGTGCGTTGGGGAAGCAAACCCAAACCCTAGAGACCAGACTCCAATCCCACCACCAGTGAGCAGTGGTTGAAACTGAGAAGGAGGAAGGGGCTGTTGGGAAAGGGAGAGGCATGAGATGGAGCGTCCTGTCCGGAGAAACCACCTTCCTTTTTCTTTTTTCACCCTCCCTCCCTGCCCCAGCCCTCCTGGCTTGCCCCGCTCCCCTCTCTGCTCATGAACTGGGTGGAAGTGTCCTCAGACGTCTCCGCAGCTCCCTGACATCCTACCCGGGTGCCACTCCGGCAACTACCAAAGGACTTCGCTGACCACTGCATGGGGGATCCGACTCAATCCAGTTAATGTCTTCATATTGAAGAAGAGATGTACCTTCAATAGAAAACCTTGGGTTTTGGTTTTTTCTTTTGTTCATTTTTTGTTGTTTTTTTTTTTTCTCTTTCGCTTGCATTTTTTTTGCAAAAAGGAAAAAAAAAACAAAAAAAAGGATTAAAAAAAAAAAAAAAGGAATCTCCATCCTGGAAAACGGAAAGAGGTGTTCCCGTGTGTGTGTGTGCGCGCTCGTGCGCCTGTGTATGTTGTCGACCTACCGTGGACTCACTGCTCGTCCGTCGCCGGCGGTCACCGCTGACCCTGCGGCCAGCGGCCGGCCGGGCCCCAGCCCGGGGGGCCAGGGGTTGTGCCCACAGCCCCCGGGGGCAGGAGGCAGCCGGGAAGCACCCGGCAACGAAGGAAGTGCTCAGCATCCTGGAAGCGGGGAGGAGGACGCCAAGGGCCCGCGCGGCAGGGACGGGACCGGAGGAGCCGCCGCGTGGCTGTGACTGGGTTGGTGGCTGCTGGAGGAGGAGGAGAGATGCTCTGGGAAATGGACTGCTCAGGCCTCCAGAGCCTCGGCGAAGATGGCTATGGAGGACTTTTTTCCCCCATCTTGCAGACCTAAGGATTTTGATATTGATTTATGGACTTAGGTTTCGTGGCTTCGGAGGTAGGTCTGTTTGTCTTGTGTGCCTCTCTGTCCGTCCGTCTCTGTATTTTTCTGCTCTTGCTTTCTTGCACCCTCTCCCAGTGGATGTTTCCTGGTGTTAAATTTGATTTTTATTCTTTTTTCTTTTTTTTGTTTCTCCATTGGTCTTCTTTGCAAATTGATCTGGTTAAAATCACCAGGCGCGTGTCAGTGTTTACCCAGAATATTGTAGGACTGGGCAATCTGACTTCCCTCCGCGGATCACGACGGGAGTTTATAAAACAAATGAACTCTTAATAAGGCTTTTACTTAGAGGGTTATGTGCAAGTTGTAATGATCCATCACCGCGCTGTGCCGGCGTTGTGCCGGCAGCCAGCGGTGCCCACGTGGCGGGGGAGTGGTGGTGTGGGGTGGCTGCCTGGCCCTACCTCCGGGGCTGTGGGTCCTGGATGGGATTTGGTGGTGTGGTGGCTCATACGTGTACAGAGACCCTCTGTCCTCCTCAATCAACCTCCATCCTCCTCACTCATCCATCCCCACTGGGGCCGTGCCCCACATCTGCTTGCACCGTGGGGATGACCTGCACCCATCCCTGTCCCAGGGATATTCCACTTCCTCCTGTGTCACCGGGAATGCTTTATTCTGGGCCATGACCATGCACACACCTGTCTGTGCTGTAGCAATGCCCTGTGTCCATCAGTGCCATGGGGATACCTCACATCCACCTATGCTGTGGGTTTTCCCCATGTCTGTCCTTGCCATGGGGCTGCCCCATATCCATCCACACCATGAGATTGCTCCTTGCCCATCTGCCCCATCGTATTCCTGACATCCAGCCTCACCAGGTTTCTTGCTGCCGCTGAACACAACGGGACGAGCCCTTCCTCTGGCTGCTGCCCTCCCTGTCCACGTGTCCTGGGTGGGATCACTGCCCCTGTGCTGGGGCCATTGGGGTTCGCTGTGGCTGGGGGGACCCCATGTATCCTGTGGGGAGCACATGCTTGGTTCATGATGGTTCATGAGGAGCACGTTCACTGGCTCGTGCTGCTGGTTCATCACCTGGGGATGGGGTGCTCTTTACCTCTGGCACTATTTCTTTCATCCCCTAAGGAAGATGACCCGCGCTCTGCCGAAGAACAGGAACTAACAAGAGGCAGGAATGAGCTTGTTTCAAATCACTGAACTCCCCACAGAGAAAGAGGCAGAGAAAAACACCCCTTGTTTACAACAGCAGGGACTGTTCCTCGTCCTGTCTGATAGACGATCCCTAATACCTCTCGGGATATTCGTGGCCCAAATCTGTATTCCAGGATGTTGTCACACAGAATACAACATGCAGATGGAGCGGGCGCCGTGCATGCTAATGCGCCGCTGCGCCACATTGATATTCACTGATGGTGAAGGGTCCTTTGTGGGTTTTTTTTATGATTTCTCTTTTATTAGAAGGAAGCTAAAGGCATTTAAAGGAACGAATGACAGCCACACAGGCTAAATATCAATACTCCACCTTTACGGCTCCCCTGTGGCGTTGCCCGGCTGCACGAGCACCTGTGAGGCAGCGGGTCCTGCTGCCCTGCTCAGGGTCCTCTCTGTGGCACCACTGCCCCTTTTTCACCCTTTCTAACCCTTTCTTAATATAAAACCTTTAATATAGAATCATTAGGTTTAGAATAGATCAATCGACTTTTGACCTATCCCTGCCTTGTCAGCCAGACCAGAGCACTGAGTGCAATGTCCAGTCTTTCCTTAAACACCTCCAAGGATGGGGACTCCACCACCTCACTGGGCAGCCCCTTCTGATGTTTAACCACTCCTTCAGTGAAGAAATTCTTTCTGTTGTCGAGGCTGAACCTCCCCTCGGGCATCTTGAGGCCATTTCATCTTGAATATGAAATATGAAGTGTTCAGTCCTGCCCCTCCCACCCAGCAGACTGGGTGCTCATGAGTGGATAAACAGGCTGTCCAGGTGCTTGGATGCTTTTGGAGATACCGAGTCCTGCTTTACATCCTGGTTTGATTTCCCAGGGTGGATGGTGCTCCTTGGCCTGCCCGTGCTGCCAAGCTCCCCTGACACATGGCCACCGTGGTGCCCCTGGGCATTGCCAGGGCTGGTGGTCTCTCTCCCAGCCGTCTGATGGCTCCTGGGCTGTGCTGTAGCAGATGATTCCCATATCCCGCCTCTCCTAATGGGTTGTTCCTACCAAGGTGGCATCTTGGCCTTGTACCAGGTCCACCCAGCTCGGGGGCCTGGAGATGTCCCCTCCAGGGTCACAGGAGAGCCTGGCAGCAGATGGATGGTGCCCAGGGCTGAGCAGGGAGAATGCAGGTGGCTCAAACAAATCCCTGCAGAAATGAGGCATCGTGGGCCAAGGGAGTTGCTGTCAAGAGAATACTTGAGGGAGGGTCACCATGGGCCACCTGCTTTCCTGCCTTTCTATAAAAACCTTTTCATCCAAAATGGAAGATTTCACCGAAGGCCATCAGGCTGTTAATGAAAAACAAGGGGAAAAGTGCAAAGCAGCCATGTTTGATTTTTGCTCTTTATTGAAAAAAAGTAACATAAAAATTTCAGATGACTTCTGATGGACCATTTTGTTTCTTCAGAGGCCTTTCTTCCAAGTACAATCAATTTTCCAAACTGTGAAGCCTTTCCGTCTGGGAGTGACAGTGTTATCCCTGCCTGGCCATGACAGCAGGGTTGTGTTTGGACTGCTCCTCCTTTTCCTTCATCAGATGCCAAGGTGGCACCTCTTTGAGGGTGCCCTGTAGCTCTTCCCTGGCCTAAAATTGAGCACTCCCATTTCACATCTGATCCATGCTGGTTGGTGTTGGACTGTTGATCTCCTTGATCCCAAAGGAGAAGGGGGTGACTCAAAAATAATTTTTTCCTCTGCAAAGTTTTGGCTTAAAAGGAAGAAAAAGGCATTTTGGGATCAAAGAGGACCAACTCCACAGGCCTGTCATCCGGGCTGGGCTCCATCCATCCCACAGGGTCCTGGGGGGTTCAGCTGCCACATGCTAGTGCTGGGATGTGCCCACTGCTGGTGGAACCCCCCAGGGTGGATCCTGGCCCCCTGTAACTCGTAGGTGGAGCTTTGGTGCCTCGCTCCCGTGGCTGTATCCCAGCTCCAAGCAGCAGCACACAGATGCAGCTCCTTGCCTGGGTGAGCCCACCTCACCCTTGCCCCTAATCCTGTCCTTTCACTGAGACACTTTGCAGTTGTCAGCTCCTTCTCTCCATTTCTATGGCAACTGTAAAAACCTCAGCCCTTTTGTGTCTTTTTTAGGGTTTTTTTTTTGTGTCTGGGTTGGCTTTGTCTTTTTTGCATGGAATGTTAAATCAAAAAACTGAGACTTTTTACTACCAAAACCCTGCTCTGAGCTTGGCCTAAAGTCTTGTGTGAGAATCAGTGGGCAAGATGCTCATGTCTGGAGTGGATGTTGCCAAATGGTTTCATGTTGCCTCTTCCCTCCACCAGCCCCACTGTTGCTCCCCTCATCCCTCAAAAAACTCCCATTGGCAATTCAGCTGTGTGGTTGTCCCTGGGGCTTTTTCATGTCTTTTGTACAGCCCCATCCCTGGGTGTGGTGGAGGAGGCAGCAGCTTTCTCAACAGCAGTAATTAAAGGGAGATGTCGTGCTGCTGCCAGCAAAGGTGGACCCAAGGCTCTCGCACATCCGAGGCAGGAGCGAGCGTTTGAACGGGGAAGAGGAGCGTGTATTCATGGTGTTATTATGTGCCTCTTTCCACAAAAAAAAAAAGGAATGCATTTTATGCCATTTAATGACCTTCAAATTAACAGTTCTTTGAAAGCACTTATGTATATTTAATTTTAAATGTTGCTGCAAGTCAGAGCGGGGCTGCGATGAAAACAGCAGGCGGCTGGTTTTTAAATAAGAGAGATCTCAGACCATTATTTCCAAGCCTGTCAGCTTGTGGTGCCTCTAATGCTCCTTTCCCAAGGAGGAATCAGGGCTGTCCTTCTCTCTGTCCCTCTGTCCCCCTTCCCTTCTCCACCATCCCTGCTCCAGGAGCTCCCCACATGCCATCCCGAGCCCCATGAGATCTCCTCTTCTGCTTTCCGCTTCTCCAGGGTGTTTGATTCAGAGGGAGGGAAGGGTTGGTTTGGGGTTGGTTTGCAGAGATCTCATCAATGAATCTGCCTGCATCCTGAGGACATCCCTGTGGGAGCCAGGGGAATATCCCAGCTGGCCCATGGCCTGGGATAAATCACTGGGCATCACCTATGAAGGGTTTTTTCACTGCCACCAACCCTTGCTGTTGTTCTGTGATGGGGACAGACACGTTTCTGTTCTTTAGGATCTGAACTAAGGCTTTTGCCTCTGATCCATAAAAACTGCCAATATATTCGAGCCACTCTGTGTTCACTTGGAAATCGTTACTCTTAAACATTGAATCTGACTTTAAAAAGAAAAAGGATCAATCAGCTTCTGAGACAAGGAATGGATTTACAGACCCAGAAACGTTCTGTAGCTCCAAGGCCACTCGTCCTTCTTGAACTGCCGATGGAAAAGCAGTTGGTGGGGGCCAGGGCTCACATCCACCTCTGGCATTGAGCCAGGTGCTGCATGTTCCCTGCTCCCCTAAAGTCCCCCCTGCACAAGGAGCTGCAAGAGGGATTTAACACTCGTATCATTATCTGCTCTTGTGCCTCTTCCATGAAGGATCCTGCCAGGGTGGGTGCTGGTCTAATTACAGCTTGGGCTGGACATTCCCAGTGAGTCTTCTTGCAATTTTGGAAGAGCCAGAAGCTTCTTGAGCAGTGATGAAGGAGAGGCAAAGTCCACACCAATGGATTCCCATGGCGAATTGTTTCACCCCGTCAGTGGTTTCTCCACATTGTTCCTGTTCCAGCTTGTATCTTTAATATTTTCTGTGGGTTGGAAATGTTCTTTGGGATCATCTGGTCCAACCCTTCTGCCATGTAGGAATGGCTGTGCCTGTCCCAGCTGAGCTCAACCTCCTCCAAGCCCCGTCTCTGGGAGGTGTGAGAATGTCAGTTTGTGCTCTCCCATTTTTGGTGTCCTCAGGGTTTGGTTTTGTATCTGTGTCTCATGGGAGACCTGCCGGCTCCTGTCCATCACTGGATCCTGATGGGCTGTGTTCCCATACCAGGGCTTGGTGTGGAAAGAGGAGCTTTCCAGTCAGGAGAGGGTCTCCTCTGCTTTACATGGCCGGAAGAGATGTGAGATGGGAACCATGAGCATCCATGGCATTAAATCTGGTCTCTTGCTTCACCTCAGAGCAGCAGATGGGTGCTGGAGAGGGGAGTGCACCTGCCTGTGGTGACCATGGTGCCCTTCACCTGGGCCTCTTGGGGTTTTCAGAGCTGCTGGCACTGGGGATGGTGTTTCAGGGTGTCATGGTTTTAGTAAGGCCCAAAATCCAATTCTGATTCCTAGCCCCCCACCCACATCTCAACCCCATGTGAGATGGGTTTTCCAGACAAAAACACGAGACTCAATATGGGGGAAGGAATATATTACAAAGACTATACACATAAATAAATACTATAATATATTACAAACAATCTTAACTTTATATCTATCTCTACCATGACAATAATATTTACAGTGGGCCAAATCTCTTCTCTCTCCAAATAAAAGTCCAGGAGAGAAGAAGAAGAAAAGACCCCTTCCAGTCTCTGAGCAACAGGTCTCTCTCTCTAGGCAGTAGGCTTTCTTCCTCTCTTTCAGGCAGCAGTTGCAGCTGGATCCTTGCCAATACACACGAGGGGGGTCTCCAAGCCCCTCTCGGCCCCTCGACGCCAAACGAAGGGTCTTTCCGTGGACTACGTAACCCCAGACAAGGTCGTTCCACCACGGTCATATCACGAAACACGGGGGTCTTCGTGACAGTCTGGTATCTTCAGGGGAAATCAAGCCCCTTCACAGAGCTTCTGTGCTCTGCTTCAAAGATGGCTGCCAGCTTCTCTGAAGCTGCAGCAAAGGGGGGGGAAAAGCCCAAGGTCACCCCCTCCACACACATTCCTTTGGCCATCCTGGCTGAGCTCTCAGGAGGCCGGAGCTTCTTAGCTCCTCTCTGTAGTGCATACTGCACTTTAGGACTCCACTCAGTCCACCACCCCCTCCTCTTTCTCAGAGGGGTCTCTAGCGAGTTTGGGGGTTTTGGTTTATCCAGTTCTTACCCCGCGAAACTCTGTTCCTGCTGCTGGCTTGGTTCTCTTGTCCTGTTGCTGCTTTTCCTTCTCCTCAGACACCTCTGTGTCTGCCTTAGCTGCATACCAGCTTGTGTTGCTCCTTTTGGTCCTTATCAGTTGGCTCTTTGCCACTGCTCTTCGGACACTGCCGTTCTGCTGCTGCTCCGTCGCTGCTCCCAGCGTCTCCCACTTCTATTTACAGGGAAGAAACTCCCCCAGCTCCTAGCTACAGGCACTCAGTCCAGTCTGACACTGTTCCGAGTCCCTGCAGCCCCCAACCGGGGGCTGGGGGGGGGCAGAGGCCCCCAAGGGGCCGGAGCCCCTTCTCCTCGTGGCCTCTACAACATGGCCACCTCTTCTTCTTCTCAAGAAGAACCACTGCTTCTCTTCCAGTCTCCAGAGATATGTTTATATTTTGCAGGAGCACTGATTGGTCAAGCCCCAAGGGTCACCACCCCCTGGGGGTTACCACTTTCTTAGTTTCAGGGGGAAAACCTGGTTCAAACCACTACACAGGGCCTTCCATTTTGGCTGGCTGTCCTCCATGGAGCAGCACTGTGATTATCCCTCCAGCCTGAGCTCCCCCTCCCTCCCTCCCTCCCCGTCTGTGTCCAAGCATCTCCGCTGCTTCTGCTCTGCTTCCTCTGGCCATTGGAATTTAAAAGGCTGTGAAGCCCCTGGCAGTCCCACCCCGCTGTGTGGCTCTGCTGTAGTGGCTGGTTTTGGGGTCCCAGCAGACCCCAACACATGGACATTGTAGGTGACGTGACCATGGACGGGGTGGCCCCACCAGTGGCACAGGTGGGATGTGTTGAGGTCTCCTGGCCCGTCCCTGCAGGGAAATGCTGGAGGAGGTTAATCTGAACAAACCAGGCATGTGTTTTAAGTGGATTAGTTGAACTCTGCTCCCTCCCAAAACAGACAGTGCCCTTTCAGGGCGGATGTGGAAGTGGATTAGGCAAAAATCTACTTAGCGCTGTGTTAATTCTAGATAAGTGTAGGGGGATTAACGCCTATCCACTTAAAAAAATTAATTGGAGTGAACTTTTCTCTGTGCCCCCAAGTAAACAAGGCTCAGCAGCTTCCCCCATCCACAGGTTGGGCTGTGCCTTTCCCTTCTCTGCTCTCCCATCCCCACACGTGGTGCAGGAGCTGCTGTCACGGTGGGGGGAACCTGCTCCTCTCTTTGATTATCCCCAGGGGTCTCATTAGGTGGTTGAACCCTTGTGTGAGGGTAGGGGAGAGAGGGCAGGACAATTATGGTCCCCATCAGTGCAATTATCAATGCTAATTAGCACCCAGCGGGACTGAGGGCGGGAGGAACAGCCCGTGCCAAGTGTTGTCTGAGGAGCCGGGAGAGCCTCGAGCCTTGAGGGGGCTTCCACGGACAGGGGGATGTGGAACATGCTCACATTGGTTGGTTTGGCTTTCTCCCCACCGTGCTTTGGGTGAACCCTTCACATTCCCCAGCCTAAATATTTGGGAAGGTGTCCACGGCCAGAGGCTGCCTGGGCAGGGACTCAGGTCCGGTCTTTTGTCTGGGGTTGGTGCCTGGGTGGCAGTGCCATGTCACAAACCCAGTGGTGCCCAGATGAGGAGGGGGCTCTGGGAGGCTCCTGCCCCAGGGAAAGGGCAGTGAGATGTGACTCCCCTTTACAGAGGGGTTGGATATGGGCTGGTGCCCCAGTAGGACCTGCAGGATACAGTGATGGCTTTGGATCACTCCCAGAGCTGCCTCCATCTCTTCCCTGCTCCCACCAGCTAGCTCCTCTTTTCCATGGCATCCTGTGGGCACAGCAGCTGGGTTTACAGTGCTGCTTATCCTTAATTATTTTGGGTATTTGTGATTCTGCCCATTCCCATGAGCATGGAAAGGGAGAGCGCCCTGAGGCTGGCACCTGCCCACATCCAAACCACTGCCTGCATCCCAACCGCTCCCACATCCCAACCACTGCCCGCATCCCAGCCACTGTCCATATCCCAACCACTGCCCACATCCCAACCACTGCCCGCATCCCAACCACTGCCCGCATCCCAACCACTGCCCGCATCCCAACCGCCCCCACATCCCAACCACTGCCCGCATCCCAACCGCCCCCACATCCCAACCACTGCCTGCATCCCAACCACTGCCCACATCCCAGCCAATGCCTGCATCCCAACCACTGCCCGCATCCCAACCACTGCCCCTATCCCATCCTGCATCCCAACCACTGCCCATATCCCAACAACTGCCCATATCCCAACAACTGCCCACATCCCAGCCACTGCCCACATCCAAACCACTGCCTGCTTCCCAACCATTGCCCACATCCCAACCACTGCCTCCATCCCAACCACTGCCTCCATCCCAACCACTGCCCACATCCCAACCACTGCCCACATCCCAACCACTGCCCGCATCCCAGCCACTGCCTGCATCCCAACCACTGCCCACATCCCAACTACTGTCCACATCCCAACCACTGCCCACATCCCAGTCACTGCCCACATCCCAACCAATGCCCGCATCCCAACCACTGCCCACATCCCATCCTGCATCCCAACCACTGCCCACATCCCAACCACTGCCGCATCCCAACCACTCTGCTCGCTGCCCTGTAAACACGGTGGGAGCTGATAACACCTTCCCCCATGGAACACCTTCCCCCATGGAATGCCTTCCCCCATGGAATGCCTTCCCCCATGGAACGCCTTCCCCCATGGAACGCCTTCCCCCATGGAACGCCTTCCCCCATGGAATGCCTTCCCCCATGGAATGCCTTCCCCCATGGAACGCCTTCCCCCATGGAATGCCTTCCCCCATGGAATGCCTTCCCCCATGGAACGCCTTCTCCTGGCACAAACGTGGCCTTTCTGTTGCTATTTGTGTCACGCCAGCACTTCCAGGCTGAGATCAAAGCCCTCCACGCCGCCTCGCAGGGGTTCCCACGCTGGAGCTCAGGGAGGAGGAGGAGGAGGAGGAGGTGTGATGAGGGGGGTGATTCAGTACCTGGGGGATGTGCTGTGCTGTCCCCTCCCCATCCTCCTCCAGCTGTTCATGACCTATCCTTTGGGATCCACCCTTTGGGATCGGCCCAAGTCCTCTGTAGCTGCCCCCGGACCGTTTTAGCCAGGACGAAGGGCAGGGCTGCCGCTGGTGCGGGAGAGCTGAGCCGGCAGCCGCCACCCCCGGCAGGGAAAATAAACCCCCAAACCCCTCCCCGGCCCCGCTGCTGCCGGGCGGGTCGGGCGGCGGCGGCTGAAGGAGCTGGGAAAGGCCGTGGGGGAAGGTGGAGGTGGAGCCGGGAGCGGTGCCCGGGGCTGCAACCATCGCTCATCACCAGCTTTAATGTGGCCGAACCCGCAGCCGATACAAATCCTGTCACCACCCGGACTTGGGCACTCGGTTTATACTCATTCCCAGGACCTGCCCGGCTCAGCATCATTACATTAATTATATTTCTGTTACTGCTTTTTTCCAGCTGTTTTGCTGTTCTGCTCCCAGTTACATTAAGGGGAGCTGTGACACCAAACCTCCAAGCACGGCACCAAAAGTGGACCCTTGTGCCTAAGAAACACCACCCAGCAATATCTTTTCCCCCAGCTGAAAGCCCTTTTTTCTTAAGATAATCTCAATTTCTCTTCTCTTTTCTCTGCCCCTTTTTCCACCAAACACTACATTACTAAATAAAACTTTCATTACTACCTGGGTTTGCTGAAGAAAAAAATTATTTCCATTCAGGAGAACGATGAATTTTAATAGGAGTGAAATGTCAGGCACAGCTGGAGTGGGTTTCTGAAAGCATTGGTATGTTTAGAGAGGCACAGGGACCCCAGCAATAATTAGCCAGTGAGCCCCAGCTTTCGGTGGCCCAGCAAAGGGACCCAGCAGTCAATTGCTTTGTTATTTAATGTGCTGCCTTTATGTTTCCAAGGTGCAATTGTATATTAAAAGCGTCTTTGCCTCTCCAAAGTGGCTAAATAATGGAATTTTGCTGCTGGGCGGCACTTCTTGGTTGCAGGGTGAGGAGAAGGTGCCCCTGGGGCTGCTCCTCTGGTTCCGAGACATTCTGGCTTCCCCCCAGGAGTGGAGAAGATGGGGATTTTTTGTTACATTGGAGAATGATTCATGGTGCTTTGTGATTTGCTCCTGTGTTCGACCCGGGGGTGCTCATCTTGCAGTGGGAGGTGGGGAAAAGGCAACTTGGCTGCTGGGGGACGTGGAAACTCTCCCGCCCCCAAAATTGCATCTCAGCCTCCGCTCCCCGAAGCATCTCGGCTTCACAAAGAAATCCGTCTCCTCCGTTCCTTTCCTTTCCCCCCTGAGGAGAAATAGAGAGCTTTCAGTGAAATCATCATTTTTCTGACAGCATATTAATTAATCCCTGCTTTTAGTGGGTTTTTTTCCCTTTTCTCTTTTGAGAGGCTGTATCTGCTGCAAGAAGCCTTTGGGTTTCACTGGGCGCAGTCCCCGCCGGCTGTGGGACGGGGTGGGGGCTCGGTGGTGAAGGATGTACCGAGTCTTGAGCACTGGATGTGCTTGTTCTCACCCTTTCCTCCTTTCCCTCTTGCCTTGCAGGGGCATCGAGTCCAGCATTGCAGCGGGGCAGCAGCGCCAGGAGGGGGTCCCCAGGGACCGCTCCCCCGCCACCCACCAGACGATGCTCCGGGAGGTCCCCGCAGCGCCCCGGGCCCCCGTCCCCCCCTTCCCTGTCCTGTACATAACCAGTGAGATGTCTGTAAAAGATTTCAACCCTTGGAATTTTTTTTGCCCTCCCTCCCCACCTTCCCACCCGCCTCCCCCCCTTCCTTCCCCAATTTGTTGATTGTGTTGAAATTGTCGGAGTTTGTAACAGTAACTTTCAGAGAATATTGTACTAAAGAGAAAATTGCACTCAATAAAAATGATGAAAGAAGCCTGGTCCCTTTCCTTCCCCTTCCCAGGGGCAGCCTTTCCGCTGACGGCTTCTCTTCAGCTCGGAGCTGGGGGAATGTTTGCCATGAATATTCATTTGGGGAGCTGGCAGCGCTCCATCACTCCTTGACTTACCTCGAATGTTGATGTCTATCAGATCTGGCTCCCCGGTTTGTAAATGAAGTGACTTTATTCTCGGCGATCCCTATCGGAGGTTGCTTGCTGCAAAAGAGCCAGGAGAAGGAATTTTCTTGGCACGGGTTTTCCCGAGGAGCGCGTTTCAAAGCCCTGGTGTGCGATCGCTCGGGGAGGCCGCGCTGGAAGCGCTGGCTGGGATGAAAGCACCGCCCGTGCTGGCGGAGCACGGCAGCTCCTCACTTCCCCAGTCCTGCTGGAGCCTGTCCACGAAAGGCTGATGCTCATCTTGAACCTGCTTTCCCTGAGGATTACTGCACATCGTGGCAGGAAAATGAATTCTTCCTTTTTCACTGGCTGCTCTCGGGCATTGTATCCTGCTGGGATCACACAACCCATCCAGCTCTCTCAGACACAGGGTGGGATTGTTGGGATGTCCTGTGCAGGGCCAGGAGTTGGACTTCATGATCCTCGTGGGTCACTTCCAACTCAGGATATTCTCTGATTCTGTGATCCATTCTATCCTCAGTCCCTGAGGGCAGCTGATCCTGCCGGCACTGGGAACATCCTCCAGCCAGCAACGAGGGCTAAAACAGGGGCTGGAAGTTTTGTAAATGGATAGATTTGGAAATATGCAGCCACCATTGACATGTTTGGGGTTCTGAAAAAGGAGCTGCTACTGGGAGAGCTTTGGAGGTGTGGGATACAGGCTTCCCACACCCTGTGGTTTTGGGGTGATCTGGGGGGAGGGAGGCGAGTGCTGGTTCAGCTGGAGGTGGGGCTGGCACGTCCCTGCAGTCCCTGGCATCCTGTAAATCTCCCATCAGTGCTGGTGTTGATTTGGGGTGTTACCATCTTCAGGTAACTGCTGCTTCTCCAGGGTCATTATAGTTGGGATTTTTTTTGTTTATAGGGGTTTTTGACTGAGTTCCACATGCTGGTGGTGATGGCTCCAGGTCCCTGGAGCAGGACTCCACCGCCCTGGGCTCACACACCACAGTGAATTTTGCCTCACACTTGTACACAGGGGAGGACTGTTTTTTTGGGTGCCTTGGGTGGTTTTTGCCAAGCCCATCCCAACAAATGAAAGCAGAGCATCTCTGCCATAAAATCCAGCCTCCTGGCAGGTCTTTGGACACACAAGATGCAAATAGGCAGCAGCTGATGGAGGGCAGAGCGAAGTTGTTTGTGTGTCCTTAATTGAGTAGATACTTGACTTAATGGGCTACTGGTGTGGTTTAAATGAGTGTTCATGTTTCTTGAATCCTCTGGGATTTGGGGCCCTGAGAGGGTATATCCTTTACACAGGTCGCTCCGAGGTTTTCCCCTTAAGTAACCAAAAGACATTTACAGCCAGTGCTTAACATTCCCAAAGTATGGGAATAGCCTTTTAACGGGGTCTGGAGGAGCCCTGCTGACAGTTTGATGGTTAACGGGGCTCTGAAGGAGGGTCTGGAGCCCCTCAGCAGAGCCTGGATGCGTCTGGCCAGTCCCTGTTGGACCCTCACCTCCCTGACATTGGTTTATACAGCTGCAGCCTCTGGCCCCTGTGTTTTATTCCCCCCATGAGCCAACCAGTCACCAGCTTCACCTGCATCCCAGCTGGAACGAGATGTCATTTACTGAGGCCACACAGCATCCAAAAAAACTTTCCCTGAGCTTTGAATATAGACACAGGTGGCTGTCACAGCCAGAACAGAGACCAACCCTCAGGATGAAAAATCTTTCCTTCATGGCTCTCAGGTTTGAAAAATGGAAGCAGCGTGTTGGCTCCAATTACCCTTCAGCAGCTCCCAGAAATCTGGATGTACCCGGTGCTCCAGCACACCAGAGTGATGCCGGACTAACTCCGGCACTGGTGGTGGAGTAAATCCTTATTTGCCCCACTGCAAGGAGAAAATTGAGCTGGGACTGGGCTTGACATGGGATAGGGGGAGGAGGGCTCCCTGGGGGACACGATGCTCCATGGGGTGCAGTGTGCCCTGGAGGATCCACACGTGGGGCCTGGTGGGAGACACTCTCATTCCCTTGATGATGCTCTCATCCCATGCCACAGGCCTGAGGACAGGCCTTCCCAGGGGAAGAAAGCAGCTGGGAATGTATTGGCTGCACAGAGACCTGGGGGCAGTGAAGGAGGGGGAGGTTGGAAACACACACACACATCCCTGTCCTCTCCCACCTCCCCTCCCTCCCACACTCAGCAGTGAAAGACAAATAAAAGATGAGCCCAAGAGGACTATTGGCTAAATTGTAATTGGAGCAATATGGTCTGATGATAAAGCTCCGTGCCAGCCCACATTAACTGGCAGCAGCTGCTGGAATTATTGGAGATGCCTCATCGCCTATCCAAAGGGCCGGGATTTCCTGGAGGACAAGCCAGGCAGGCTGCAGCGGTGCTGGAGCCAGGAGGGCTCGGATGGAGCAGGGCTGAGGCTGCTGCAGTGTTGAAATCTCCAGGCCATGTGGGAGCCGAGAAAGTCACCTCCCGTTGCCAGCCAAATGTCTCGGTTCTGTTTATCTGGTCACACACTCGTGCACAGCCTGCACCTCCCTGCACCCCAGGGGGATCAGGACAGGGCAGGATTTACTCCACACAGTTTGCTTTTAGCTGCATTTCAGGCACTGCCTTGATTAAACCTGCACAGCCACCCCCCCTCACTGCCCCAAAGCCACCACCAGCGGCGAGGGGGGGATTCTGCCCCTCTGCCCCGCTCAGGTGAGACCCACCTGCAGAGCTGCCTCCAGTTCTGGGGTCCCCAGCACAGGAAGGACATGGAGCTGTTGGAGTGAATCCAGAGGAGGCCACAGAGATGCTCCGAGGGCTGGAGCCCCTCTGCTCTGGAGCCAGGCTGGGAAAGCTGGGAGTGTTCACCTGGAGAAGAGAAGGCTCAGGGAGACCTCTTAGTTCCTTACAGACACTAAAGAATTTATTTCCCTGAGCTGTTATGAGGAGATGGGGTATTATACCTTTTTTACACACAGAGAGCTCCAGTGTGGATTTGGGAACCTCAAAGCCTGCTGGCTCCCTGGGAGGCTGGGAATGCTGCTTTCCCACACACTGGCTGTGTTGGGCACCCAGCAGTGGCTGTGAGCATCAGGCAGCTCCAGGTGTCCCAGCAAGGAGGGTGGATGATGTCCACTCCAGCGCTGGTGGTCTCCACTCATCCTTCATCCCAACAGCTCCATTCCCCTGGGGAACCCACCTTCCCTCCTTGATTTAGTATCCGTTTGGTCTCTTGGCTCTGTGAACACATGGATCCAATGTCATGGGTGGTGACTTCTCCTCAGGACTGTGGTGTGGGTGCTCTGGGAAGCCCATCTGCCTCAGTGCTGAGGAAGAGGGTGCAGCTTTGCACACCAGCCAGGTCCCCAGATTTGTGTCCAGCTGGAGATTGTGCTGGAAGGTGGTTCTTAAAACAGCTCCAGTGTAACCAAACCACCTCAGCAGCTTCACCCACTGGGGTGGGTGGGATTTTCCCCAAGGACAACTCAGGGGAGGTTTAGGTTGGAAATCAGGAAAAGGTTCTTCCCCCAGAGGGTGGTTGGGCACTGAACAGGCTCCCCAGGGAATGGTCACAGCACCAAGGCTGCCAGAGCTCCAGGAGGGTTTGGACAATGCTCTCAGTGACAGGGTGGGATTGTTGGTGTGTCTGTGCAGGGCCAGGAGTTTGGATGATCCTTGTGGGTCCCTTCCAACTCAGGACATTCTGTAATTCCACGGTTCTAAGTCAGAGAGAAGCCTACTGGATTATTTGTCTGGGGCCTGCTGTTCCCAGCAGGAAGGTCACATCTGTCCGTAGCTGTAAATGCATCCCTGGAATTCCTGTGGGCACCTCGGAAACTTCCAGAGCACAGGAGCATCCCATCCTTGCCTGTTCGCCTTTCCCCTTTGCTGCTGCAGACATTCCTGCCATCTCCCCATAACATGCAAACAAACATCCTTCTCCTTTCCAAGGCCATTCCTGGTGGATCCTGTGCCCGGGTGAGCTCGCTGCCGGCTCCGTGGCTCACACGGATGTTGTGCCAGCAGTTTCCCTGTGGTGCTTTGTCGCTCCACACCCTCCCCGTGTCAGCAGAGCTGCCTGTGAGACGCTGCTCTAGTTAGAGCAGACACCGGCACCGATAGCCCTGACAAGCAGCAATTACTGCGCTGACAAAATAAAAGTTTTGAGTTGTTTTGCAAATATTTTTGAAGCCCCGATACAGCGGCAGGAGTGGGCGTAATTACACATAAAAGTGTATCTCCTTTATAGTCTTTTAATTATCTACTCAGGTGAACCATAATTTGAGGGGAAATGCTTTAAATCTGTTCATTTCTAACGAGAAAAAATGAGGTGGGAGAATGTTATTTTAATGTAATTAGGAGAAGGCAGGGCTGGCTGGCTGGGTGAGGGAGCAGGGAGCTGTGCTGTGCTCCGGGGACCTCGGGCTCTGCTCCCTCCCCTCTCACCACACCAGTCCTCTCTCCTTGCTGGACAGTGCATCAACACCGTGCTGGAAATAAGTGCCTGTTCACATGTGGTGGCAATACTCTTATGTCTCGTCATCAGCCTTCCTGAGCCCAGCTTTGCCAGGACCTGCCCTGTAAAGCCTGGGATCCTTGGGGGACCCCCCTGAGACTGGTCTGCTCTTGCAGATCACTCTCCAGCCACGCCAGGAGAACCTCTGAAGGCCAGTGTGGGATTGAGGGTTGTCCAGTGGGAAGGGAATCATGGCAACAGGAGGGACTTAAGGCTGGAAGGGACCTTAAGGCTCATCTTGTTCCACCTCTCTTTCCACTACACCAGGCTGCTCCAAGCCCCATCCAGACAATCTGGGCAGCTGCCAGGACTTGGCTCCTCTTGCTGGGGACCCAGGTGCCCACACCAGTGGTAGCAACTATGTTGCTCCAAGCTGAGTCCTGCATTAAAACTGGTTCCAAGACTTCCAAGCATTAGCTGACACACTAATTTCCTCTCTTCCACTTCCATTCCTGGACTGCTGTCAGCTGAGGCGCCTTTTAAAATAAGTTATTTCCATCCAGTCTGCGGCTTTCCAAGAGAAGAACGAGTGTTGAACTTTATTTTTCTCATAATGGCTCCTCAGAGTCCCAGATAAGATCAAACCCTGGCTCCTTTGGGCTCTGTGCTCCACACATGTGGTACATCTCCTGCAGAACCCGCAAGAACAAGATGATCCATCTTCTGGGGTGGAAAGCTAAAGCATGGGGGGATAAGGTGACTTTTCCAGGAGTCTGCAGGCAGCCTGTCCCAGGGATGCTGCAGGTGCTCGTGTAAGACACTTGGCTCTCTGTGTTTGCTTCTCCCAAGGATCTTCCCAGCTAGAGAAGAGGGAAAACCAGGCTGTTTTCATGGTGCACTTGCTCTCCCCGGAAGCCAACAGCCCTTGCCGCCTGTCTGTGCCGCTCCTGTTATCGTGAATGTCAAGCACTTTGCAAACAGAGGCATTAAATGTCAGATCCTGTCCCTTACAAGCCCTGCTTGTAATTTGAATGCTCAGACATGCTCCGTGGTCACCTCAATCCCGTTTCCTTCCTCTGATAACAGCATCCCTGGTACCACTGTGCTGTGAGGTGAGGCCACAAAGCAGGGCTCTTTACACCGCTCTGGACCTTCATCCCAACGACTTCATCCTCCCTCCCTGATAGTCAGAAATACTCAGGATCAGATTTGCACCTGCCCCCCCTGCTTTAGGGGTGGTGCAGGCATTTTGGGTGGTATTTGGGTCCCAGTGACTCTGGTATCTCTGCTGGACCCTTTAACCATCAGAGCCAAGCATCCCTTGCAGCTGTGTCCAGGTGAGGGCCCTTCCCCTTAAAAGCTCCTGGCTCCAGCCGAGGCAGAGTTGCTCCAGGATTTCTTGTGTGGATTTGTCCTTGCTTTCCTCTTGGGTGGGATGAGGCATGAAGTTTGACGAGGCCAAGTTCAAGGTCCTGTGCCTGGGTCAGGGCAATCCCAGGCACAAATACAGGCTGGGTGGAGAAGGGATGGAGAACAGCCCTGAGGGGAGGGGTTTGGAAGTGGAGAAGAGGGAGACTTCAAACTGCCAGAGGGCAGGGTTAGATTGGCTATTAAGAAGAAATTGTTCCCTGGGAGGGTGGTGAGGCCCTGGCACAGGTTGCCCAGAGAAGCTGTGGCTGCCCCATCCCTGGAAGTGTCCAAGGCCAGGCTGAACAGGGCTTGGAGCAACATGGGCTAGTGGAAGGTGTCCCTGCCCATGGCAGGGGGTGGGACTGAATGGGCTTTTAAGGTCCCTTCCGACCCAAACTATTTTATGATCTCTCCCATCTCATGCTGCAAACCGTCTTGTGGCTTCTCTCCCTTCCTGCTTTTCTGTCAGTTCCCTGTTATTTGCTGTTATTTTGGATAACAGGGTGGCCCAGCAGTGACTGCCCTGTGTCCTTAGGGAGATAACAAGTTTCCCCCATTCCTGTATTACTGCTTTCCCCTTGGTGAGCACCCAGGTACTGAGCTGGTGCCTTTCCCAGCCCTGGCAGTGGGAGCAGCCAGGGTGGCTGCCAGCTTTCTGCTTGTTTGTCCTTGATGGGAAAGCTTTCCCCATGGAACTGAGGACGTGCCAGCTGCGAGTGCACGGGTGACACCAAGTGCTCAGCTCTGTTCCATTTGGTGTCTCTGAGATGGGGTTTCTCATTTGCACCGTGGCATTGACACAGTAAAATAATACATAAAGCACACACAATAAATTAAAGCAAATAGTGCATGTGCCGGCGCCCAGAAATTTGGGACTTGCTGCAAGGCTAACAAGATGCATTTTAATAATTACAAATGAACCTGTGGCCAAGAGAGCCTTCACTGAGCACACCTGTAATGAATGCAGATGCTGCTGCTCCCTCAGAATGCAGATAATCACATTTGCCAGTGCATTAGAGCTGATTTAGGGGTAAACAATAGCTTCCATCTGAATTTGTTTTACAACCTATTGGCTGTAGCTAGTACCTTTTTTCTTTTATTTGAAATAATTGTAAATATTTTACCAGGCCTTCACGCTGCAGTTGTTTTTTGGGTTTGTTCGTTTCGTGTTCGGTGGGTTTTTTAATGTTATTTATTATTTATTTACGGTGAATTGACAACAATTGTGTTCACCCTCCATCTAATCCAAGGAGCTCATGGTTGTTTCCTCCCCTCTCCATCCTTTGTCGGAATAATTGTTCTTCCCACAGTGCCTGCTGCATGGTTTGTAAGCTTATTTCAGGCTCAGCTGTGGGGATTAGTGATAACGCTGCTTATTGTACCAAGGTTCATATTATTTAAAACTGGAACTAGAACAAAGGCAATTCAATCCCAGCTCCTCTCTGCCTGGGATGCAACAGCAGTTACTGACGCTGTCCAGGAAATCCAAGGTATGAGCTGAGTCTCTGCCTGTCTGGAGGCTGGGGAAGGGAGATAAATCCAGCTGGGCAGGCTTCGTTCAGCCCCAGAGCTCGGGCAGGAGCAGGGAAGGGCTTTTCCTTGGGCTGCCCCTTCCCTGAGGGTTGTTATTAACTCCTCCTCAAGCACTGCCCGTGACCCAGAGATCTCCAAGTAGCTGGTGCAGCAGGGGTGGGATGTTGTGTTGCAGTGGAAATGCTCAGGTTTTATTTTCTCCCAGGTTAGCAGGGACTTGGGGGCGTCCCAACAGGTCCACACCAGCAGCTGAGAGTGAAGCTAGGGGTGTTCCCAGCTCTGGTGGTCAGCTGGCCTCTCACACACAGCCCTGCTGGAGCTGGGCTTTGGTTAAGGAGCTTGAGTTAACAGCCCTTTCCCCTCTCTGCTTGGCCAGTAATGTGAGACCAGGTCTCCAGCAGATAGCCCACATCATATATATATATTTA
Source organism: Neopelma chrysocephalum (assembly GCF_003984885.1). Lineage (NCBI taxonomy): Eukaryota > Metazoa > Chordata > Aves > Passeriformes > Pipridae > Neopelma > Neopelma chrysocephalum. The sequence goes on from NW_020897914.1 coordinate 2,575,945, forward strand.
TACACACACATATATATGTGCTTTAAGCCAGATTACTGCCAGGAATGCTCCCAAGAATGCCTTGGCACATGCAGAGCTGGTGTTCTTGGGCATCAAGTGTCTTTCAGGAGGCTTCTCCTGGTTAGAGCAGAGGAGCTTGTGGCAGGACTGTGTGGTCACCCTTGCCCTCGTGGTGGGAAGGCTGAGAGGGCTGGAGTTCCCAGGCTGGCATGGCAGCAGTGCTGGCATCACTGGACCTCTCCCCTGGGATTCGTCAACCCTCTGTCCCTGGCTATTCGTGCCTTCACTCTTTAGATTTCACTTGGGGATTCAAGGCATGAAGGAAAGAGTTGCTGCCTCTCTTTTCACGGAGCTTCTACAGTCATTGAGGTTCATGGAATCAGGGAATATCCTGAGCTGGAAGGGACCCACAGGATCATCCAGTCCAACTCCTGGCCCTGCACAGACACCCCAACAATCCCACCCTGTCCCTCAGACTGTTGTCCAAACCCCCCTTGAGCTCTGGCAGCCTTGGTGCTGTGCCCACTGCCCTGGGGAGCCTGGGCAGTGCCCAACCAGCCTCTGGGGGAAGAACCTTTCCCTGAGATCCAACCTGACCCTGCCCTGGCACAGCTCCAGCCATTCCCTGGGTCCTGTCCCTGGTGGAGGATTTTACTGTAATATTTTTGTCAGCAATGTTCAACTCCCTGCTCAGCTCTCCCTCTACCCCATCCCTGACCCCAAAATCCCACACTTGGTACACCCTGCATGGTGATGCTGAATTCTTCAGGCTGGGAGGTGCTGGTGTGCCCTGCCCTGGCCACTGCTGGTCCATGACCTGCCCATCACCCTCCTGTCCTACCCCAGCCACAAAAGGAGCAGAGCGTGGGGGGTGTGTGTGCACGGGGGGCGGTGAGAAACCCCAGACACACAAAAGCTGGAGGAACCACCAGCAGCTGTAACCCTGGCAACTGTGTCTCAGGATTTGAATGTAATTATACCTCGAACGTGATAAACACTCCGAAGGACTCCTTATGTGGAGATCATACTAAACAAGTCTTTGAAATTACCCTCATCAAATATTGATAGAGGGAGAGTTTTGTTAAAAAAATAAAAAAGGGGCAAAGGGAGAGGGAGAGAAAAGGCGAATTCTTGCTGCTGCCCACGGGCCGGGGGTTAATGAGGATCTGTTGGTTTATCACCACGGCGCAGGGCCCACCGAGGGCTCCGGCACACAGCGGAATTAAAAGCGGGGGCGGGAGGGTGAGGGAAATAAACCCATCAGGTGAGGCAGCTGTATCGATTGGCATTTTGTTTTATGTTTGGCATGCAGGAAAGCCATCCCAATAAACACCATTTATCTTGCCCAGCCCTGGCAGCCAGGGTTTAATTGCTTCGGAGGGGGAGTAGGCGGAGGAGAAGGGGCGTTTCTGAGGGTCCGTCAGGGTGCAGGGTTGTGTTGGTCAGCAGAGCAGTGAGGATGGAGATCTCCTCCCAGCTGTGGGTTTGGAGACTGTAGGCAGAATGTTTTCCATTGGGAGAGCAGGTTGAAGTCCCAGGTGGTTTCCAGCACCTGTGGAGCAGGAGTGGAAGAGCATCCCTGGAAGTTGTGGCGTTGGCTCAGTGTGGGGATGCTCCAGCACTCAGTGCTCCTTGCTGGTACTCATCTCCTGCCAGCACCCTCTGTCCTTGGAAGAAGCTGACCTTCCCTGGCTCTGGTAGTGTGTCAGGGAGGGAACTGGGCTGCACTGTTGTATTTTCACCCTCTCCTTATGCCTGGGAGGTGCAAGAGCTCTCCCACTTAATAACAACAGCATGGGTGGTGTTGGGACTGGCTGTTGTGCTCAGCAGGTGCCCTGTCAAATGCTTGGAGGAGCTTCGGTGAGCAGAGCAGCCTCTTGTCTCGAGTGATCTCCCAGCAAAAAGTGGGGCTGGGAAGAAAATGGGGGAAGAAAATTCCAGTGTTGCCCAGAAAAAGGAGCAGCTAAAACTTCATCGGAGCAGAGGCTCTGGAGATGTGGAGGAGGAGGAGAGGGAAACAGCTCTTCATTCTGGCTCTGCAGGCAATGAGTGCCAGGGAAAGAAGGCTGGAGAGGGCCAACTTTGAGAATTACTGGTTGTGAGGTACTTAGTGATTTTATGAGTTTGCTTTTAATGGGGAGAAGAGGCAAAGAGCTGAGCACATGGGTGCCCTGGCTGCAGTTTTGGTTGTTGTGACTGTTGGCTGATTGACCATAACTAACTCTCACCTGGACTGATGGAGACCTGGAGGTAAAGGTGTGTTCTCCCTGTGTGCTGGAGATAGGGGGGTGGTGGTACCAATGTCCTCTGATTCACCTGGCCAGGGGTTTTATCACTTTAAGTGTTTCTAGAGACAACCCGAGCACCAGAAAAAACATCTCCATGGGATCCACTGTGGGAGCAGCAGCCAGTGCTGTGGCCAGGGGTGACTGGGAGTGCAGCCAGAGGACAAGCAGGATCCTTCAGTGTTTTAATATGAGTGATGGAGGCATGATGGAATTACCAGCTTGGTGGAGAGCTGTCCACCCCTGGTGGAAAACCTTCGCCATCAAGCATCACTATTCCTGGCAGGCCTGCACTTAAAACCATCTCTCAGCGCTCTCAGAAGGGACCTGGCAAACGTCTCCTGAGCAAACAGAAAACCACTTTTCAGCTCCAGCCACCCAGATCTGCAAAGTCAATCTGATGCCAAGAGATGTGCCAGGATAGATGATGGCTTTGCAGCCTGTGACAGAACAAGAGTGACACAAAGCTGCGGAGACCCACATGACATGTCCCTTGGTCCATCCCCAGCTCTGTGCCAGGCAAACACGCTCTTTTTGCTGAGAGCAGCAGACATGGCTGCAATGCACAAACACTGGAGCCCCACCAAGCACTGCCGGTGATTTTATGGGCTGCTTGGAAACAGCTGGAAACCTCTGTGATGCCAGTGCTGAGTATTAGTTACTGTTACTGTAGCTGGGAGTGGAAAGAAGGGCGAACTGCAGCTCTAAAGGATGCTTTTGGGGCTGATGGTCCAACGTAGAGGGTGGGTTTCTGGAGCACGAGTCAGCTGTGGCTCGGGTGTGGAAGGCAGGGAGTCTGTGGTGGTGGGTGATGGTTGCTGAACAGCACGGAGCGTGTTGGAGGGAAAGGGCTGCAGGTTGTCCTCTGAAATGTATTTCACAAATGATTTAAAGAAAGCTGCACTAAGCTTATGGCTGCCCTGCCTCCTGCAGAGCTGCTGGCTGGAGCCATTCCATCCAAGGACAGATTGGGGTGGATCCTGTCTAGTATGTGCTGGTGAGCACTCGCTGTGAGCTGGAACAGGGAAGAGGGATCTGGACAGCATGTTGTATCTGAAGCCTTTGAGGAGAGATCCAGATGGTGTCTGCATCTCTTGTTTATCAGGCTAAAAATAAATAACTTTAAAAAATCTCAGTCTTCCTTTCCCGCTGAAAATTACCATGATTTCCTCATTCTGGAGCCTTTGGAAGGGACGAAGGGAGCTGGGTTCATACACAGCACCCCTGGGAAATGCTCCTGCCATGGGCAGAAGGTGCCAAGGGCTGTGCAGATGCTTTGAAGGGAGAGGTGTGTGTAGGAGGACAGATGTGGACGCACATCACCTGGAGGGTGTGCAAGGAGGAAATATCAGCTGAGGGTAAAAACGGCGCTTTGACCTTTTGGAAGAGCTGTCTGTGTGAGGTGGCTGAGGTGCAGTGAATCATTTAACAGAACAGCTGAATCCTTGGGCTGAGCCAGGCGAGGAGTGTCCCAGCAGAGGAGCTGCTTCTCCCAAGAAGACTCCCAGGGTTCATGCTTAGATGGTTCCTTTAAAGGTTAATTCTCAGTGGCAGCATCTGCAAGAAAACCTGGAGTACTCAGAGGGAACTCAACCCGCTTCAAAGGGTCTTCATGTTTGTGGGTCTTTTTGGTCTTTGTTTCTTAAATGTTAAAATTTGCTCTTATTCATTTCTCGAGATAAAAAAACTAAAGAGAAAAAGCCAACCCTCCAAGCTGGGCTCCCAGTGCAGAGGCACAAAGAGGCAGCCGTGCTGTTCTCGGAGCCGATGGCACGGTGGGCTGAGCTTCCTCCTGCTCCAAGGTGGCACAATAAAGAGCTCCTGCAGTCATCTTTTTTTCCTAGGAGTTGCATTGTTAAAACCTTCCGTGGGGAAATCCAGGGACTGTAATTGCTCTGGTCTGACTCTGCCTGCTGAGCCGCCTGAATTAAGTGGGTGTTTTGGCATCCTGAGCAGAGCCTTGTGGGAAGTGACCTTCGCCTTCCGCCGCTGCACTCTGCAACCTGCCGCTAATTAGGATGGAGAGAGCCCTCCTTTGTTTCCAAACACCAGTTTACCTCCGTGCCCGCGTTCTGCCGGGAGCTGCCCGGTGTGACTCGGCGCATAATGAGCGGGGCACAGCGGAGGGTCGGGCTCCGGCACCGCCGAGCGCGGCTTTTAACACGGCGGAGCTGAGCGGGAGGGCGAGCCCGGCCCCGAGCCGCTTGTGGAGCCTATTCACGGCACAGCCTCTCATTAGCCAGCCTCGGAATTAACATCTGAAACGATGCTTTGTGGGAAAAAAAAAAACAAAACGTAATAAAAAGCATCACTTCCAGGGCTGCTTTCAGCCGGTATTTGCAAACTCGGGAGTGGCATCAGCGCACTGGGAGAAGGGCATCGCTGGAGCTGCAGGTGGGAGGGGTTGGGCAGGTGTCAAAGGTCCACAGCTCCCTTAGAGAGTCACAGAATGGTTTGGATGGGAGAGGACCTTGGGGATCATCCAGTTCCAACCCTCATGCCGTGGGCAGGGACACCTTCCATGAGCAATGGGATTTGCCTGTCCTTGGGGCCATTCACCCAGGCCATCCCTCCTCTGATGAGAACTGCCTTGGCTTCAGGCACTGTTTTACCTGGGGTGGATGATGAAGAGTTTCTGCCTTTTGGAAAGACACTGATTTCCAACCCTATAAAAAAGGGACAGTGATGATCAAGTTTTCAAAGGTAAAACTCAGAACATCCCCTTCAGGAGAAACTGGAATATGGGGCACTTAGAGGGTTCAAGCCAAATTTACTCAGAAAGATTAGTTAAACTGTGTTGGAGTTCTCTGTGAATGCCCCCCTTCAAATGCAATCTGATTAACATCACTTGTGTTGGAAATGGTGTTGGAATTAATGTCACTTCGGTTCTGAATGAGGACACACTGCAGGGATTTGCTAACTTTGAGGAAATCCACTTTAAACTCTCGCCTCAAACTCTACCCAGTGCTCCCTGTGAGACAGTGTTTGGCCACAGCTGGGGACAAGCAAACAAGGAACCCAACAGACATATTTGGATGTGTGAAAGACCTCTGCCTGTGCTCTAGAAATACTTAGACCCCAATTCTTCTGAGACATCTTGGATAAAGAGGATTCAACCCAAAAAGCATCAGGCATATGAGTGAGGTGAGCAGAGGGTTGGAGATGCATCTGCAGACAGCTCAGCTCCCAGGAGGACATCCATGCAGTCAAAGAGACCTCCTCAAGCAGAGGCTGCTGCTGCTGCAGATCTGGTCACTGCCTGCTGGCACGTGGAGCTCACCCCTTGGAGACCGGCAGGCCCTGCCAGGCACAGGACCTGGAGTGGGCAGAGTGGAGGGGGTGTTGCCCTGGGATCAGCCATGGGCTAAAACCATCCCTGTGGCAGGGGGCTGGTCCCTCTGGGGCAGGTGGTGTGGCAGCTCTTGGCTGGAGCCAGAGAAACGTGCTCTGCACCTGAATCAACAGGGTTTGGGATGTGCCAGGCAGCGAGCAGGTACTCAGAGGAGAGGGCTGTGCTGGAGAAGGTGGTGCAGAGACAGAGTAATCCACCCTGCAGGGACCTCAGAATGAGCAGGCCACGTCAGCTCCACCTCAGCACCATCCTGCCCAGGCTTATGGATGGAGTCTTGCAGGCTGGCTGCCTTTGGGCAGAGCAGATGCTCAGGTGATGTCTGGGTGGAGCAGGATCACAGCTGACACGGGCAGGAGTGGCAGCACTGCTCCTGATGGGACCCAGGTCAGCTACTCCTGACCAGCTCGGGCAGCCCCAGCCTGGGTCAGGGCCTGGCAGCAGATGGAGAGGTGACTGTGCTGCTGCCTGCCCTGGGTGCTGCTGTTGTTCCGTGTTCACTAAGGTACCCAGGGAGTAGGTTGGATCTCAGGGAAAGGTTCTTCCCCCAGAGGCTGGTTGGGCACTGCCCAGGCTCCCCAGGGCAGTGGGCACAGCCCCAAGGCTGCCAGAGCTCCAGGGGGGTTTGGATGATCCTCTGGGGCACAGGGGGGGACTCTGGGGGATGTTCCTGTGCAGGGCTGAGGGTTGGACTGGGTGGTCCTGGTGGGTCCCTTCCAGCTCAGACATTCTGTGACTCTGTGGTGCCCCACCCCCTGTGTGTGCTCCCTGAGGATTACCTGGCATGAGCTTTCCAGGAATTGCCACTCAGCAAGGACAGTGCAGTGCACAGGCTGCCTACCTGCCACCTCCTTCCCTCCTCACCAGTTTTCCCTGTGTCCCTCAATGCTGCCGGGAGATATTGAAGCTTGGATAGTAGCGCCGAGTTGGCAACTTTTAATATTGCTGAAACATAATCAGCTTTTGCTTCTACAGCAATTAGCATGTTATTACCCATAATGTTTTGCATGGCAATTTTGTTGTAAACATTTGTACTAATTCACCATAACCTAATTATTTTTATGACACATAATTATGAAATATTTTTGGAGGAGGAATGGTTTCATTTTCTATTTATACCATTATTTCCTGGAAGTGGCAGTTATTTTTAACACCAGGAAACAGTGTCTTCCCCCTTCCCCAATTAGCCCTTTCTACTTACTGCCTCGACTTGCTTGGATAGCGCAGTAGCTGGGACGACGTTCTTATGGAGATGTGTGATGGATTCCAGGAGAGACTAATTGAGCTGTAATTTGTGGTGGTGTGATGCGTAAATGGAGGAACATAACAAGTGGTTTTCTGTGCTGCTCGGTGGGTACATGTGGTGAGTCCCAGTTACAGCATCTGCCCTAATGTCCCTTTCCAGAGTATTTAAGGACAGAGCCACGTGGTGAAGCCGCTGCCTCAGGACTGCGTTTCTCAGGATTGCAACCACCCTGAGCTTGGAGACAGGACCTCTTCAGGGAGGTGCTCTTGGGTTTCGTAGGATTTCAGAATCTCCTGAGTTGAAAAGGACCCACAAAGATCATCCAGTCCAACTCTTGGCCCTGCACAGGCACCCCAACAATCCCACCTTGTCCCTGAGAGCGTTGTCCAAACCCTCCTGGAGCTCTGGCAGCCTTGGGGCTGTGCCCACTGCCCTGGGGAGCCTGGGCAGTGCCCAACCAGCCTCTGGGGGAAGAACCTTTTCCTGAGATCCAACATAAACCCCCCTGACACAGTTTTTGACATCAGTAACCTCTTGCTCAGTCCTTGGCATCCCTGGACCAGAACAACTAAGAGATTCCTCAGTCCCCCCCGTCTTCCAGCTTGGTGTAACTGTGTGACTTACTGAGAGAAGGGGAGTGGAGGGTACCAGAGGTGGGTGGGGATGCCTGAGGAGCCAGGAGAAACATCTGGGCTGTGCTCCAGGCTCCAGAGAAACATCCTGGGCCCGAGCTACAGAGGCAAATACAAAATGTGTGTCTGGAGGCCAGCAGTGCTGAGCCCAGCCTTTCAGGCTGATGTGAGAGGGGGGTTTGAATCCCTGCAGCAACATTTAATGGCAAGAGGCCTTCCTTAATCACATTCATGGAGGCACTGTATAGAAAACGGTCAGAATTCAGGCTCACTCTTAACAAGTATGAAACTTGGCAGGCTGAAAGGCTTGTATATCTTGTCTGATCTCCAGTCTGGAGAGGTCTCAAAACGGAGCCATGTGTAGTGCATTGACATCTTAAAAGAATTTCTAAAAAAAAAAAAAAAAAAAAAAGGCCTTTCTAGATGATTGTATGTCATATAAATGAGATTTATTTCAATGCCTGTCATGATAGTTGAGGCAGTAACAAATCCAGTAATTGCCAGTGCTACGGTCGCATACGCTCTGAATGTTTAACTCTGAGCTACATTTATACACGGGTTTGAGGTTATTTAGTGAATCCTTTGCCCATTTTTCTCTCTCTTCTGGTTGGTGGCTGTGGAGTTATGTGGTGTGTCAGCCACGTTGAGCGTGGTGAGTGTTGCATGCAGGCTGCTGTCTCAGAACCTGCCTATAATTAGCTGTTAATCGTGTGTGACTGATGAAGACCGTGGAAATTGGGTTAAGGGAAACTCAGTGGCCTTTTAAAATCATTCCCAGTGCTGGATATTAGTGCAAAGTCACACTTCCGGGAAGCCTCCAAGTAATCAGAGGTGCAGAGCTGAAATGAGACAGTGATTTTTTGTGACTGCAAGACCTAAGAACTGAAGTGGGTTATTACATTTTAGCAGTTTTTTGCCCTCCCTGAATACCAAGAGCCAAAAGTGACTTGTCCCACAGCCCTTCTTAAATGAGGTGGCCTTGTTCTTTGGGTTATTCACCGCCTGTCAGAAAAGAGAAGGTGACTTGCAAAGTTCTTTCATCTCCAAACTTGTTATCCTTGATCTTTCCGCAGAAGTAATGACTTGAGATAGTGTAAAGACTATCTCACGAAATATCTGGAAAATTAAGTGAACTCCACGCTGGGTTATGATCCAGCTGATACTGACACCGAGGTTATCCTTGGCAGAAGTTGAATATTTCGTGCCCAACTGTCAGTGGGACTTTTTTTTTCCTTCTCCCCAGGGATTACACCTCAACAAGGTCATTCCGAACATCAACAAACAGTAACAAATGTGTCAAAACTCCATCCCGTGTTTGATGTCTGTCAGCTGAACTCCCTTAAAGGCACCACCAACTAAGCATCCTGGGCAGGGATTTTGGGATTGAGTCAAGGAGATCTCGAAGGTCCCTGGCAGTCACACTGATAACACGGGGAGGTCACTTTTGTGTGTGGTGACTTTCTTGCATGAGATCTGTAAGATACAACAAATACAGTTTCAATGGATGGAAATGGGTCAGTCCTGCTGTTTCAGTCCCTGTGGGGAATTGTGTCTGGGGTGGGAGCAAACAGAGGATACATTTGTATTTCCAAGGTAGCTGATAAAGATCAGACTGACCTGATCTAATGCTCTGGAGGTCAGGAAATTAGAAATAAGGGTTCATTGCAGTGGAGAAGTTTCCTGGCTCATCACAGTCAGGAGGTCTCCAATATACTTGATGCTCCAGGAGATAACTTTCAGGTCTTGGCACTGCTTTGTTTTTTTCAGGAATGGGTAAAATAAAAACAATAAAAGGAGACAAAGACAAAGGACACATCTTCTATATCAAGAATCTTATGAAAAATTCATCTCTTATCACTGCTGGAGGTGTTATGAAGACCGAGTTAATTGTGTGTGTGATCCTGTTTGTTAGAGTAGCCAGATTAGTATCATCTACTCATAAAAAATCCCCAAAATATTCCACCTGTTTCAATTTCACTGGAGAGCACGTTCATCTCTGCTGTAACCTGCTGGGCCACATGCTTGCTGTATATGTGAAATTAATACTTTATTACCATCTATTTTCAAATGCCTTGGCAGAAGGGGGCGAGATGGGCAGCCTGTGATCTCGAAGCACATCTTGAAGTGCTCGTCAAAATGGAGTTTAAAAAGGCTTTTGGAGGTGATGCAGGTGTCAGAGGGTTTGTCCGTGGTGAATCCATCTGTGTCAGCCTGGGGCTGAGGGAAGCCACGTGCAGGGCTCACAGGTACCTGAACGCTCCGAAGCCAAATGTGTGTGAGCTCATCCCGGCCGGGAATGTCTTTTGTTTCCCTTGATTGTGCCTGAAATGTGCTCGTGGGTTTTGCAGGGATGTTGAGGGAGCATCGCAGGAACCGACAGATGGGCTCGCACACACCCGGGAAGGTGGCTGAGACATAAGTGTTCCAAATTTATGGTGGCCATAAAGAGCCGTGGAGATGATTGATTCTGCTCATTGCTCACGCAGATAACGACGGGTTTTAGAGTAAAGCAGTAACTGATAGCCTCTGAGCTGGGAATTAAATTTCTCCTTCCATGATGTCATTATGATGTCATACTTCATTGCCTGTAATTTGACAGTCTGTCAGGGACCAAGGCTGCTGTCAGCCTGCTGGGGTTCACGTGTGTGACATCACACGTGCTGTCAGCTCTGGGCTCTGATGATGGTGCTCTTCTAATTGTGATTTAAAATGCTTTCCTGATGGGGGAAGTTATGGCTTTCTCAGGGCATATTGTGTTCCAGGCCAAATGCTGCCGTGGCCGAGGAGGGGGTGTCGTTTGGAAAGGTCTTTGGAGGGCAGTGAGTGTAATTCTTGGTGCTGTGTGTTCAGAAAAATATGGGTTCTGTAGCCTGGAGGACACTGTCACAGTGAGAATGATTGTTAGGGGATGAAAGGGTGGCTGACACTTGTAATCCTCACGTCCTTTGCCTCCCCTCTTCAAAGGAATATTGAACTGCAGTCCTCTAAGGACAAAGAGGAGAGAGAAGAAATATGGTCCCAAACTCGTGCATGGCCAGGCTGGTTGATGGATCCTCATGGTCCTCCTTGGAATGTACCTTCTGCTCAAATGAGGACTTTGGGAATAAAGAAACCCCAGGTGATAAGTAATGTACCTCTTAATTCTAATAAGAGGCTTTCTCCTCCTGTCCTGGGGAAGTGTGTCTTGCCTTTTCCAACCCCTGGCTCCTGGACCTAGGAAAAGGTGCTCCCAAGGGCAGGTGGAAGATGAGCAGCGAAGCCAGGCCTGGGCTGTGGCTGCTCAGATTTAGTGAAGGATTCAGGTTGGGATTTGGTTACCATGGTGATACACGTGGTTTTTAACCACGATGGAGGGATGGGTGGATGGAGGAGGGTACAGCAGTGGGCTGTAATCCTGTGTTCCCAAGGCCTGGACTTCCCAGGAGAGCACACCAGGCCCTGCAGTGCTCTGACCGCAGCGAGCTGGTGGAAAGCCCAGAGCACACATTTTACTCATATACATTATACAAAATCTCTATTTTCTCTTTTTGCTTTGGAGAGGGAATTCTCCTGGAGCAGGTCTCTTGTTTGAGCACACAGTCATCCTCTTCAGCCCTTTGGACTTCTATCTGTAACCCCCCCGTGCTGGTTATTTCTAAGTAGAAGGTTTATTTTGACACTTCTGCTGTGTCCCATCCTCCCTTCAGCCTCCTCCCCAGCTGGCTGAACTGTGTCTGGATTCCCTCGAACAGAAGGGGAGGCACAGGAGCAAAGTCTGTCGTTTTTTTCCCCAAGCCTGTGGCAGCAGATTGCAGCATTTTCTGTCAGCTCATTAATTCCGAGGGCATTAACTTCCGAGGGGGAAAACACTGGGAATACCAAGGTTGCTGCTCGGATGTTATAAATAACACATTGGGTAGTTCTGGAGTGGTAGAGAGCTCAAAAGCTGCCAGGTTTTCCTGGGAATACCTGGAGCTGTTCTGTGTTGGAGCTCAGAGTTAATGGAAGAGCCTGTGCTTCCGTGGCCAACACAACTTGTCCAGTGTGGAAGCAGTAAAGAGTAAATGTGGGATCTGTGGTCCTGGAACAGCAGGTTAAGCTTGGTATGTTCCTGCTGCCAGCTCGTAGGAACAACCCTCCAAGAGTAAAGTGATATTATTTCTGGATTGTGGCAGATATGTTGTCCCAAAACTGCACCAGGAAACTTTAGGAAGTTGACATCAAAGCTCCCACTGATATTCAGTGTCTCTCTGGTGGGTGCCAGCTCTTGCAGAAGGAGAAAACCAAATCAAAGACACGGAGGCAGCAGCAGTGACACTGATTTTTTTGGTTTGTTTTAATATTTTAAGGTTTTTTGGTTTTTTTTTATTAAAAATGCACCCCTGTGGCACAGCTGGCTACTTGCTCAGCACAACAGCACCAGAGAGGAAATTCCTTCCCAGCGCTCACAGGTGATCAACTTACACATTGAAGCATGAAGTTTGATTACCCTTGTAACATTTTATTAGCTTGCATAGCTGCAAATGTTATTAATGCTCATAAAATTATCCAGTCCTTTAAAATGTCTGTTCCACTGGTGTGTGTCTCCATGACTTCCTGGGGTAGTGGATTCCAGAAGTGACTGCGCTGGGTCAAGTCGTATTTTTATTTTATTTCTCTTAAATCTACAGCCCTTTTGTTTCATCAACTGCCCCCAGTTTGCTTTTAAATTACAGGGCAGGCCAATGTGGGGCTGGTTTTGATGGCAAACTTTGCTCTTCCATGGATTTTATTATTTTTTTAGTATACTGATATTTTCATGTATAGAATGTATTAATGAGTGATGTATGTTTGTGTATATATGGAGATGCCTGCAAGTGTGTGCATCTCTACATGTATAAACACATACACACATGTATTTTCTGTGTCACTTGGGCACCTTGGTGGGTGTCTTGGGTGCTGTGGTTTGGTGCAGGGATCCCACCCCTTCTTCTCTGCTGGTGAGAGATGCTCTGAGAGGCAGAGCAATAGCAGGGAAGAAAAATGCTGCTCTGAGCTGTGTGTCAGCAGACTTCAGACACAATGGGGCCCGTGTTTCCAGACAAGCCTTTTTAGCTAATTAGCTTAGTAAAAAATCTATTTCTCTTCTTAAATTCCCTGCCATCCATCCACCTAATAGAGTGAAGCAGCTCTATATTGTGTGAGGGGTATGCAATGCATCATCTCTCTCCAGTATTTATCTCATCGCTCCCAGCCTGCTCTCTCCATCTCTCTGTCCACAGGAGCTGCCTGGTCGCCCTTTCTGGCTGCTCCCTTCTGCCAGTGACTGTAATGGGAGTGTGCTGGAGTTCTCCTCGTGTTCTGGGGGTCCCTTTGCTGTCCCACAGCAGCTCAGCCATGGCCTTGTCCTTGCTTGTCCGCTGGTTTTCCTACAACAAACACCCAGAAAGCAGAGATTCCTGCAGCTGTGTGGTCTGGGAGACCTCCTTGCCCTGCAACCCACGTAGGGTCTGAGCTGGTCTCCACCATCACCTCTGGAGCTGGGATGGGTGAGGGAAATCAGGAAGAGCTGCTTTGGCTTCAGCATAAGGTGGGCAGGAGGATACCCCCCCTGAATTTTGGTTGTGTGGACAACTGAGTGGGAACATCTCTTTTGGAAAGACATCCGAGTCTCACAGACCCATATGGCAACAATTTTCACCTCAGGTCTGGATTTGGACGTTGCAGCTCCAGCCTCCGGCTGTTGGATTGCAGTGAGCAAGATTAAAGAGCCACTAATATTAACCATTGTTTTGGGCAGGAATGCATGGACCAGAGTCAAGTTGCTTTTTAACTTCCTTCTTGGGAAACTAAACTGAGTGAACTCCTTAAGGTTCTCACCTTAAGGCTGTTTTTTCACACCCAAAATTATTATCGTAGCCATTGTCTGAACTCGCCGTTTCTGACAGTATTTTTTTTGTAGGTGTGAGCACAAAAGCTGGACACAATGTTCTTGCCAGCACAGGGTAGAAATGTGAAATACAACTCCCTTTATACTCCACTGGGCACGGGAAGTGTGGCTGGCCCCGGGTTGGTGCTGGAAGCCCTTGTTTAGCCAGATGTCTCCCCTGACCTTTGCTCGCTGCCCCACACGGGGCATGAACCCTCCTCTGCATCCCGGTGAAGTGTGCTGTGCTTGGCCACGCTGCTGGACGTGTGTGGGCTGTCAAGTACTCGGGGGTGTCAGGCTTGGGGATTGATAAATGGTGAGCTGGTCACTGCTTTCCTGGGCTCTGCTTTTGTTTACAGCTCTTGAGATGTTGGAGGAACGTGGAGTCGGCTCCTCTGGCTGGAGGAGAAGAGCTGCCGCATCGAGGCTTTGTCTTGAATCCTTTAGGTTTTTTTAATCTGTTTACAAGCTCACATTGTATGAAATTGTTGAGCCCTCATTAGTTTACCAAGAAAACATATTTCCTACAGCGTGGTGACCTGTCCTTGTGTGGAGTTCCTGTGCTATTATCCCCTGCAGATGCTCTCAGCCGTTTTTCAACGCGTTGCTGAAAACCTTTGAATGTGAACTGTGAGCTGCTGTGGTCCTTCCCCTCCTTCATGTATCTTTTTACTGACTTGCTTGTTTTAATAACAGAAATTAAACAGTGTTGGGCAACGATTTCTAAAACTGTTTAAAAACAGAACAAAAGCCCAAGAAAATTCTGGAACAGAATGCCTTTGTTGGCGAGAGTTAAGGTTTGTAAATATTTATTCTTCACGAGCAAAAAATATCAGGCTGTTGTGAGAGAAAAAACCCAGGCAATTCAAATTTAAAGAGACAGCCCTGCATAGGAATGGGGAGCCTGCAGAAATGTCAATAGGTCAGGCCCAGCCATGGTATTGGCATGCAAGCTCCTCTGCCTTCCCAATCCATGAGAGCACTTCCTATCCTTTGTTGTAGTTTGGAAAACAGATATGAGTGTGTTTGTGTTTCTGTGCTCCTCGCAGTGGATTATTAGTGCTCAACCTGTGTGGGAGACCATTGTCATCCCAAAGCCTGCCTTAGGGTCATGTTTATGTTGGATATTAGGGAATATTTCTTCACTGAAAGGGTTGTCAAGCACTAGCACAGGTTGACTAGAGCAGTGGTGGAGTCCTCATCCCTGGAGGGATTTAACAGCCACGTGGATGTGGCACCTGGGGACACGGGTGGCCTTGGCAGTGCTGGGGGAATGGCTGGACTCGATCTTAGAGGGCTTTTCCAACCTAAACAATTCTGTGGTTCTGTGCTGTGTGGATGCAAGGAGGAGACCTTGAAAATGTTTTCCCTAAAGGAAAAATTCTATGACAACTCCTTTTGACTGGCCTTTGGCGTGTTTTAGAAGCAGAGCAAGGCACGGAGCATGTTGTGCCAAGGACAGAGAACTTGTAGATGTGGCACATGGGGACATGGTTCAGTGGTGGGCTTGGCAGTGTTGGGATAATGGTTGGAGTTAATGATCTTAGAGAGCTTTTCCAACCTTAATGATTCTGTGATTCTCTAAATGACCTGCTAACACGTGATGGAAGGCCCCACCTCTTGGCTCTGCTCTCCCACTCGCTGCTCCTGGCTCTGCTTTGACGGCTGTCTTTTGAAGCTGGCTGGAACAGTGATCCCAAGACACCTTCCCTGGCTCCTGCCGAGGGTCAAAGTAGTTAATGGGTTTTGCTGAATGATCAGGGGCTCTCTAAACCTTGGTGTGGCTCCCTGGATGCTGATGACTGGCATTGAGGGGTAGATTTCCTGAGTGGCTCTGCCTGGCCAGACCCTCTGGAAGCGGCATGAGGCTTCCAGGGTGTGTTGGCTGCCTGGAAAATCTGCTGGGGACTTGGCTCTCCAGGAGCTTTGCTTCCTGCAAAGGAAGGAGGCTACTATTGCATGCTTCAGTTTTGCAAAGTCAGGGTTTTAAGCTGGAAGTTGGGCACGGGAAGTTTTTCCTGAAGTAAATGAAATAAATAAAACAAAAGTATGGGCAAGGAACTGAAGGCACAGCAAGGCCTTTGTTCTGCTTTGTATTCTGGCCTACTCTGTCCAGCTCTGCATTAATCTCTGGTTTACTGTGCAGCCTTGGTGCTCAGACACCAAACCCTCAGAGGAAGCGTGTGCGCAGGTACTCGTGGAGGTCACCTCACCCCACATCTTCGGGGCGCCGCTCGCTTTTTGTGAGCAATAATTCACTGCTGCTGTGGTACCTTGATTTCCCCGTCCTGGCGGGACGTGCCCTGCCTGGGCAGCAGGAGGGAAGGCTGGGAGCTGAACCCAGCAACGGCTCCTGCAGCCAGAGCAGCCGTGATGAAACGGCTGCGGCGAGGAGCAGTGACAGCCCGGCGCCTCCTGTAGCCGTGACCTTCCTGATCCCGAGCCAAAGGTCACGGGCGGCAGCAGAGCATTTCAAAAATAAGCCACCCTCTGAATCCAGCAGCTGAGAATTGGGCTTGGGGCCGGTGGAGAGCTTCAGCTCGGGCTTTGGGCTGCGGGATGTGATGAGCATTCACAAGCTGCCTCGCTTCCTCAGAGTTGCTGTGTTTGGCAGGAATTAATGGATCTGGAAGAGGATGCCGCGGTTGAAGCGCCCGGGTCAGGTAACAGCAGGCCTGGAGGTGACGGGGTTTGCTCTGCCAGCTGTTTGACAGTCCTGCTGCCGCCCTGCATCGAGCAATTAGAGCTCCACGGAGCTCGTCCCTGCGCCTCGAGTTGTGACGCCTCTCGTTTGCAGGCCCCGCTGTGGGGTCCTGTGGGCGTGTTCCACCTCGTGGAATGGCCACCTAACGAGCCCTGCGTGATTAGGCTGGAATTGCTGTGCTGGGGGGTGCCCGTTTCACCAGGGCTGCTCCATCTCCCCTGCCCCGGTGGCAGCAGCTTTCCTCCCATCTCTGACTTCTGCAGGGCTGGGGAGAGTGGGGGATTTTTATCTTCTCCCGTGCAGTTAATTAGGAAGCATTCCAGTTTGTGCCGTGTGGTGGGGAGTGTATCCAGGCTGCTCAGCGATGCCAGCAGAGAACAGACCTTGCAGAGAAAGCAGGAATTCCTGATCCTGCTCCCTAATTTGGGATGAGCTCAAATTCACCAGCAGACAAACTCTAAGCTTTAAGTCTTTAAGATTGCAGCCCCTCCTGCAATCAATGGCACTAGAGAAGGGGAAAAACAGAATATTCATCTAAGAGTTGGCCTGTCCTTGGGCTGGAAGTGCTGGTTAGCTGAGCGTTGGGTCAAGGAATCGGAGCAGGACTTGGCTGATGGAGGATGCTGAGTTCATGGGGAAACAAATTGCTTAGCAACTCCAAGTGGTCTTCACACAGCAGGTCAGCAGCAGCTCTTGCTGGGAGTTGTGGGCTAAACAAATTAGTCTGGTGTACCAGAGAGCAAACTGCATTATGTGTCATTTGGGATTAGATGAGCTCTGTGATGGGATTAGGCTGGGCCTTGGAGCTCCTGGAGAAGCTCCCACACCCAGGAATGGGCCTCCAACCCGAGCATGCAGTGAGGGGAGCAGGTGTAGCACCACACACCATCCAAACGGGCTCGTTGTAGAATCATGGAATAATTTAGATTGGAAAAGCCCTCTAAGGTCATTGAGTTCCACCATTTCTCCAGCACTGCCAAGGCCACCACTAACCCACGTCCCCAAGTGCCACCCATGTCCACACCTCTTTTAAATCCTCCCAGGGATGGTGACTCCACCACTGCCCTGGGCAGCCTGTGCCAGTGCTTGACAACCCTGAAGCAAGTTTTCCTAATATCCAACCTAATCCTCCTCTGGCATAACTTGAGGCCGTTTCCTCTTGTCCTGTCGCTCGTTGCATGAGAGAAGAAACCAACCCCCACCTGGCTGCAGCCCCCTTTCAGGGAACTGTAGAGAGCAATTATTTTCTTGCCAGCAACTGCTGGGGTGTCAGGAATGAGAAAGAGAAGTGGCCCACGTGCTTCAGGCCGGGCAGGATGATCTATTTACATGTGATTGACACCGGGAAAACATCAGTGAAGCCTTGCAGTGGGGTGGCAGCTCATTGGGATTCAGGCTCAGTCGCTGTTCATCCTCTGGAAAAGGCACCACCTGGCAGGATCACTCACCTCGACCCTTGGTGACAGAAAGGGACAGCCACCAGCTCTCGGTCACCAGCGGGGCATGTCACTGGAAATGACAAACCGGGAGGGAAGGAGAGGGGGATTGCACGAGGGGTGCCTGGAAGAAACATCTGACTCGGCTGAGCTCAGGGAAAGCCGAAAGAGCAGCTGCTGCTGCATAAATACCATGCTCCATCCTCTTCTGGACAGGCAGGAGAGAGACTCCTGCCTGCCACAGCAGTGGGGATGTGCTCCTGGAGGCCAGGAGGCTTGGACATGGAGTGGTGTGGGGAGGAGCAGCCTGCAAGCTGGACTATGTTGGGGTAGAAATGCCTGGCTGGGACAGATCAGTGGGTCATCTAACCCATCTCCCTGCCTCCATCATCAGCAGCAGCAGGTGCCCTGTGGGTCTGGCCCCTCTTGCCATCCATTCCAGTTGTGTCCAGCATCTAGGAAGAGGGGATTAGAAAGTATCTCTCTTGCTTTCTCCTTGTAGTATCTGCTGTTTGAGTTTACCTCAAGTCCATGAATCTGTTTAATCCGGTTTTGCTGCCTGGTGGCCCCGTGCTTTGATGCTGATTTGCCATCACCCACATCCCAGCTGAGTTTGTTGTTGTACCATCCCATCTGTATGAGGGTTGAAGAACCTCCCACCAGTGGTGCTCTGTCACATCACTGAGTGTGGGAGGAGGCTGCAGAACATCTTCTCTCCGTCCTGCCCCATTCCCACCTCTTGGCACGTTTAAACTTCTTGGCTGAGGCAAGAACTTAGGTAAGACGTTGTGTGGTGGGGGTACATGTTCCTGCTGATCTGACTTGTGATCTCTGCTCCTGCCTGAATTAAGGGTCACCCCCTGACTCTGTGTCTTGCTCCCACTCAGAACTCAGAGGGCTTTTCCCAGCTGGAGCTCCAGGCAGAGGGATGAGGGATGGTGTCTGCTGTTAATCCGTGTTGATAGGTAAGCTCCGAGTGGATCACTCTGCTCAGGGGAGGCACTTCTTCACAGTCATTAACCTTTATTTGGTTTGGTTTATTTACTCAGGTGGCGAATTAGGTCACACTGAAGTGGCTTCTGTTAAACTGAGCAATGGCCACTTGAATCTGGAGTGATTGTGTCCACACTGAGGTTAATGCAGTTTAAGCCAATCACTTTAAATCCACCCTTGCTGCTACGAGGAGGGATTTCCATCACTGTCCCTGCTCAGGTCTATCCCTTGGTGAGTCAGAGGAGGAGCAGCCTGCTCCCAGCAGGCAGTGCTTGGAGAGGGAAGCCCGGCCCTGCAGCTCCAGCACCTCAGCACAGCCTCCCTCTCTGCCCAGAACAGCAATCCCGGTTCTTGGAGGTGTGAGTCTGTGCTTGTACATTAATTTAGAATTCGAGCTGAAAGAAAATAAGTAAGGCTAATTGCTGTCCTTAGACTCCTTTTAGTCTCAGTCTGATTTTTACAGGTCTCACCATGCACAGGACAGAAGAACAAGATTCCCAAGAGGGGCAGAGTTAACTAGCAAAGAAACTTCCTGATTATTGGCAGGTGCTGGAGGGTTGTGCCAACACTGTGACTTTGTCAGTCTTGGGCTGAGTAATAAGAAATGATCAAAAACAGAAGTGCAGAACATGCTCCTCGGGGACCTGGAGATGGTCTGACTGCAGCAGCTCTGACCCTGACAATTTGGTACAGCTAAATCAGAGTTTTGTCTGTATTATTCTTTTGCTTGAGGGTGGCTGGAGCTTCTGCCTAGTTACTGGTCCTCTTCTGCACCATCAAGAACTTTGCAGCTTGGGAAATGTATCAACTACTAGGAAGAAAATTAACTGCATCCCATCTGAAACCAGGACACCAGGGCTCCCTCTGTGCTTCAGTCCAGTGGGTATAAACCCCACCTCCATCTCCCAAGGCATTGTATGCCTAAAGACTGCAAAGTGTTAAAATACTCCAGTGAGAGTAAATTCCACTTGAGATCTTTCCCAAACCTGCAACAAACAGAGTCTCAGTATTAAAACTCTGGACAAAGCAAATGCATTTGGCCTCTGAATGTCCCTCTCTCCAGGCAGAAGGACTGAACCAGTGCAGTGCATCTTGAAACGGGAACCCACCACCCTTACTGCTCTCACCATCTGCACTGTTCAAACCCCTGCTGCTCCTTTGTGATACTGGGTGGGTTCAGCACTGGATTTGCCATGAGATCCATCAGCCAGGATCAGTTGGATGCCCTGGCTCTGTCAGCAGCCGTCCCAGTGCTTAACGTCACTGGTAGGACTCAAATATTCATTCGTTGTGCTGAGGTGTCAGGAGGAGTCATTTACACTGTTCTTTCATAGAATCACAGAATATCCTGAGCTGGAAGAGACTCACAGGGATCATCCAGTCCATCTCCTGGCCCTGCACAGGCATCCCAACAATCCCACCCTGTCCCTGAGAGCATTGTCCAAACCCTCATGGAGCTCTGGCAGCCTTGGGGCTGTGCCCACTGCCCTGGGGAGCCTGGGCAGTGCCCAACCAGCCTCTGGGGGAAGAACCTTTTTCTAATCTCCAGCCTAAACCTCCCCTGACACAACTTCAAGCCATTCCCTGGGATCACTGCTCACCCGAGAGAAGAGAAGCTGCGAGGCTGGTGTTGTGCCTTCCATCCAGCTTGGTCAACCTGAGCCAAGTCCAGCCTGGACAGATGCTCTGGTCCAGCCCTGGGTAAGACTCTGGCTATCAGGAGCTGCTCTGGGTGGCACTGACAGCTTTTGTCCTTGAAGTTCATCACTTTGAGCATCTCTCCTCTGAGGAAAGGTGACTTTAATCCCTATAGCCTATGAGCAGAAAGGAAGGAGAAGGAAGAAATAAGTGATTGCAGTGCAGGCTGAGATCAGCAGGAAATCACATTTGTCCCCCAGACCTGCAAAACACGAACTTCCCTGGAACTGAGCACTTCATGTGGAGGGAAACGAGGCGACTGATAGCAGAGATTACCCTAATGAATAAACAAATGCTTTAAAAGACGGGACTCCTTGTGCAATGCGTTATTTTTAACTTAGTGGCAATTTGCATGCGAGTCAATTTGCATACATTAAATACATCACCCCTTCTGCACCGAGCTCCCCCTCCCCTCCAGTACAACATCTCATTATGGTGCTGCTGGGACCGAGGAGCTGGTGGCTCTGGAGGGGATATTAATTTGCCCAACACATGCTGTGTAGGTTTTTATCACTTGCCGCACATTGGACCTGGTGTCTTTGAAGTCACTTGTGCCTCGGAGGGCCTTCTGCTTGAGGTAGCTGAAATGGAAAGAGAAAGGAAGGGGAGGGGGAGCTGCCTGGAAAAGAAATGCACGGGGAAGAAAGGAGACTGTTTAGCTTGTGTTAACTTGACAGAAAATGAGCAATGCAGAAACCTCTCCCCTCTGCCAGAGAGCCCGGGCGTCGTGGGGGGTGGGTTGTTTGGTTTCCTTCTTGTTTGAGATGGAATTTGCCATCTTCATGGGAGCCATGGAGAAGGATGCCGGTCAGGAGGAATCAGCCAGTGGGAGCACCAAGGGGAGGCCATGGGCTGGAGGGACAGATGGCCTCACCAGGCTCTGCAGTTTGGGCTGGGGGCCGACTGCTGGCACCTGCTCGAAGGGGGATGTGGAGGTGTGTGTGTGGTGGGACACCCTGTCATGGTTTAGTGTGTGGAGATCCCTGCGGGGGCTTGGGAGCTGGCAGATTTCTGCCTCCAGAGGAGGTTCAGCTTGGATATCAGGGAAAGGTTCTTCACTGAAAGAGTGGTCAGGCATTGGAAGGGGCTGCAGGGAAGTGGTGGAGTCACCATCCCTGGAGATGTTCAAAAAGTCAGTATAATGTGGCACTTGGAGATATGTTTTAGTGGGCATGATGGTATTTGCCTGAAAGTTGGACTTGATGATCTTGGAGGTCTTTTCCGACCTTAATGATTCTGTGATTCTATGCTGTGGGAGCTGCTGCCACTCTGTGCCTCAGCTTCTCCACGTGGGAGATGGGATTAATGATGGCAACGGCTCTCAGAGAGCTTTGGGATGTGCTCGGAGCACGTGCTGATGGAGAAATAGGGGGAACATTTCTCCATGACCTGGATGTCACTGTGAGGGGTGTTGTGATGAAAACATAGAGGTGTCATGACATCCCTCTGTCTTTGATAGACAGAGAAGTCTCTTTGCAGCCATAAGATCAACTCGCAGGATTTTGAAATGCTGCTGATGCTGTGGAAAAAACTGCTGTACAGAGGAGCCCAGGGGGATTTTTCACAGTTCCAAGTACTGACCAAAAACCCTGGAAATGTTTTGAGGAAAGAATGAAAAAGAAAATTTCTTTCAATTAGTTCAGCATTTTTCAGCCAGTTCTGGTTGCAATCAAGAACATTGTACTGAGCTCAAGTGTTTCTTTGAAAGAGCCTTAAAAATAATCATCTAGGGAAATGAATAGAGGAAGTGACCCAAATCTAATCTAGACTGATAGACTGTAGAAGACTTATCTTCACCAAGTAACAAGTCCCTTCTCTCTTCCTATGTAACTCGAGTCTTAGCCAAAGCTCCTGCAATGTGGCAATTCAGGAATAAATGTCAGCAGCTCCTTCACGCCAAGAATATTTGGATGTCAGCAGAAAGCAGCAATGTTCCTGATAAACGGATGCAAATGGGATGCTGGGATCAGGGGTGAGCTCAGCGCTGGGGAGCTCTGATCTCATGCAGTTTCCATGCTTTGAGGGTGCCCAACCACCCCAGAGCAAAGGGGCTCAGGTAGGTAAAGGATGGCCTGTCCCGTTCTCCTCAGGAAACCTTCCACAGCTACACAAAAACACCAGCAAAGGGGCATGGAGAGCACGGCATGAGGGTTTTTTTAATTAGACAGGGTGGGAAACTCCACACCCTGATGAAGCAGGCTTTGTGCTGTGGACACAGCAAAAGAGAGCTCCTGCCCTTCGGAGTGTGTGGCAGTGGGGGGGTGAAGGAGGTGTGTGAGGGTGGAACATCACACCTTGGAGAGCGAGCAGGAATGAAAAGAATCAGGATATTTGCTGGAGGATGGTCCATTCTGTGGTAAATGGAAGCTAAGAGTCCGGGGCTGCTTGTTCCTAGATCCTTTGGACCAGGGGCAAGTGTCAAATGGAAGGAGAGATGCCTGCAGAAGGGCTGATCTTTGTCTGGAGTTGTGCAGAGCAGCCGCTCCCAACCTGAGCCACGTCCCGACAGGGTGTGACAGAGAGGGATGGATGGGGTTTGGTCAGAGATCACACAGAATCACAGGATGTTCTCAGTTGAAAGGGACTCACAAGGATCATCCAGTCCAGCTCCCGACCCTGCACAGACCCATCCCCAAGAGTCACCCCCTGTGCCCCAGAGGATCATCCAAACCCTCCTGGAGCTCTGGCAGCCTTGGGGCTGTGCCCACTGCCCTGGGGAGCCTGGGCAGTGCCCAACCAGCCTCTGGGGAAGAACCTTTTTCTAACATCTTATTTGGGTGTACTGTGATGGACTCTGGGCCACCTCCCTGGCCCCAGAGGTGTCCTGTTGCCTGCCAGGTAGTGCCGTGGGTCCTTCCCAGAGGGAAGCCCACCTCTGACACCTGTGGCATCCCGGGGAGCAGCCTGATGTCACCTCCTTTGGCTAAAGCCGGCTCCCCCTGCCCTCCTGAGCGCTGCTGTTCAGAGGGAACATCATGAAACGTGTCCTTTGGAGGCCGCCCTGCCATCCAGGACACCGTAAGAGCCGCCGAGTGAAGTATCCGTCCCCGCTCCCTCCTGGCTGGCCCCACGGCCGGGATTGTTTCCACAGCAAGAGAACAATACCTCCCCTTCCATCCAAGAAACATTTATTACATGATACGTTTCAGATGTCTCTTTGGGGAGGAGGGGAGCGGCGCAGGAGAAATGGATCCCTGTGTTTCGCGGCGGCGCGGGCTGATCCATCCCGTGATGGATTAATTATCCCCGCGCGCAGGCGGGGCGGGGGGAGGACGCTCGGAGCAAGCGCCAGGGTTGCCTTCCAAGAGGAGCAGACGTGGATGTTTCTAGCCTCCTTTTTCACGAACTAAAAAGGGGTAATTAATTAATCTCAAAGCTTTCATGTTCGTCGTAATTCCCTCCCTCTCCTGGTTTTCCCTTCTCCCCTTCGATTGTACGAAATGCGGAGGAAGGGAAGGAGTTTCGGAGCCTATTGTGCTGCTCTTTCCCGAGCCCTTGTCAATCCCCCTGCTTGCTTTCATACCTCTGCCTCCTTTTCTCTCCCTTTAGGGCCCTCAGAGGTCAGAAGCATTTCCTGGTTTTCCTTTATGTGGCCTGAAGGAAATGGTCTGGGCTGGATTATCTAAATCGGCCCTGATGCACAGACCTGGCCAGTGGAATATTTCACCACGCTTCTGGACGCTGCCTTCCATCCATCACATGGTCTGGGCAGGAGAACTATCCCTTGGGCCTCCTCCTCTTCAGCTGGGGAGGAAGGCCTGGGATTAATGCTGACACTGCAAACCCTACCCAGGTAGAACGTAGAGGCTCCAAAGCCCGTGAGGTAAATGCTGTTATGGTGCCGTTTCCTCATCATTTCCCATTTTTTATTTCCACCAAGCCAAGCTGCAACTCGAGCAAGAAATATAAATCCTGCTGTCCCTCGACTCCATCTGCTCATGGAGCTAAAGAGATATAAAGCATGTAGCCAGAGCGAGCCAGTCCATTATGGACTGTTCTGTAAAGGGGCTGAGTCAGAGCTGGAGCTACGGATTAGAGGACATCCAGGAGCAATTGCAGCCCCTCTGAGCAGAGCACACCTTCTCCAAGGCACCTAACAAAGAATAACATTCCCAGGGATGGAGAACTGGAAAAATCTCATTTCAGAGCTGTAGAGCCCAATTATTTTAACTTTGTGAGACCCAGAGTTGGGCTGGCAGGAATTGTTTTCACATCTCCCAGGAGGGGAGGAGCCCTCAGCTGAAGGTCTGGGTGCTTGCTGGAGATGTGGTGCTGTTCCATGCCTGGCTGACAACCTATTTTTCTGTAGGAAAGCTGCTGGACAGCCCAGCCTAGAAAAACTCTGTGGTTCTTGGAGGAAAGTTACTGGTGCTTTATTCCCCTCAAAGCAAGGAAGGAACTTGAAAACCCCAACCATCAGGAGTGAAAACCCCAACCACCATGAGTGAAAACCCCAACCATCATGTCTCCCCTTACCCAGTCGTGTGAATGTTTAACACAGCTGGTCTGAAGGTTAAAAAACAGCACAAACCCCCCAAAATCCCCTTCCAGGGCCACCCCCTGGTGCCCCTTTTTCTTTTTTGTTGGATGAGCAGAGTGTCCTGGTGATGAGCGAAGGCATCCGTGGTGTCTCAGAGCGCCTGCTTTATTCTCTTTGTCTGCCTGCCTGTTGTGCTCGTGTGTCATTTGCTGCTCTTGGCAGTGAGTGGGAGTTTGTGGAGTGAGAATGTGAAATCCCTCCCTCTCCCACACTGGCACACAGCTCAGAAGGATGGGTTGTCCTGGCTGCATCCCTCTGAGTCCCAGAATAAATAATGGGAATATGAAGAGCTGCTGTCCAACCCAATGTTGCGTTCAAAGGCTCTTGGTTGACTAAAGAGCGGCGGAGGCTGGTTCCAGTAATAGGTTGTCTGTTGTTCCTCTGCCTGAAAACAGGTTTAATGAAGCATTTGTTCTTTTCCTGCCCTCTCCCAAACTGCTCAGCCTTCCCTCAGATCTGGGTGACAAAAGGAAAATTGTGTCCTGATGTGTTTGTTTGAATTCTTAAGCGAATTTGCTTGGGCGATATTCCCAACCTTTCCCTGGTACCTTTCCAGGAACGTTCAAGCAATGAGATTTTTACTGGCAGGAAAAAAAAAAAAGCAAATTTCAAAGTCACATTTGCAGGTTTTCTTACCGCTATTGATACCTGCAGTGCTAAAATATCCTGACATGGTCTTAAAACAGATTGGAGAAGATTCTGATGAATAATGAATTGTGATTTCTTTTTATTTGCCTTCTGGTTCTGGTTGAACTCTTCAAGCTCTTGAGGTTTTCTTTGTAATCATGAGACCTAGAAATTGATTTTCCCTAGGTCTGAAATGATGAGCCTTTGTAGCTGAGTTTGCTGAAATGCAGATGTTTGTTCCTCAGCTTTTCTTCAAGTGTTGGTTCTGGTCCAGTTTGGACCAAAAATGGATATTATTATTTTCCCCCAAATCTTGCTATAAACAGGCAATTCTAGAAACAAACTTCAGCCAAGGTATGATGTTATATCCCCCAACTCTGCTGCCAGTCTCTGTAACCATTGTTTCTCTCAGCTTGATCAGTGCTCGAGCAGGTTTCCCAGGGTTGTGGGCTGGAATAACTCGGGTGGAAAGGGACTCAGGGAGTCTTTTGTCCAACATCTTGTATCAGGGTTAGTTTCGGGGTCAGAGCAGGGTTGGAAAACCTCCAAGGATGGAGACTGCACAGCCTGTCTGGGCAACCTGTACCACGTTTGACCATCCTTGTAGGGGTTATTGTTATATCCAGTTGCTTATATCTGGTTGTTTCAGTTGATGCCTCTTGTCTCCCATCTCCCTCTTCCTGGTAAATCCCTGGCTCCAGCTCCTCTGTAACCCCCACACAGGTACTGGAAAGCTGCTGTTAGGAGCCCCTAAGCCCAGCTCCCTTGGCCTCCTTTTGGTGCAAAAAATGCCTGGGACCCCTTTTTTTCTGGCTCCCTTATCTTCCCATGCCTGTCACAGAACTTCCCCAGCTCAAAGAAGGTCGATCATACCAGAACTTCCCAGTTTTCAGCTGGAGATGTGGAGCTGACAGGTGACTGACACAAATGCAGGGCTGGAGCCTGGGGGAACAACCCTCAGGGATTTCTGGGAGCTGGATTCTGCTTCAGCTGCTGCAAGTCATCTGATTGTGGGGGGTTTCTGATGAAATGTGTCTGCTCCGATGGGTTATTGCTTCCCAGCAAAACTCGATTTCATCAGGAGACAACTGACCAGCTCCTTTCCTAATAAGCACCAGGGAATCATCCGGTGTTATCAGCGAAAGAATGAGAGCTGGCAAAAAATTTAATTTGAAATGCAGAAATAACTAATACTGGGGGGAAAACTAACTTTTCTGCTCCACCAGGGACCAGTGCAGCGCCAGGGGATTCACTAAACAGCACAGTTCATATTTTAAATATTTGCTAAGTGAATGTAGAGGCAATTGTTTGGGTAAGTATTTGTCAAATAAACTCAAACAACAAATGCATTTGAGGAAATTGGATTTGTCCACCTGATATTGCAGAAACAGGAGAAGAGGCTAAATTCATCAGATAAACTGTGCATCTGAACTGTTTGTTCTCCTCTATCCACCCTCCAATCATTATTTTAGAGAGACTACAAGTGTTGTAGGCACTGTGCAGAAAATTTATAGGAAATGGATCTCAGGCTGCTGAAGCCCAGAGCCTGCATGATGGACGTGGCAGATAGGGGAAGATTTAACACTTTGGGGGAGGAGGAGAGCCTGTCTCAGTCTGCACAGTGGTGAATTCTATCCCTGCACCCATATTAGTGACTCACTAGGTTTATTTTACGTTATTTTATTTTATTTTACTTTATTTTATCACAGTGGTGGGAGCTGCCACCATGGTTATCACGGCGTGGATTGAACCTTGAGCTGGTTCCATCTGCTGCAAACCAACAGGCAGGAAGGCAGGTCAGGACCTCTGGGATGTGAGCACAGACTGGGAAGTGTGGGCACCAGTGGTTTGTACAAACTCAATCTCCTGGCTGCCTCTCAGCACCTGAAATGAGGAGGCAACTGCTCCAGGGCCTCACAGCTGTGCTGATTTATGTTTGAGGGGGAAATGGGTTCTGGGCAGGTGCTGCCCATCTCTGTCAGTTATAAATAGGAAGCCCTTGGCCATGTGCTTAAAGCAGGAGGGGGAGATGTGACTCACTTTATTTTGCAGGCAGGGACTGTAGAAATCAGTTTTATAGCTGTCCTGGCTCCAAGGAATGCCACGTTCAAATGGCAGAAAGGGGCTCCTCAGGGTTAACTACCGGGATTTGACGATGTGACTGCAGAGCAGAAAGGGGGGGCACAGTCTCCACAGCAGCCTGGAGCAGCTGTGAAGAGAGGGAAGAAGGAAAAGAAGATGCAATCTGATTCCCAGAAGAGCAAATTCGGGGAAGTAACTGGAAGATAAATTCAAGAAAGCAAGTGGTGCAAGATTGCTGTTGTCAGAGCACAGACCAGTTCCCAAATGGCTTGGGAAACTGAGGTCAAGACAGGAGGTGACTGTAGTCTGGAGATGCAAGATGTAGGGTCAGGAGCCAAATCTTTGAACTGCAGAAGGCAGAAAACTGAAGCTGTGTTTTAGGCATGAAAGAAGGAGAAGTGATGGAAGACTGAGTGGCAGCAAGAGAAGAGGGAGCCCAGCTGCAGCAGAGCAGGTAGGACAAGAGACTTGGTGTGCAGCACTTGCCCTGTTCACTTTGTAGGATCTCAGCTGAAATCTCAAGGCCTGCCTGGGTGCCAGTCTTTATCCTCTGAGACCTGCATCTCTACAGTGGGGCTAAAATAATGTGTGTTAGGCTGGCAGTGGGTTTTCTTTCCTTTTCCTGTGCACAGAGAATTTCTCTCAACCTCATGTCTTCCGGGCAAGAAAAATTCATGCCTGAAGCCTTTCAGCCTTTCAGAGTAGAAATGAGCATGGTATAGAAATACCTAAATATCTGGATAAAATACAAAGTGCAAACCTGTAGGAATTCCCTCTGTGTTTATTCCTGGGATCTTTTGGTAGTTGGTTTTTACCTGGATTTAACTTCATGAACTGGGGTATATTCACCTTGCAGGGTGGTGAACATCATGGGAGGGACTCCCATGGGATAACAGGATGTTGTCTCTGGGTGTTTCTCTCCATGGCCTGCCTGCTGGGCTTAATCTGTGCCTCGCATTTTAGCTTGGTTTTCAGACCTGTTGCAGCTTTGCTGAGGTAAATCCAGGTGTCACTCAAAACTCCCAGCTCCCAGTGTAGCTGGAGTGCTGGGGGCCATCTCATCTGTCTGCCACACTCCCCTGGGAGGGCCAGGTGGGTGGCAAGACCTTGGATACTCAGACTAAACCCGATCTGGAATGTCTTGGGTTGTGCTTGGTTGACCCCACTGGTGCTTCGTCTTCTGGGTTTGTGCTGGAATCCCTGGCAGTCCTCACTGCCCTGGAGCAGTGCTGGCTGCAAAGGATGGAAGGTTCCAGTTGGAAGGGACCTGTGATGATCATTGGGTCCAACTACCTGCCCACCAGGGCTGACCAAAAGATACAGCCAGCTTGGATGGGGCTTGGAGCAACCTGGTCTATGGAAGGTGTCCCTGGAATGAGGGTGGAATGAGATGAGCTTTAAGGTCCCTTCCAACCCAAACCATTCTGGGATTCTAATAAGGGCGTTGTCCACATGTCTTTTAAACACTGACACTTGAGACATTACTTCTCCAGGAAGCCTGTTCCAGGGTTTGAACACCCTCTTGGTAGAGAAATGCTTCCTGATGTCCAGTCTAAACCTTCCCTTGTGCAGCTTTGAACCATTCCCATGCATCCTGCCACTGGATACCAGGGAGAAAAGCACGAGGGAATAACTGCCTTGATTGTGGGTGATGTCTGTGCTCTGCTTTTAACCCCTGAGCTCCCTCAGCTGCCTTCCTGAGTGGCAGAGCAATTGGGCTGTGCCCATCACAGAGCTGTCCCTGGCATCTCCAAAGAAATCCCCCCTTTCTGCAATGCCAGGGTGGGTGTTTGTGCAGGGGGTGGCTTGCTTTAGCTTTGTCAGCAGGTGGTGGGAGGCACAGAAGGGTCCTGTTGGAGTGGGAAGTACGTGAGTGCGGGACTCTCCCTCCTGGTTGCTTGATGCATGGCCATGGCAGAGGATTGGGATGGTGCTGGAAAAGGTTGGGAATGACTTTCTCTGTGTGGGTGTGGGCACAGCAGCTCCTGGTCAGTGGTGGGCTGTGATCAGCAGTTCTGTGGGATCAGGATATGGCCCAATTAGGAGTGTGGGAAGGATTTGCTTCCCTTACTCTGAATATTCAGGTTAATGGGTTTGGCTGCTTTTTCTCTCTCTTCAGCTTCAACTGAGGGATTCAATTTCCAAGGACTTGAACTCTTATAATTAGAAGCTGAGCCTTGGGTTTGGTAAAAAAAAAAAAAATTCTTGACCAGAAACCTCAAGCATGAGCTTCTTGTCCTGCAGGCTCACATTCTGCTGTTCCAGGAGGGGTACCCCAAAGGTGCACCCACCCCAGCTCCATTGCCTTGGCTTTCCATGGGGGGCAGAGGAGGCTCCCAGAGGGGAAATCCTCCCCAGGCAGTCCCTGAGATCCAAACCAGACCCATGTGTTGGAGCTGTGTGCTGCAGAGCAGATGTGTGTCTGGGCAGGTGTGGGGTGGGATGGCTGCCAGCCCTGGGCTGCACGTGTTTGCAGGGCTGAGACCCTCCAAAGATACATCTGCACTTCCGATGAGGGGGTATTAAGTCTTTTGCTGCAGGGCAAACACTGTCTGCTTTGTGACACAGCTGCTCATGAAGTCATGTCCTTGTTCCAGGCAACTCTGGAAAGAGGCAGATCCAGCCTCTTTCTGCCCAGTTACACACTGGCTTTACCTGTTTTCATTCTGGGGCTTGCAACCTGGACAAGAAACTTAGCGTGGCTGACATGTCAGCTGATGACAAGTGTCCTCTGTGCTGGGAAGTTTCCTATATCCAATTTCTATTCTCTATTTCTATATCCCATTTCTATATTCAGTTGCAGGTGGAGCTGTGCTCTGCAGCAGTCTCCAGGGAGGCTTGGTTGTCCTCCTTGCTCTGGGTGTTGTGACATCTTCCCAGCTTTCTAGGTTTATCTGAAGGGGAAGAACCCAAATATGTCTAACTCTGCACCCAGAGGCACAGATCTGGTGCTCAGAAATACTCTTTGGTTCAATCGGGCACGTGCAAGGTGTGACTTACCCTGAGCTGTGTCACAGGGTCAGGTGACATTGCACCTTCCCTTGTGTGGCTGCAGGGGTGGTGGAGGGTCTCACCTGCACAGCTTCATGGGAACTGCTCAAATTTTTTGGCTGGACAACTTGCCCTTGTGCAAAAGAGTCTTAGGAGGACTGTGAGCGTGGAGGAGGTCAGGAGCTGATCTGTGGGATTTGTGTCTCCAGTGCACATACTGCCCTTGGGTCTACTGGTGGCTTGGGGCCAAAGCCGAGAGATGAGGGAGGAGGGTGGAGCCGTGTCCCTGTGCTGGCAGCATTCCTTTGACACCTGCACTTAAATCCTGGGCCAGATGCCTTCTGCCATTCAGTGCCTGGCCCAGCTCTGTTAGAAGCAGCACTAATCAGCCTTTAAATGCTGGAGACATTAGGAGGGTTCTGTCCATGTTTTGTGGCTCTCCCGTGGCTGTGCCGGTGCTGGGCTGTGGGGAGGGCTCACGGAGCAGGGAACTCCACCTGGCTGGGGGTGTCATCTTCAGGTCTTTCCCATATTGCTGCC
Organism: Neopelma chrysocephalum; assembly: GCF_003984885.1. Lineage (NCBI taxonomy): Eukaryota > Metazoa > Chordata > Aves > Passeriformes > Pipridae > Neopelma > Neopelma chrysocephalum. Next base: position 2,606,955 of record NW_020897914.1, read on the forward strand.
TAGTTCCAGGGCAGGGATACTGAGTGCTCTCCAAGCCCACATTATTGTGCACAGCCCTTGTTGTATGAGAGCACAAACGAGCGCAGGGGCTGCCTGGTGCAATAAAAGGGCAGGGAAATTACCTTGATGGAGCAGGCTGGCAGAGCAGCTTGTTTGCCACATCCCTGAGGACACAGAGCCTGTCAGAGCCTTTGTGGAGCAGGCTCTGCTGCTCCATTTGTACACATCTTGTACGTTGCTGATTTATTTAGAACTCATTTTGTACTAAACAAAGCAAGAGCAAAAAAAAAAATAAATAAAAAAGCCACTTGAACACAGCAAAGTCAACCCTCCCTGGACTTACAGCTGACACACTGAAGCTTCTGGAAACCTGTGCTTGATGATAATCAGAGAATAGTTTGGATTGGAAGGGACCTTAAAGATCATTTAGTTTCAACTGCCCTGCAGGGGTGGGGTTGGATGGGGATGGGCAGGGATGCCTTCCATTAGACCAGGTTGTTCAAAGTCTCACCTACCCTGGCCTTGAATCCCTCCTCTTGCACTGTCAGGTTTTTTCCACAAGTGTTTCCCCCCCATTTAAGTGTGTGAATGAAGTCAGGGTTTGCTTTCCTGGATCAGCCCCCTCTCTGCAGCTCTGTGAGCTGATCCAGCAGCCTCTGCTGTACCACAGAGTGTCCAGCAGTGACAAATCAGGGACTGAACTTCCCCTGTGTCCCTGGGGCTGTGGTGGAGGGAAATGCTGACTTTTGGATGATATGTTAAGGATGGAAACCAAGCCAAGATGTGACCCAGTGCTGTCTGTCCTGGGATGAACATGGGGAGCTCTGATCCCATCTTGGTTCTTCCCAAACTGTGGTGGGCCTGTTTAGACTGGGTGCATCCCCTTCTTGCCCCATTGCAAGGGCAAGTGTTCACTGGGATGCTGGGACACGGGAGAGGTTTCCCTATGTCACTTGTGCCATTGACTGCAGTGGGATTTGCTGGGTGGAAGAGTATTTAAACAACTTCTCTCCCTGTCCCAGCTTCCCTGCCTGCAAGATCCATCAGGTTTTTCCTCACTGACCTCAGCTGTGAAGGTGGATGCAGGAAGATTGCTCAGGGCTGTGTTTGCACTTTGTGTTGGACATGCTGAGCAGTCAGCCTGAGATCCAGGACACAGGGAACACAGCACTGGGTAGGAACCTGCCTCCCCCACCTCTCCAGTGGCTTCTGCTTGGTTTGGTATCCATCACATCTTTCTGAAAAACGTTTCACTTAGGAAGAAAGAGATTTGCCTTTTTCCTCTTTGTCAAAAAGGAAAGAGTTTTCTTTAAAACCAAAAGCAAGAAACAGAGAATTGGAAGATTTTTCATAAAGTTTAGGCTTTGTCAAAACCTCATTTTCCTTTGAGAGGGAGTAGAGAGGAAACAAGGGAAAAGCATCTAACTCATGTCAGGTATTTTTGTGCATGAGCATGATTTGTGTGTTGTTTCCCTTTGCTTCCTTCTCTTGCCATGTTCCCTTTGACAGAATCTCCATTCCAGGGCCTTCTCTTTCTCTTAAAATCGATTTCTCTGTAGCACTGGCTCTTGGTTTATCATACTCCAAGCTCTGTCTCACTCATGGGTTGGCCTTTGAGCTTCTAGGTGGACTCTTGCCACTGGATTTTCTTTAAATACCCTTTTTACCATAAAAATTTCTGCTCTTCTCTCAGGTTCCCTCTGACCAAATCAGCAAATTCCTCTGTCTTGGAACCTCTTTATCACCTGCCCTGCATTATACCCTCAGAACACTTGCAGTGCAGGGGACTGCTGGATGCTGACAGGGATGAGCAGACCCTGTCCCTGCTCCTCCCTGCCTTGCTTCCATCAGCAGAAATCTTCATTTACAGAGGGATTTTCTTGGCTTCTCTCTCACAATTCCTGGCTCCCCCTGTTCGTATCTGAAGCGGTGGTTTAGCAGAATTTGTTTTGACAAAAGAAAAAAGGATATTCTCAGGCAATTAAAAATATGGTAATGGGAAGCTGGGGCAGAAACAGGGCTCTTCCTCTGCTTGAGGGGTTTGTTGTTGGTTGTCACTGTGCTTAGAGGGATTAACTGTGTGTGCTGGAGGTCCATGTCAGACTGAATGTTAAGCTCCCAGGCTACAGCCACGCTCCTGGGAGCAGGGGAACAATAATTCATTACTTGTGGGGAGGGGAGGATTACTTCAGTAATTTGCTTATTGACTCGTGTTTTTTCTCATGTGGGCACACACACACGACTGCAACACTCATTTTATTACTGTCTCATGCTGCTGGTGGTGGAAATTTAGGGTTGTTGAGGTAGTTTTGCCTCGGATATGGTGTCTGAGGTGCCTTGTGGCAAAAAGGGCAGGCCAAGTGAGTTGCATCCCTCCTCCCTCCTGAGGACCTGTATTTGTGTGTGTTTCTCTCTGGGGTGTCTGGAAGTCACAGGTAATGGGTGGCCTGAATTTCTTGTCATCCTCTCCCTCTTGATGCTGCAGTGGGTTCCTGAGGTTGTGTGAGCATCCCAAGCAGGCAGTCTGAGTGCAGATCCGAGTTTCTGTGCCTCCATTTACTGCCTGTGGAAGAGCTTTACATGCAATTCCTCCCATGGTGTGGGGTTAGTTGGTGGCTGCAGCCATGTAAATCCATGAAGACGTTAAAATGGATTGCTGGGAGTACCCTGCAAAGGTTCCTTTCAGCTGAGTGCAGGCTGGGCCATGGCTGTTACAAGCCTGTCCTGGCCTTCTGGAGTGGATTAGTAGGCACAGATGACAAGTGAAGTGATGGATCACCTCTGAGGTGACACCTTGGGCTGTTTTCAGATGTGTCACTCTTAGCAGAAATCAAGAATATGGATAGAAGATAGAAGAAACTGGAGACACATCTGTCCTCCTATTCCAGGAGAGTGTTGTGCTGGAGAAGCAGTGATCCTTGCCTTCACAGGCAGGCTCGCTGATCTCTGCCTTTTTGCCTCCCTTGTGTTCCTCATCTGCTGCTATTTGGTAATTCCCTTTGGTTTCTCTCTTACCACTCCTCAAGGGTTAAAAATCCCTGGATTAGGCTGGACTTGCCAGTGGTGTGGGAAGCATCCTGTTGAGCTCGATGAAAATGAACGTGTCAAAAAGAGTTCAAAGGTGTCTGGCAGTCATTGTGGTCCCAATTCCAGCTTTTGTGTGCCTTCAGGGAAACCCCCATGCTCCTGTTCCCACTCCTGCTTGTTTGTTGGGATGGTAAAGGTGTGAGGTGAGAATTTGCCTTAATCCCTGTTTGTGAGCTGCTGGCACAGGTCTTGGCATCTCCCCTGATGCTTGGCCCAAGAGCAGAACCTGAGGGTTGATATGCAGGGTGGTAGAGGGTTGAGGTGCTTCCTCCCAGGCAGCTGGAGCAGTCAGTAAAGGGTTACATCAGAAAACAAGGAAAGAGACTCTACAGCACCATTGTGTTTTTTTAACAGGCAGCCCAGACTTGTAATATCAGCACTTACCGAATTAATTTACTGTGTAGCACCAGTAAAGCTCTAAGTTCTTTCAGTGAATTCCAGTTTTGAGAAAAATCAAGAAAGTAATTACTTGGTTTGGTCATTAATTACTCACTACTGGACATTTTGGAAGGTGTAGTATGAAAAGCCTGAGGCAGCTATTAAGAGCAGCTCTAATGCTATTGATCCATTTGTGCTTATCGGGAAATTTCTCTGCTTTTATGATGTTTTATTGAACTGGGGGATACAAGTGTGTGGAGCCAGGGAGTGGGAGCTGCTCTTTCCCATGCCTGGCTGCTGGTGTTGCCCTCTGGGTGGGGCAGTGGTGGCTTTTCAGAGCATCCCATCAGGGTGGTGGGCCCTGGGGACTGACCACTGCATGTCTGCACGAGCCAGGCTGTGCCTGGGCACGAGCAGAGATCCCTGCCTTGGGCTGTGGAGCTGATAAGATCCATCCACCACAGGAGGGGAGGGAAAAGCAGAGCCCAGCAAAATGACTTGCCTGTTGTCACGGGAAAAGGGGGAGTTCAGATTTTTTGCTCCTTGCCCCCCCAGGGAAGTTGAGACCGTGGTGTCCCACAGACTGTCAGTGTCTGGTGAGGAGACCCTTCAGCAACAGATCCACAAGGTCGGGGGGTACCTCAGCCTCCCCTGTTAGGGGGAACTCAACAGAGCCAGGACCCCTCAGTGGGCCCTGCCAAGGTGTTTTCTGACAAAGACTCACCTGAACAGTTCATGGAATAATAATAATAATAATAATAATGGCCCATCTTCGCGAACGAAGATTTGGGGAAAGGTCTTTTACCTTTCCAGCCTGCGCAATGGATTTTTTTAGGTGAGACACAGCCTGCGCTGAACTGAGCCCACCCTTTAATCCTAAGGTTCATCTGCCGGGGCCAAGCAAGCTTGGACAATGGCAGTGAGGTCCTCAGGACGTAGGTTTGTTTAGAGTGTCCTTCTCATAGATGGATGGCCACACAGGGCTAACGGGTTCCATCTGCCCGGGAGGGACTGGGAATCGAACCCGTGGTCGCAGCAGTGAAAGTCCTGCACGCTAACCACTAGGCCACGGAATAACACTTTTTATTAATACAAACTGTAAGGTTTGAAGGTTGTCGGTAAGAGTGTCTCCTGCAAAAATATCTACTGATACAGATATTCAGCAAGCACAAGCTCTGATAGGAAGTGATGTAATTAATATGCTATGGGGTGAGAACAAACACAAACTCCAGTCCCAAAAGCAGCATTTAATACATGTAGAGCATATTTCTCACCCAAGGCATCCCCCTGGGGGGGAGAAGATGGACTCACCCCATCAACTGATCCCAGCAGTTTTGGTGGAGGTCTTCCCCCACTTTCCCCCTACCCCCAAATTACTTTTATACTATTTTCTTTATGTTTGGGTGGGGTTTGAGTGGCTCTAGTCATAAATACTTTTTATTTCTGATTGGTGTACCTAATGAGAGGGGGGTGGTGGTCATCCTTGGTACCTGAGGAGAGGGTTTGACATGGTAGTTGGCTTTAGCAGCAGAACACCTTGATTCTCCCTTATCAGACAGGTATTGTACAATACCTCTATGGTCTCAGGATCACAATGTTCCCCCATTCTGCTGGGATTTGAATGGAGGGGGGGCCACGGAGTCTCCACTTTGTTCCACGTTTTTTTCCAGATGTTTACTGTTGTATTTGGGCAGCACGTTGACCTCAGTCCATCCAGGGAGTTGCAGCTGCTTTTTACCTTAAAATTCTGAATCCCCACTAGGTTTAACTCTGTCCATCATCCCACACCTGTGCACTTGCAGAAGGTCAGTGACAGAAGGATCCAGACAGAATCATTTAGTTTGGAAAAGAACTCCAGGATCACTGAGTTCAGCCTTTGATCTCCATCCTGTCACCCAGCCCAGAGTGCCACGCAGTCATTTCTTGAACACTTCCAGGGATGGGGACTCCACCTCCCTGGGCAGCCCCTTCCAGTGCCTGACCACCCTTTCTGTGAAGAAATTCCTCCTGGTTTTCAACCTGAACCTCCCCTGGCACAGCTTGAGGCCACGTCCTCTTGTCCTGTCATTAGTTGCCGGGAGAAGAGGCTGAGTCCCACCTTGCTATAACCTCCTTCTAGGTGGTGGAGAGGCCTCCTGGCATCCAGATCTGCACCATTCTTAAATGGACCAACTGTCTCTAAAATCTGTTTCGCTGACACTCTTCCTTCCCAATGCTGCAAACAACTCCTTTCCTCCATTTCTGCCTCCCTTCCTGTGGTTCAATACCACTGTGACCTGCCCTGAACCCTTTGGAATTGAACATTAGCTGCAAATAAAGTTATCTACCATGGAATTGCAGGCCAGGAGAAGCAGCCAGAGCACGCCTAGGCAGAGGTATGGGCTGCTTTGCTTCATTCCTCTACAGCCTCTGGGATAATCCTTTCCTACTCCCTCAAATCAGAGCAGCCCAGCTGCCACCCCTGGATGCCTTGACACGGAGATGAGATTAATCCTGCTGGCAAGAGAGAAAGGTGTAAGCCAAGAGCAGCAGGACCATTTTCTGGTGAGCTGGAAATGCAGCAGGGAATGGTGACAGCTTCTGGAAAAGGGCAGGCTTGTCATTTGGTTTCCAAGGGGTTTCTCAAGGTGGACCAGAGTCTCCTGAGCTCGGTGTTGGTTGAGTCAGGATTTGTTCTGGCTTTGTTCCCAGTACTGAAAGGTTTTTCCATGTACAAACTGAGACAGAAAATGCCACCGTGCCATTATTATATTTTTTCCCCGTACCTCGAGGAACTGGAAAAAGCAACACACATTTAATGGTGCCAGAGGGATGTGGCTGCTCCACTTGTGCCTCCTGGCCTTTCTCCTTCTCCCATCACACTTGGCATGCAAAACTGAATCACACCCTTCTCACCCGCTTCCCACTGGGGGAAAGGTGGCCTTTAAATCATAATATGATTGCAGACGATGTTGCAAGAGGGGAAAATGAGATGAACTTTAAACTCCCCTTTGCTTTACAAATTTGTTCACGTCTCCCCTCACAGCTGCTTAGTCATGCCCATTAGATTTACCATTTTCTGGGAAGGAAAAGTGGAAGGGAATTTTATTATCTATTCAGCATCTGACTCGGTGCCTTTCTCCCCTCTTTTGTCTGGTTTAATCAGAAATTTGCAGAGGTTTTGATTGGACTGCTTTGATCAGAGCGCAGAGTCCCCCAGGTCTGGGATCGTTAGTTCTCATTAGCAGGAGAAACATTTTTCCGTGACGGTGCACATCCTTGTACAGCTAATTGAGGAATCATCCCAGTGACTTTCCTGCCCCATTACTTTCCATGGATACCTCAGGAACCTCCAACAACTGACCAGGTTGAAAAGGAGAGGGATGGAAAACAACACATGGAAGGGACCGGTCGTTTAATTAATTAGTGACCGCTAAAGGAAACACTTTACATCTTTCTGTGCAGCTCAGTGCTACTGGATGAAATCAAGGAAATGAAATGAAGGACTTGGCAAGTTTTATAAGGAGGCTGGGTTGGTATTTGCATATCAAAAGTAGCCAGAATTTTTGGAACAGTAACACACGTTCTGAAAGGGATTTTGGTCTTTGTGTTTGAAGAGTTAAATCAGTTTTGGGCTATTAAAGACTGCAGAAGGAGCCCTGATTTGCATATGTGCTGTCGGTAGGAATCTTATACTTCAGCCTGGCACGTCCCCAAATTGGACACTGGACAAGATGTCCATGTGCCTGCTCCTGCCTGTCAGCTCCCCTGGTCCTGCATTTGTGGTGGTGGGGTGGAGGAAATGGAAGGGAACGGGCAGGAGGGAGAACACTTAATAGCAAGGAGGAACATCTCCAGTGGGCTGGGGGCCAGCAGGGCTGCACCAGCCACGCAGGAGCCTGTGCTGGGAGCGGGTCACAGAGCTGGATCCCAGCCCTGGCACTTCTGCAGCCATTTCAATTAATGTCATCCTTCAAGGCAGTGCTTGGGGGTGGAAAATCTGCACCGCTGTGAAATGTGATAGTGGTGTGCCCTGGGCTGGCTCTATGGGGAGTGCTGAAATATGCACTGCTGTTTCCTGAAGTGTGGAAGGTGTGTGAGAAGAACCTGACACCTGAGGGCTCCTTACCTGGTGGTGACAGGATGGGACCCCCCCATTCAGGTTGAAGATCAGAGACCTGTGTGGGAGCAAGAGGCATTTTCTCCTCTATGCATTTCCTCTTTTTCTTTGCAGAAGTACTTAGATGGACAGATACCCAGTAGATGCAACCAGATCTGTTGCTGGAAACCATTCAGGTGGTGTTGGATACCTGTGTAAAGGATGTGCTCCACCAGATGTCATTGGTTTTCCGTGGAGGCTATTTTGCCAAGAACCAGTTAAATAAGCCAGAGAGCAGCATCAGGGCCCTCCTGGTCTTAAAATCAAGAGCTGACCACAGCAGCGTTCTGTAGGGACATGTTTTGTTCCAGACCCTGTTCCAGTCAACACTTGGGACTGGATTTTTTAAGCTCCTTGGGCATGGCTGTGCCCCATGTCAATGGATGTGGCACAGGGTAGCCCAGCCTGGAGCCTGGTGTGGTCTGGCCACTCCTGCCATATCCATGGAATCACAGAATGGATTGGGTTGGAAGGGACCTGAAAGATGATTCAGTTCCAACTCCCTTGCTGTGGGCTGGGACACCTCCCACTAGACCAGGTTGCTCAGATGAGGTTGTTCCTGTCCAACCTGGCCTGGAACACTTCCAGAGGTGGAATATCAGTGGGCTGGTGTTTCTCAGGCTCTGGCTTGGGGGGATGTGTGATCTTCCTGCAGTGTCAAACACAGGTGGCTGTTGGGAGTGGAAGGGTGCTGAATAAGCACTCCCTCCTATTTGTCATCCCATTTTCCATGTCTGACAGGGGCAGTGGGGGAAGAGGGTGTGAAGGAGGGACAGGCCCTCCTGGGCCGTGGCTGTTCATCACCGGTGCAGAGATTTCTGGCACAGCAGCCAGGCACACACACTCCCCCAGCCTCCTGATCTCCTTATTGTATTACATCTGACATTCCTTTCTTCCACTAATATGTTATTCTTGGTCTGACAGCTTTATGAAGGAGAAAAGAGAAATAGAGAGAGAGAGAGAGACACGCACCCGGACAGACACAGACAGTATTCATTCCTTATCAGCAAGGAACGGGGCTGACTCAGACACCAGAGATCTGCTGATTGAAACATCTTGCTGTCTCCAGCAGCTCACTATCTGTCATGGAAGGGAGATTCCCAGAGCCTGCAGATGGGAGTGAAAGGGGCAGCATTAGGTGTGGAGGGTTGGTCTTCCAGGGATCTTGCCTTCCTGGCCTGAGATGCTCCCTGAACTCTACTGGGATGTCTAATTAGTGGGGGAAATCAGTCTGCTGTCCGTGTTGGGATGTTGCCAACACAGTGGGAGGGTGGTCATCTGGTTGCTCACCTTTAGTGCCTGGCTTTAATGTTGGTTAGAGAAAGTTCTACAGATAGGGATGGCCCATGGAGAGATGTCCCATCTGGGATGGTGACATCCCATGGGAGTCCTGATTCTGGTTTCACTTTGCAGAGAGAAAGAGGGGAAGTGAAGAAGTGTGTGTGGGAAATGCCACGTCGGACTCGGCTGCTCGTTATTGTGTTTCATTGGAAGGGCCAGCGGGCAGAAGGAAGTGTGTGGGAAGTGGGAGAGGCAGGAATGAAACCTCAAAAGTTGAGGGCTGTGATTGTGGAAGCGGAAAAAAGGAGTGGGAAAACAAGCTGGGGTTCTTTTGAGATGGATGTTTGCTGGCAAAATGTGAAGGGGAGAAGAAAAGAAATGGTGTGGGGGGGTGAAAGCTGGGAATGAAAGTGAGGGGGGAAAAAATGTTCCCATATGAAAATAATGCTGAGGCTGACCTGGAAAATCCACAGTGTTGATTCTCATTGCAGGAGAGAAGATTAGAGGCCACCAGGCAGAGAGTGGTGACCCTTGGCAGCAGGTCCTTTCTCTTGGCTGGGCAAGTATCAGCTGGAAAAAGAAGCAGAAGACCAACCCCGTATCCTGTGCACCCATATGCTTCTCTGCCTTTGGCCCATACCCTTTTGCCAGGATGCCAAACCTCATGGAACACCCTCTGCAACAATACTTGCATCAGGCAACTCGTGCTGTCCCCAGAGCAGCCCCTCTTGCTCGCTGTGTGCTGGCTGTGTTCGTCTGCCAGGGAGAAACGGCTTCAACCCTCTCCATTCCCACATTGCAGCAAATCCATTCCATTCCCAGGCATTATGGGAGAAAGGCCGATCAAACGGAGCAATTAATTCAACAAACAATACAATTAAGCCATGATCCCAGTGTAGTTTCCACCCAGAAACAGAATAAACAGCCTTCCCAGCACGGATAAATAAACTCACAGATGGAGGCTTTTGTGAGCGGCGGAGTTTTCCCTCCGCAGCCTCCTTGAGAGCACATAAAAACTGCGGAGTACATAAATCTCTGGCTCTCCATCCTGGTGGATTGGGAGGAAGGGATGGTGTGCCTGCTGTGGGGCAGATGTGTGCTGGCTCGAGAGCCGGGGCAGGCGAACAAAGGCTGCGGCAGCTGCTCCTCCAACGCCCCCGGGGCCAGCTCCTGTCACGCTCCTGACACAAAACACATGGTGTGGAAAGCTGGGAGGGAGGAGAGTGACCTGCTTCACACTTGGCTGGACTCACTTGTTGCTTCAGGAACTGATGGAAAATCCCCTCTTTTGAATGGGGTTTCAAAAGAGTCTGAGCTGGTGGTGGAAAAAGTCATCTGCAGAGTCCTTGGGCAGAGTACAGAAAGAGAACAGTCTCTACCCAAGGAAGAGGGAGGTAAATATTTCCAGGGATGATGCTGGTGGTGGGATCCAGACTGGCTACTCTGGTCCTTTCCCATAACAGTTTCCAAGTGATTTTGGAAAGGCTTTTCCATTACAAGCTGGCCTCCATTCTGAGTTATTTGAGTTGGTGAAATATCACCTCCCTCGAGGGCTGGCTGAGTGCAGGGCAGTGTGGGGAAGGAGGATGTGAGAGTTTGGGCTGGACACCTCTGGGAAGAGCAGCTGGAGTGGAGGTTTTCTGCTGGCATCAGGGGTGGAAAGGATGGGAAGGGCAGGCTCAGGTTATACTGCAGCTTGCACACTGTTTGGGGTCATCTCTTTGAGAAGCAGCCAAGTCAGAAGCAGGAGGGAATTGTGTGGTTTAAGAGGTGTGAAAAGCCTGTGTGATGTGACCCTGTGGATGTTGTGGACAGAGAAAGGAAAGGTTTTTTTCCCCAGTTTATATGGTGCTGTATGAGCAGTGTTCTGCTGGGGAAGGCTGCTGGAGATGAGGGAAGAGCTGGGTCCTGCAGGAGGATGTCACTCTGCAGCAGCCCCTCTGCTCAGAGGTGTGAGCAGGCAGGGTGGGGAGCTGTGGGGAATGGGTGGAAGCCACTCCCCCACATAAATTCCCCCCCAAAAGTGATGAAGCTGAGTTATGTCATTTTTCCTGCTAGATGATGTTTCTGTTGTTCTTTTTTCCCTCCTCTCCTGCCTCCTGTTTGCTGGATGCATTGCTCAGGAACTTGTTGACCACCCAAATGGCTTGATTTGGCATCCAGGATCCCCAAATAGGGAGCTGAGGTGGTGAATCTGGCACCAGCCCCTGCTGTTGCTGCTCTTGGAGCCTTGGCAGGCTGCTGTGCTAATGGTGAAAGGAGCTGGGGGAAACCATTTCCAGCCTCAAACTGGATAACACTGAACAGTGGGACAGGCCATGCCAAAGTAGTTCAAGCTTAGGAATGTCCTGTGCATGACACAGGGAGGTCAGCACCTGGAGGTGAGTGCAGAAGGCACTTGAGTCAGCAGGAAACTTGCTGGTGCTGGGAAGGATGTACAGAAATGTTGTATATTGGCTCCAGTGCTCACAGCAGGGAGGCCCTTTGGCACCAAACACCACATTCCTCTATCTTTACAGTTTTGCTTCAAATACAGCTGGTGGGCTCTCAAAATCAGGTCTTTCAGATGGACTTGTTAAACCCAAGCCCAGTGATTTGGACAGGGCTTGGAGAAACCTGGCTTAGTGGGAGATGTCCCTGCCCATGGCAGTGGGTTGGAATGAGATGATCTCCAAGATCCCTCCCAACCTGTTCTGTAACTCTATGGTAAGGCCATGGGTGCTGTCACAGAGCCAAGGGTTTCCCAGAGCTGTTTTCTTGCACTGATGTTGTGTCTTCTGGGACTTACCCTGCTGTGGCTTCATGTTGTTGTTGCCTTTGTGTTGCTGTTACCTGGCAATCAGCAGACCTGACAGTTGCAGAGCAGACTTTCTGAGCCTACGTGTACCCCAGGCTGGGTTTTGATTTGGAAGAGGAGGGGAAACATTCCTTTGGTCCTGACTAGTGACTCGCATGGGCTGAGATCAGAGCCCTTCCACTTCCAAATAGGAAACAGCTGCCATTGTGCTCATTCTCCAAGAGCTCCTAGAACTGGCCATCCTCCAGCTTCCTGCAGAAACACCCTTCTGGGAGCTGGGAGGCCAGAGGTGAGCCAGCTGCTGTGACCCTGCCTGGTCCCTGAGCTGACACAGCCAAACCCTGGGATGGAGGACAGGAGACTGAGCGTCACCAAGCAAGGGTGTGAACCACAGCTGGCTTGGGAGGCTCAGAGGAGGAATGGCCACGTGAGGGTTTGAGGGCAGATGTGTGCCTGTGCTCTGAGCTGGCCAGAAAAAAAGTCATTGTGGCTTCAGTTCTCCGGTGCTGAGCTAATGAGTTCCACCAAGAAGCAAAATACTTGGCTTGGAGTTGTTCTGGTTTTCCTGTGCGACTTCTGGCCCTCTCAGATGAGCTCACATCTGCTGGTAGAAGTCATGTGGCTCTGCTGTGTCCCATGGGAAAGACCAAGAGATTTCCTCTTCACCACCATTGTGGCTGCCAAATTTTGTCCAGCTTCTCAGAAATGTCCCTAAACCAGAGCTTGTGCTTTTCAGGACAAGGGTCTTGCACGTTGGGAGTGCTCTCCATGCAGAGGGGCTCTCCCAGTGTGCAGGCAAACAGGCACCAAACCCTGCTCCTCACAGAATTTGAGCTCATTTCTCTCACTGTGGCTGGAAGGGGGTGCAAGAGATGATGCCCATCTGTCAGTCCTGTTGACATCAGAATTGAGGGAGGAAACTACAAGTAGCCAAGGATCTGACTTGAGGAAGAAGCTGTTCTGGTCACTCTGTGGACGTCAGTTGAGCTGGTACTTCTGCAGCCTCTGAGAAAAAGTTGTAATTGTTCTTGGGGTGTCTGTGCAGGGCTGGGAGTTGGACTCGATGATCCTTGTGGGTCCCTCCCAGCCCAGGCTGTTCTGTGGTGCTGTGATCCTTAGCAAGGTGATTGGTACCTCTGTCCTGGGTGATCCCTGCTCAGAAATCCTGCTGGATGCGGGAACGTGGTCTGCACTGCTGAGTCACCTTCTTGTCCCAGGGAGGCTTCATCTGTGTCCAGGTGCTGCCTTTCTCAGCAACGTGCCCTTGAGCTGTGCCAGATGGGAGACAGAGCAGGGATGGCATCAGGCTTTGGCACAGCCTGCAGCAGGGATCTCACAGCAGAAGTCCACGTGCTGTTCCTTTGCCCCTGTTTGACAAGTAAACCGTGGGTTCTGTTGTCATTTACAAGTTCTGGGGCCCCTTTCAGTAAATGCTGTCACTGCTGCATGACAAAGTGTGTTTGCCTCGCTGCCATCCCTCCTCAGAGATGTGTTGGGCAGAGTGTTTGTACTCATTGACACGGAACAAGCTCCAGGGGAATGAAATCATTTATAAAAGTCATGAGCGGGGTTGGGTATTAACGGTTCATTTCCTGCCACGTTCACTGAGTCACAATTAACACCGACCTGGAATATTGCACAGGGCTATTTGTCCTGCCTGTCCTCTTTCATCCCCTTGTTTCCTCTTTCCTTCCTCATTTCCTTCCCCTCTGAGCTGGACATATCAGTGTCTCCATTTTCACATGGTTTTTTTCCTCTCTTTGCCCATGTCATTCTCTGTTTCAGCCACTTCCCTTCTCTTTGTGCTTTCTTTTTTGCCTCTTAGCTTCCCTCATCTCTTACATTCTTCTCTTCCCCTCACTTTATTCTCCCTCTATATTTAAACCCCAGCAAAAAGCAAATTATTTATGAAGGGCTGTAATTTATGGTGCGTTCGTAATGTCTTGGAAGACACAGATAATTTATTTAATGAGTAAAGACATGATAATTCACAGATGATGATTCCAGTCAGAAAATTAGTTTCATTAATTTGCTGTAAATTCGCTGCCTTGATTTAGTGCACAAGGAGTTTCTGAAACCCTCTGAAAGTCTTTGCCATGGTGTTTTTTTGCCATCACTGATCCCTCTCTATCTGTCACACTCCTGCTTGTGTCCTCCCAACAGCAACCCACAGATAGCAAAAGAGCAAAAGCATCTCTTTTCCAGTGTGTGTGTGGTTGAGAGGCTGAGGAGGAACAGGGATAGAGGTGGAATTCCCATTCCAGGAGGTGATAAAACAGGCAGCACAGTCTCAAAATGTTTGTTTTGCAGAGCCACTGTGCTGCTCCCTGAGCTTTCGCCTTGTAAGTTCAGCTCTGCGAGAGAATAAAAAAGTCAGTTTGCTTTTTTTTTAATAGAGTATAAAAGGTACTTTTTCAAATAAATTTCATCAGGGGCAATTTTACAGGAGAGTCTTGCTGATAACTGCAGTATGTATAAATATTATGGGAAACCTATAGAAGTGATTCATGGTGTACTATTGATCTAATCCGATTTAACTAAGTGTTTGCATCATGCCTTATTAATCACAAATAATGGGGCTCCAAGGACACCTTGCAGAGTCAGGGCTTTGCTCTTCACAGCACTCAGTGTCCACAAATTCTGGCTGTATCTTGCTGGGACTGCTGAAGTCCATAGAGATTGCCCAGGGATGAGCTTCCCTATTGTATTTCACATTGTTTTTAAAACAGGTCTGCCAATAGTGCCCTAAACCTCCTTTCTGGGGACACTGTTCTGCTGCCTGTTTGATTGCAGGTTAGGAAAGCCTCCAGATTTTCCTAGGCAGAAAAAAAATCATTGTTTCTTCTGTGGGTGGTAGTGTGGGGTGGGGAGATGTGTCCTGCCACGGGGACTAAGCACACAAAGCCCAGGAATTCCATGTGCTGTGAGCCCACCCTCTTTCCCCTGTGTGCACAGGGAGAGGAGCTGCTCTTCCTGGAGCAGGTGGGAGAATGAGGATCATCCAAGGGATGGAGATGATGGAGCTGTGCTTTGCCATCTCTGCTACACAGCTGAGCATGGGGGGTCCAGCAGGTTTTGTGCCTGGATGAAGGCAGTGTTAGGAGGGATAGGGAAGGGTGGAAGCAAGTTCCTGCATTTAGCTCTAAAAGGAACCCCCTCCTTGCCCTCTCAGCCACCTGCACAGAACAGGGGTGATGCTCTGGGAATGGCAGGCAAAGGACATGATGGGATAGAGGAGGAGGAATCTGTGCAAGTGCTCTCACCAAGGCTGGATCAACCAACCCCTCACATTAAGAGCTGCATTAAGGCCAACAAGAAACAACAGCAAGTTATGGTCAGTTGTCCATAAGTCCACAAGTGTGGATGGGATTCATCCCAGAGAACAGAAGGAGCTAGTGGATCACAGCAGGATCCTTCTCAATCTTTTACCAAAGGCCTTGGGAGTCTGGGCAGGTCCCAGATGACTGGAAACCATCCAGCATTATTCCAGCTTACAAGGAGGGAAGACCCAGGAACCTACAGACCTGTTAGTCTAACTTCAGAACAATAAAATGGAGAAGATCATGCTGGGCACTATTAAAGGGATTTAAAGGGCAATGAAGTCAGCAGGCACAGTCAGCATGGATTCACAAAGGGAAAGTCCTGCCCAGTTGTGTTCAGTATTTTTATCAGGGATCTGGGTACAGGAGCTGAATGCACCATTAGTGAGTTTGCTGATGATATTAAGCTGGGAGGTGCTGAAATACAAAGAACTTGCAGTTTTAAGTATAAACTGGGAGAGGGATGGCTGGAGAGCAGCCCTGCAGAAAGGGATCTGGGGGTGCTGCTTGGCAGCTCAGGAGTAGCCAAGAGGTCCAAAGAGGTGAGTACCCCTCTGTATTTGGCATTGGTGGCCTCCCCTTGAGGCTGTGTGCAGTTCTGGGTCCCATCAGTTGGAGAGGATGTTCAGGGACTTGAATATGGGTGGTCAAGCACTGGAACAACCTTCCTGGACAGGTGGTTGATGCCCCAAGCCTGTCAGTGTTTAAGAGGTGTTCAGACAAGGCCCTTAAGGTCATGTTTTAACTTTGGGTCAGCCCTGAAGGGGTCAGGCTCTTGGGCTGGATGATGGCTGTAGGTTCCTTACAGCTGAACTGTTCTTAGTTCCAGCTCAGTGATTGCACAGAGAGAAGTCTGATAAGGAAGAGTGTCAGGCTGGAGGATAACGCTGCCAGCACTGGTGGTGGTGCATGTAACAGAAAATTGAGCACGGGGTGGGATCCTATTTCCTCATTAGAGACTGGGAATAAGCTGGTTCTGGGATTTAGGTTTTCAGTATCTAATCTCTGTGGACTATAATATGAGATTCCCCAGACAAACTGCATCACGCTCCTCTGCTGTGTGCACTCATTTACTTCCTACATAGTTCAAGTTAAATGTATTTCTCCTTGGTTTTGCCTTGTGGCTTATGTATTTTGATAACTACAGTTGGGTTGATATAAGCAGGTCCTGAAAAGATGTTTTAGAAAGCTATAAATGTGCATCAGACTGGGAGATCCTGCACCTTCCCTGCTTGCTGTCTATAAAATCCTGTGTAAAGAGTTGCTCGGGGCTGTGCTTGGTTTGTGGCAGGTGAAAATGCACCCTTCTGCTGGGGCAGCGAGGGTGAAATGAAAGCCTCCAGGAACTTGGGGAAATGCTTGAAAAGTGGAAGATCAAAAATTTGATTAAATGTCTAAACCCTTTCAAAAAATAAGCAGTGCTGGCTGAGATTTGATTGGGCCACTCCTCGAGGGTCCTCTGAGCAGCACAATCAGCAGGAGCTGATGAAGAGGAGCAAAGCATCATTCCTTTCAGTACAAGGTCCTGGAGGTCTGTCACCAATTTCCTGCCTGTTCATGTACTCCTGGAGCTTGGGAGCAGCTTTTTCTTGCTTATATCATGCAGGACAGACCCTTGCTCACCACGAGGGTGGTTTCTTGTGGGTACTTGCAGCATACAAGCAGTTTACAAGGAGGGGAGACCCAGGAGCCTACAGACCTGTTAGTCTAACTTCAGAAAAATAAAATGGAGAAGATCATGCTGGGCACTATTAAAGGCATTTAAAGGACAATGAAATCAGCAGGCACAGTCAGCATGGATTCACAAAGGGAAAGTCCTGCCCAGTTGTGTTCAGTATTTTTATCAGGGATCTGGGTACAGGAGCTGAATGCACCATTAGTGAGTTTGCTGATGATATTAAACTGGGAGGTGCTGAAAGACAAGAGAACTTGCAGTTTTAAGTATAAACTGGGACTATAGTGTGTAGCACTATAAACACTGCTACACAGCAGAGGCTCTGCTGGAGTGAGGGGTGTGCAGGTCAAGGACTTGGTTACCCAGGGTACATCTGATGCTTGAATCTTTTTTTTTTTTTTGTGGGAGTCTGAGCCCCAGTGGTTTAATTTTGGCCTAGCAGAGCCTTGCATAACTTCCAGCTGCTTCTCAGGAGTGTGTGTACCTGTGGCTGGCACTTTTGTGCTGCTTCAGATGCTGGGAGAGCAGCCTGGTGTGAGCAGAGCTGGATGAGTGTCCATGGTCCATCCTTGTCCAGTGCCTTTGGAACAGGAACCTTCGCATCTGGATGTGTCCTCGTGCCACCACCTGACAGCTCAAGGTTGTTTTCTAGCATGAGAGCAATCTTCAAATCCTTTCCAAAACTGCTTTCTTTGGGAAGAAATGGGGCTTTCCCTGTGCTGGAGGACCCTTGTGTGGATGGCTTGTCCTGGGACCTGCATGCTGAGCTGCAGACAGGGATGGGATGCAAGAAACTGGTCTGCATTCCCATTGCATGGCTCTTGAACCTGAACTCCTCCTGCCCTCTGTATGAAGGGACCTGTGGGCCGGATTTGGGATTTGCTTGTTTGAAATCCCAGCCTTGCAAGGGAGAGGGCAACATGGTGGGAACTTATGCTGAAGGTCACCATTGCCTAGAGAAGGCTGTGGGTTCAAAGCCTGCTCACAGCCCAGGAAAGCATAACTTTAGTGTGCTTGGCTCCTTATTTCCTAACAGTCACCCCAATGCAGCTGAACTGTGTTGTTTGCTATGAGGAGCAAGAACAAGATCTTGGCAGAGCTTGTCTTCCCTCCCCCGTGCGTGGGGTGATGAGGCCTCCCCAGGTGCTGTCTCAAGTGTACACTTGAGTGTTCGAAACCTCTGCCTGGAGCTCGACAGATGAGGAATGAGCATCCCAATGAACATCCCCTGCTAAAATGTCTCCCCTTCCCCCCAGCAGCCGTTCAGCAGCACGCTGGGCCCAGCTGTGCAAACACAGGAGCACGGCACAGCCGTCAGCACCTTCCTCAGCACTTCACATCCCCTCCAGCTCAGTCTCCAGTGGTGCCAGCTTTGACCTCAGGTCTTCAGATTGGTGGTACAGTCTCTGCCTCTGGACACAGAGTGTCCCTGGCAGAAGCAGTTGCTGCCCCATCCTGCTGCAGGAGCAGAGGAAGGACCAGTCGTGGTATTCCCGACTTCTGTGCAGCCCCCGTCCCTCTGGATAGCTTGATGTGTGACTTGGATACTTTGGGTTTGGTAACAGGCCAGCTGCTTCTCCCCAGAGGGGTCGACAGAGGCACTGAGTTTAAATTTTGTGCAGAAAATGGGATTAAATACTTTCCTCTCTGCACCTGCCTGAAACATGGCCCGTCTGCCACGTCCAAAAGCAGTGGGTTTTGTCTAATGTCTGCTTAACATGGTGCACCACTGCTCTGCCTAGACAAGGTCTCCATCCCCTGCTCCTGAGCTGGCAACATGGAGCTGCTTCACCCCTACAGGAGTGCTTGTCCTTCAGCTTGTTTTATGCTGTTTTTGGTCTCCCAGTTCTGGAATAAATCACTGTTTTCCCAGCACCAGTACAGCCCCATCCTGCCTCTTCCTTGAGCATTCCTCACATGTCTGCCCTGACTGTCCCTTTGTCCCCTGTCCCTCTGTGCCATGGTGATGTCTCTGGAGTCATTGCTGGGCTGCCCCTGGAAATCAGGGAACTGCAGTGGTGACAGGTGGTACTTTGTGTGTTGCATCCTGATACGACACCAGTTGGACAACACAGGGTGCCGTGGGCTGTCCCTGAAGGGGAGCAGTGATTATTCCTTTTTTTAATCATTATTTTTATCCTCCTCCCCACCCAGCTGTTTTGAAATCTCTTTCTCAAGCTGACACAGCATAGGCTGTGGTGGTTGTGCCAGTGTCCTCAGCACTTGCCTGGGGTTCTTCCATTTGGAGGAAGCTCCTCTCTTCCCCACGGATCCTGCAGCACCTGCATCCCTGCAGAAACATCCCATCCCTCCAGCCAGGTACAGTGGCCTTTGCTTTTGGTTGGCTGCTGCTTTTCCAGCTGGCACAGCAGAAACTGCCAAAAGGCACAGAATTTGCTTTGCCTTCCCTGTAGCTGCAAATGAGTAACTCCTGGGAATTCCTGAGAGTCTTGGCTGGAAGAGGGGTCCACCACCTCCCAAAGACATCAGGCTGCCCTGGGAGTTGGAGACACGAAGCCCCACAGCCACTGTGGTCCCAGATGGAGCAGATGACCAGACAGGCTCCCTGAGAAAGGTTGAGCTCTCCTGGATCCCAGGTGGAGAGGAAACAGGGGCCTTTTAGAGCAGCTCTGCTGAGTGCAGGTTCACATCCCGAGACCTTTTGCGAAGCACGCAGAGGAATGTCTGCCTGGGGACGTGGGTAAGTGGTGAGTCCACAAAGCAATCTGTTTGTGTTAATCTCCTATGGCTCAGAATAACCCAGCTCAGTGCTAAGTGCTGGGCAAATATTGGTGTCTTTGTTTTTTGACTTGTTACACAAGCTGGAGCTTATCACAGTCTGTGAGCTACAGTGTCCTCTCCTGTGAGAGGCTTGCCAGGGCCTGGCTTTCTTCCTGGGTTTTAGGTCAGAATGCCCATCCTTATTTGATATTTACACATTTCCCCTGCTCTTACTTGATTCCAGTATTAAAAGGCTGTCCTGGTTAGCTGCTCCCCACACCTTCTACCCATAAAAATCCCCCTGCAGAGACTCACAGGGGGTAACCTTGTGGGATCGTGGCAGGGCTGCCCTTTCTGCAAACATCAGGCTCTGGCCCATGCCAGGCTGTTCCTTACCATGTGCAATGAGGGAAAATGGAAACAGCTTCTCCCACCACAGATCTGTGATCTGGGAGCTCATAAAGGCTAAAGCGCTTTTAATTATGAGCCTGTTCCGATTATGCCCAGGCTTTGTTTCCTCCTGGGGAGCAGCCCTCTGAGGTCAAGATGAACTTTGGATACAGAACTTCTGGCACACACAGTTAGGAAAGCTGGAGAGTTTCCCCCTCCTGAAGCCAGGCACCTGCACTGTGTGATCTATTGCTCCCCGGGGGCCCGTTCTCTGGGCTATGAGGTTGCTGAAAGCAGAACAAACACATTTGTTTCTGGACACAAAATAGCCTTTCTGTTTTCCCCTGGGCTCTGCAGTGCACCAGGAGGCCCATGTTCTCCACCCAGTTGTGAGATGGTGTTTTTCAGTGTGTCACAGGTATCAGGGTCTGATGGAGTGAGGGGCTTTAGCTTTTTTTTAAAGCTTCTCATCCTAGGCTTGGAGTTGAGATTTCTTAAACTACATTTGCTGCCTACACCCTGAACTTACACTGATGTGAAAATGAACTCTGAGCCCTCTCTGGAGATGCAACAGAGGGTTTGCAAGCAGAGGTTCAATCTGGAAAAACGCCCCTCAGTTCCCCTCTGCTGCTGACTGTGGGTGTAAAGTGACAGCTCAGGTGCCAGGAGCCTTGTAAAGGTGTCTCTACCAGCACTGTCAGGGCAAAAAGTTAATTTTTTTCTGGCTCGAAGCAGGATTATTGTGGAATTTTCAGTGGTACTGCATCTCTGCCTCGGCACTGTTGCCCTGTGTTTGCTGGATGCCAGTACAGCTGTAACGGTTATGGCCAATTAATTAGAACCACTTCCCTTGTTTTCCTCTGATAAATCACTTCCTCTTTAGTCAGCCCGCAGAGAAAAAAAGGGAAGAGTGAAACGAGTCTGAAGTAAAATATGAACCTCCCTTTTATTCCATATTTCAGACAAAGGCAGTCTGTGGGACAGGCAGGGAATGGGCTTTCTGAGCCACTGCTCTGTGAATTCACACTCTCTTTATGAGCCTCTTCCGTGGATGGAGTGAAGTTTTAATGGCTGTTGCTGTTCCTTTTGAATGGCTGTGAAGTCTGGGTCATGGCAGAGCAGCCTAAATTCCCTTCCTCTTCGCTGCCATCGGAATTAGCTTTTTTCCAAAGTGCAAAGCCTGATGAGGGCGGGTCAGCTTGGAGCTCGTCCATAATGAGGATCCTAATCAGGGCTCCAGCCAGAGTTCTTACCCTGATTGGGAAGGAAGAACTGGGTGCTGCTTTTGTGTGCATTTTGCTTTGCTTAAAGCCTTTCAAGAAGTTACCTCTGGCCAGCTCTGCAGGTAGAACCCCCTGCTACAGCCTGGGGGTGAATCACCTCCATTCTCCGAGGAAAATGGACCAGACTCTGTGTATAACTGAACTTGGGTGGGATAAATCTGGGCCTTTGTACTGAGCTGGTCAGGAGGTCTGTGTGATGTTGGCTTGGGCTCTTTAGTATCCCAGCTGGGGTTTCTCATCCATGGGTACCTCCCTCCCAAAGCTCCCAGGTATGGATGTGGTGTGCCTGTGAAGCAGGCAGTGTGAGTGGGTGTTGATATCCCTCACGGGCAGCGTGGTGGGTGGATGTGATGCCCAACACTGAGTGGATAAAGGGGAGAGAAATGGCCCAACTCTGCTTTCCAAATGCCCTTGGCAAGGTCCCACCCCAAGGGGCAGTTCAGGGGGCAGGGTGAAGGTGAGCAGCGAGCTCCTGACAGCTGTGGGTCAAACTGGCTGAGAGAAGCACCCAGGATTGCTGAACAACTGCAGAGCTCCAAGCTGAACCCTGACACCTCTTCTGATCTGTAGTGGTTTGAGCCAGGTTTTTCCCCCTGAAACTAGGAAAGTGGTAACCCCCAGGGGGTGGTGACCCTTGGGGTTTGACCCAATCAGTGCTCCTGAAAAATATAAACATATCTCTCCACCGGAAAAGAAGCAGTGATACTTGTTAGTTGGAAGAAGAAGTGTGGCCATGTTGTGAGAGCCACGAGGAAGGGGCTCAGGGAGCTCTTGGGGCTCTGCCCCCCTGGCCCCCAGCTGGGGGGCTATGTGGACTTGGAATGGTGTTGAACTGAGCTAGGTGCCTGTGGCTGAGAAGTTGGAGGAGTTTTCTCCACTGTGAGTGGGTGACGGAGCAGCAGGGACAGCAGCGTCCGAGAGCAGTGGCAAAGAACCAACTGATAAGGACCACAGGAGCAGCAGAAGCCGGCATGCAAACCGAAGCAGACACAGAGGTGTCTGAGGAAAAGGGAAAGTTGCAGCAGGAAGAGAATCGAGACCACGGCACAGACAGAGTTCCGTGGGTAAGAACTGGATACCCAAAACCCCCGAACTCCCTAGAGAGACCCCTCTGAGAAAGAGGAGGGGGTGGTGGACTGAGAGGAGTCCTAAAGTGCAGTATGCACTGCTGAGAGGAGCTAGGAAGCTCATGGCCTCCTGAGAGATAAGCCAGGACGGCCAAAGGAATGTGTGTGTGTGGGGGGTGACCTTGGCCCCCCTTGCTGCAGCTTCAGAGAAGCTGGCAGCCAGCTTTGAGTCAGAGCATGGGAGCTCTGAGAAGGGGCTTGATTTCCCCTGAAGATACCAGACTGTCACGAAGACCCCTGTGCTTCGCGATATGACCGTGGTGATGTGCCCTTTGTCCTGGGAAACGCAGTCCATGGAAAGACCCCCGTTTGAAGACGGGGGCCAAGAGAGGCTTGGAGGCCTCCCTCGTGTGTGCTGGCAGAGAGCCAGCAACTACTACTGCTGCCTGGAAGAGAAGACACAGAGAGCCTGCTGCCTAGAGAGAGACCTGCTGCTGAGAGACTGGAAGGGGTCTTTTCTTCTTCTTCTCTCCTGGACTTTTATTTGGAGGGAGAAGAGATTTGGCCCACTGTAAATATTATTGTCATGGTAGACATAGAAATAGAGTTAAGATCATATGTAATGTATTATGGTATAAGTATTTATTTGTACAGTCCTGTAATATATTCCTTTCCCCCCATATTGAGTCTTGTGTTTTTGTCTGGAAAACCCATCTCACATGGGGTTGAGATATGGGAGGGGGGCTAGGAATCAGAATTGGATTTTGGGCCTTTTCAAACCATGACATGATCCCTGCATCATTTTTTGTGGGCTCATACAACTGCCCTGAGAGGGGCAAAGGTGGGGCAGGGACTGAGCTCTGCTCTGGGGAGACCAGGGACAGCAGCCAGGGAATGGCTGGAGCTGTGTCAGGGCAGGCTCAGGTTGGATCTCAGGCAAAGGTTCTTCCCCCAGAGGCTGGTTGGGCACTGCCCAGGCTCCCCAGGGCAGTGGGCACAGCCCCAAGGCTGCCAGAGCTCCAGGAGGGTTTGGCTGATCCTCTGGGGCACAGGAGGTGACTCTGGGGGATGTTCCTGTGCAGGGCTGAGGGTTGGACTGGATGATCCTTGTGGGTCCCTTCCAGCTCAGCACATTCTGTGATTCTGTCATACCTGGGTTCAGTATAGGAACAAACAACCCAGTGCCATGAAGGTCATTCCATCTCTTGGTCTAGAGGAGAGCTGGAGGCTGAAGAAGACACATAGGTGGCCTGAGGAACAGATGGCTCTTATGTGCTGTGCTCAGTGACAAGTCCTGAGTCTTCCTGTACAGAGCCTTCATGGGTTGAAGGGGCAGCAGGCCAGCATGTGGGAATACACTCCATCTGGCTGACCTGGCCAGCTGCACTGGCAGAGTGATTCCTGCCTCCAGAACCAATAGTTTCAGGGAGGGACAGGCAGACCTTAAAGAAGGCTCTTCTGGTCTAGACTTAAAGTCACCCAGGAGGGAAAAGACTGATTTATAACTCAGAGAGCACAGTCTACAAGCTGGGTCACCTCACAGGGCTTGGCCATGGCTGCTCTGGTGTGGGAAATGATCCCACAGGCTCCTGATCCCAACCAGGCTATTGTTACACCACTCCTGGTTATTGCAGGATGCCAATGACTGGACAAGGGCAAGTGGCCTCAAGCTGTGCCATGAGAGGTCCAGATTGGAAGGGGCTGCCCAGGGAAGTGGTGGAGTCCCCACCCCTGTGAGATATTCAAAAAACAAATGGATGTGGCACTTGGAAATGTGGCTTAGTGGGCACAGTGGTGTTTGGTTGAAGGTTGGACTTGGTGATCCTGGAGATCTTTTCCAACCTTAATGATTGTAGGACCAGCACTTTCCCCAGCTCTTTCCTACAGCAGCTATGCTTTCTGTTTTCCATAAGCTATTATTTCCAGTCTTTGCTGGCTTCCCAGAGACCTTTGCAAGCATCCCCCAGCTAATGATGATCTGTGTGGCCATACATACTTTCTAAAGCTTTCATGAAACTGGAAGTCCAGGCACTGTGTGAACTACATTGTTTCTCTTTTATCCCAAATTCAGAAACCTTAAACGAAAGAGCCCCTTGGCATTGTTCCTAGGAAACCACTCACCAGGCGGTTGGAAATAATCATACAGATAATTTACTTGAACACTGCCCACAGGCACATTTTAGTCTTCTCTTTCTATTTCTAAAGAAATTGGAAAGAGGGGCAGTGTTACTGTCTTTTGAGAAATAATAGAGGCAAAGGGTTGCACAGGCAGCAATTCTTAAATTTCTTTTGTGGCATTAAGGGAAAATTAAAAAAAAAAAGGAAGAACCCACAGTTCAACCTGCAAGTAGCAGTAAGAAGTAAGTTGTGCTCTTTTTTAATATAGAAAAGAGTGAATTGATAATTTTTTTCCTTCTGTAAAAGTATCCAAAGGCTATTTGGAGCTCTAATGAGAGATCTTATTAAGTTCTTGTTTCGAAGAGGGATTAACGAAAGTTTGGGAGGGAAACAGATTTTGGCTGACATGGTTGTATTGTTACAGTCTTCCCCCCCCAAAGTTTTCATCTTCCAAAACTACAGATTTTAATTAAAAAAAAAAAAGGGGGAAAAATTCTCGGCCTTTCAGCTCGGCAGCACATACAGACAAATAAATTAAAAAGTGGGAGAAGTGGAACTAACCCAATAATCCGTGAAAACCTAATTTCCCTCACAACCGTCGCTGACGCAAACGTCTCCCCTCTCCCTTCCCCTTCTCCAGTTCAGGGGCAGTGATTGGAGAAATTGGCTAACAAGATCAGAAAATTTAATTACTGTTCTGCCTCCCCTTCCCAAGAAATTGGATGTCACACTTCCCTGTAGCCTGTTTTTAAGATGTGCTGGAGCTGGTTTTCACGTGACTCAAACCTGACTCCCTACCCCCTCCCTCCACCTTCTTGCCCTTATTCCCCATGGAAATATCCATCCAATGCAGCTAAGCCTTGGATGTGAGATGTGAGAGAGGCCATGGGTGTATTGAAAGCCATGGTAAAACTTTGCCTGGCTTCAATGGGGCCACTTTGGACTCCTGGTGTTGGAGGGAGCATCAAAGGGGAGAGAGGAGGAGTTGGGTCCATGTGCCATCAAGAAACATCTCTAGGTGCTTCCCATCTCTCCATTTCATGCTGGAACAGGTTAAAGGAGAGGACAGGGTTAGAGAAGCCTCTGGATTTGCTTTAATCTTGCTCCTCTAGTTTTATGCTGGGCCACAGACAGCACAAACAAGAGTTTTCCTGTTTGTTCAAGCTGTCTCAGACCTAAACTCCCTGTTTTTCCCTCATTGCTCCCAGGCTGAGGTTTTTGCAGGGTTCCTGTGGGTGCTGAAGAGCAACAGTCTGTCTCTGCTTGGCTGTCGTGGGGATCTGGGCAGGGCAGAGATGAATGTGGTGCAGAAGAGAGGAAACATGGCTGGCTTTGTAATGTCACTTCTGTCAGCAGAAGGGATCTCAGATGTGTAATTAACTGAAAAGGAGCTGTTCTGCATAACACAGGCCTGTTGTCCCCAGCCCAGCAGGCTGGGTGACCCAGGCTTTGGTGGCACGGCTGGCAGTGTCACCACATCCCCTGGTGGCACAGCAGCCTGGCTGGAGACGGATGCTCTATTTATTTTTCCATCTGTATTCCCAGCGCATCCCGCTCCGTGCTAACTGTAAGCCTGGCTCAGGAATTCACTGCGAGCACCTTATCAGATAATGAATAATGATTTATTGAACATATGGGTAAACAGCCCAGATAAGATATAAATACACCTCGGAAATGCAGTCGCATTTGTAAGGACGTGTTCCCAAACCCGCCCCGTGGGGTTCGGCTCCGCTTCCAGCTGCACAAAGGCACCTCCTGCATGGGCTGCCTCCCATCCCTGCATCCTGCAGGTCCCTGTCCACGGGCACTGCCCCCTGGAAAAACTAAGGTCAAGGTGAGAGGGCCAAGTCATCTGCCAAGAGACACTCCCAGGGACCCTGGGGGACTCCAGAGGTCCATAGTGCTTATAGGGCCTGTGGGGCTGTGATGTCTATAGGGCCTAGAGGGTGTATGGGGCTTATAGGGCCTATGGGGCCATGAGGTCTGTAGGACCTAGAGGGCTTATGGGGCCCATGAGGTCTGTGGGGCCTGTGAGGTGTATGGGGCGTGTGGGGATGTGGGCATTCATTCTCTCTTGCTGTAGGGGCTGGGCTGACTGAAGCATAACCAGGCTGTTATGAGGCTGGTTTTGAGGCAAAATCTGAATTTTTACTTGATTTTTAAACAAGATAGAAGATTTGTTCACCCACTCTGAACAAACCAGCCCTGTGGAAGCAGCAGTACTTACCCCAGCTAAGCCAGGATGAAGACACAGGTCACAGGAGCTCTGTGTGGATGGTGCAGGGACCCCAAGCCCACACAAGGGATCAGTGGAAAGGCTGGTGCTGGCTGGTTGAAAATGGATCCAGGTGCTGAACCCTTCCAGGTGTATAACCCAGCTTGCTGGCCTGCTTGCCCAGGCTCTGTGTCACTGTTGGTGTGACTGCACAGCTGGCAAAGAGCAACGTTTGCTCTGGGAGCTTGTGGATACCTCATTTTTGCAGATGATTGCCTCTGAAGGGAGATGGAAGGCAGGATCCAGCTGTGCAACCCAGGGATATGTATACGAACGTGGTGACCAGTTTGTGGAGTCCTGAAGTGGAAAGACTAACTTGTCTTCCCTTTTGGAGTAACTTCTCAGCCAATACCATCTCTGAGGGTGTCCTGCCCATGTGTCGTTGTTGAATCTCCCACGTCATTGCTGCTGCCTTTGCTGGTGGAAAACCCATCAGAGACCTGGCAAGAGTTGTCCAAGAGTTGTGGTAACGCCATCCCTGCCATCCTCAATTACCTGCTCATCCTCTGTGCATCATCTCCTGTGTGATACCTGCTGCCTGAAGTGATCTCTCCCTCTCCAGTCCTCCCTGCCCTGGTGTCTGCAGCTCCTCCCTGCAGGCAGAGCGGGAGAGAGAGGTCAGCCTGGCCTCTTTATTTATCCTCTCTGCTGCCCTTGATGTCCATTCCTCTGCTTTCTGGCCCTGCCAGTATTTTTTGCAGCCCCTCCAAGGTCCTGGATAAGTGATAGCTGTGCTTGTCTCCTCTGCTTTAATCATCACTCACTGAAGGCGGTGACGTTCGGATCGTTTAAACAAGAGGAAAGTCAAACCTCACTGAAGGAGTCTGAGCCATGGACGTGAAGGGTGGTGAAAGACCTGGTTGACCTGGAGATATTTTAGCACAGAGCCTGGCATTTTGGTGTGATAACCACTTGGGCAAGCAGTTAGAGGTGATTCTGGCTTTTTTTCAAGCTAACATGATAATCTTTAAAGATACAGAGGGGGCAGGGTTCAAGAGTCCTCTGAGAGCATCTTTTGGGTGTGGGGAGTGGTGGTGCAATGGATGAGTGTGGAAATACAGCTAGTTTGGGTTTTGCAGCTTTAGTCCTGCTCCCCGTGAGTGGAAGGATGTTTTTCTTACCTGCTCTGCAATAGTGGCTGTGGCATTGCATTCCCCAAGGTTTTTGTGGGGACTTGAGCTATCGCTTCCTTTTTTTGACCTGAAGATTTTTCAGTGTCTCACTGTATGAATGCTTTCCTCTTGCTCCCCCTGGTTTGTGCTCATCACCCCCTTGTTTTATCCCAGCAGGCCCAGTTCACCATCGTGTGACTTCTGGGCTAAAAGGTAAATTATAAAAGCCCAGGGACTGGGAGCTTGATGCAGCTTGGAGATCCCATATGTCAGTGAGTACAGCCATGGAGAGAATTTGATTTGCATACATTTCCTACCCTGAATTCCTCTGGTGCTATTAGGAGTCACCATAGCTAACCCAGGCTCTGAACTGTGGGGCTTATGTGCATGCAGAACTACACCTATTTGCTTTCTTGGAAAAGAGATTTACTCAAGCGTTTTTTGTCTTATTGTCCACCCCCTCCTTCTTTTCCTCCCCATCAGGGGGATTTTGTGCTGCTGTGGAGACTCTTTGATCTGAGTTAATTCTTTGATGAAGCTTCACAAGGCAATAGGAAAACGGAGCACTGCTCTGGGGAGAATCCTTCCTGCTCCAAATAAAAAGGTGGGAATTGTGCTCGCTTGATGAGGTGGTGCAGCCTGAAGGCAAAGAGCCTCGTTTGCTGCTCTCAGGGTTTAGTTTCACCGGTGGACACCAAGATGCAAATACTGCTCTGGGCTGGGGGAAAACGTGGGAAAGGCTGGATGCTGGAGGGGTTTTGTGTCAGAATGGGGGGAATTAGGGCAAGTAATT
Organism: Neopelma chrysocephalum; assembly: GCF_003984885.1. Classification (NCBI taxonomy): domain Eukaryota; kingdom Metazoa; phylum Chordata; class Aves; order Passeriformes; family Pipridae; genus Neopelma; species Neopelma chrysocephalum. The sequence continues at coordinate 2,635,390 of NW_020897914.1, forward strand.
ATCAAAGTGAGTGTGGGGAGTTGCCTGGATGGAAGGATGTAGGCCATGAGTGCTTTCCTCCCTAGGATGCTCGAGGAGGAGGTTTAGAGATCAGAGTGGTGGGGGACAACCCCATGGCCTCTGCTGGTTTGGAGTGAGGCCCCTTCCCTTCCACCGCTCTCGGGGGCTGCTGGTAAGAGAAAGTTTTAAAGCCCAGCTCTCCTTTGCCAGGGTCTGTTGGCTTTCACACACAGATCAGGGTGGGTGTAGCCATGGATTCAGCTCCTGTAGCTGATCTTCACCTTGGTGAAGCATCCGCCAAACAAAGCTGTGTGCCAGCGACCGCCCGGAATCCCGGGATCAGCTCCCGTGGGAAAGTTAGCGAGCTGCGCCTCGTTGGCCTTGGTCTTCCCTCCTTCCCCTTCCCGTGGCTGGCTGCCCTGTTAATTGATTACTCCTCTGTTCAGCTCCTGCTTCTGGAGCTGAATGCGTTGAGTTAAAGCACGAGAGCGGAGAAAGGGAGCGGTGATTCCGAGCGCCGGGCTCGCATCTGAAAGATTACGGCACAATCTAATGAGCTCATTAATTTCATTTCATTAACCAAACAGTGCTTGTGGAGAATGGCAAATATTTGAAGAAGCGCAGCAGGGTCAGAAACACATTTAATTAATGTTGTCACATGATACTGGGAGCAGGAGGGGGGATAAATCCTGATGCTATATATTAACATCCATGGTGACTTCTCTTTTATGTTTAATGCGCTGCTTGGGTGAAAGTCCAGCCTGGCTCCTGTGATCACAGTGCCTGAGCAGCTCCCACGCTGAGAGTGTTCCCCCATCCTCCCAAGGCCTGTGGAAGCCTGGCAGTGCCATTATCCCATTTAGAGGGGAAGGCTCGAGACAAGAGGACAGTTCTCCATCGCAGGATCCATGGTAGATGATTTCCCTGTGGTCCTTCTCCTTGGTAGGCCAGGCCTACTGTGATTGTCACAGTAAGTTAGTGATAGCCCAAGCTTATGAGCTTCTTGTTTGTCCATCTGGATGCCGCACTGGGAGTGAAATTGGAAGTGCACACAAGTGACAGGGAACAGAGAGGGTCAAATCCTCTCTCAAACCCTTTGAATTTTGGTGCATTTTGTAGAGATTGTATCAGTCCCAGCAGTTACAAAGTGTGTTCTCATTCCATTCTCCCCCATCTCTAAGGGAATTTGGATCTGGGATTTTTGACACAAACCATCTGCCTATTTATTAATCTGTGTTGTGGGGGTGGGCTCACTAAAAGCTCGTTTTGGTGTGGGGGAGGACGTCTCATTTGTGGTTCTCCCGTTAGGTCTGCAGTGAGGCATCCCAGGCAAACTGCATATTGCTTTTCTGATTGTCCTGGTACACTCTGCTTCTTCGGGAAAATTGAATTAGGATGGATACCTGGGTTGCACCTGAAGGTCTGAGTTTCTCACTGGCAAATTATTTCTGTGGTTCCGGTTCAAGGAGCATCCTGGATAAAACAATCTGGGAGGCAGTGGAGCTGTGTTTTTCACCCTGAAGTCTGCCAGCATTCCCGTGTTTCTGCATATACTGCTTTGGGATACTCTTCACAGGACCACAGAAGGGTTGGAAGGGACCTGCAGGGATCATCCACTCCAACCCTCAGCCCTGCACAGGACCATCCCCAAGAGTCACACCCTGTGCCCCAGAGGATCATCCAAATGCTTCTTGAACTCTGCTTAAGGGCCCTGCTTTTGAGAGGGACAGGAGATTGAAGGTAAGTGGTCACCTGATCTTGCCTGGGTTGTTTATAGGGCCAGGGCTGTGGTGCCATGAAATTCAGCTTGTCCAAGCTCAACCAAACCTGCCTTGGGGGCACCACTTTACCCTGCCAGCGAACATCAGGGTTTCACCCATCCCATTGCAAGGCTTCCCTTGGAGCAGAGCTGTGCTGGAGGTCTGGGGGGGAGTGTCTGTGCAGACAAGACCGTTTTCTCCTCGCCATAAAAGCAAATGCACTGTACTTGGCAATATTCCTTAGTGGTGACTATAACAACTCCTGTTAATGCAGTATTGATGATGTGGGGAGTTCAGAGGAGTGGTGCAGTCTGGCTGGGCAGGTACAGAGCTGGGCTGAGCAGGGGGGGCTGTCATTAACTGCTGTAGCTGGAGGAACAACGGGGCTGAAAGGCTGAGCATAAATTGTGAATTGCCCATGAATTAGTCCTTCGGTGACAGCTTTGTCCGACAGCTCTCCCGGCCCAGTCTGGCACTTCCACAGGCCATCATGAGCGGATGGGGAGCGGAGGGAGGCAAAAAGCAGGAGGAGAGGGTCTCCTTTGGCTTTGCTCCGTGGCAGCTCGCCCATTACCCCATCGCTCACCCCTTGGCTTGTCATTACTTGATTTTCTTTATTGCAATAAAATGAAGCTTCGGGCTCGTGAGTTCATCCTCCATCATGCAGCACTAACCCTCGTGGCTCGAGGCCAGGTGGTGCTTCCTGATGTGCTCAGCTGGTGGGAGCATCACTGGGCAAAACCTGCTGCTGCATTGGAGGAACGGACGCTTGGCTGGCGCTGAGGGGTCTCAGCACCACTCTGGAAGTGCTCTCCACCTCACCAGGAGGCTGTGCCAGCAGAATGAGGGACTTGTCTGCCAGTGCTGGGGGCCCAAATGGAGTCCCTTGGAGATGCCCAGGGCTTGGCTGCTGTTACTGCTGCCTACAAAGGAGCCCCCAGTGCCCACCATTGCACCAAGGCTGGGTAGTGGCAGAAACATCTGCTGGTGTGGGTTCCTGCTGGTTGTTTGGTTTCAGCCCTTCACCTGAATGGAAAGCACTGGCTGAAGGAATGGAGCCTGTGTCCTTGGCTGGCAGGTGATGTCTGCAGGGAGCCCAGGGATGAGCGTGTGATTAGTGCCCAGGAGGCAGATTGTGACCATTTCCATGGTGAGTTTGTTGGAATGTCCTTCCCACTTCTGACATATGGGCCTTGGGCAGGTCCAGCTTGTGCTTTGCGCTTGGGTGGACGGTCCCAATATCCAGCCCAGCGTGAGAAGAGGCAAAATCCCTCCCTTTTCCTTGGGAAGAACAATAGTGCAGTGTGACCTGGGAAAAGGTCCCTCCAGGTCCAGCACAGCCATAGGACAATGGTGCTTGGCTGGGCTGAAGTCATGGCCCAGAGCAGGAGGTGAGAGCCGTGGGGATCCTGGCAGGGCTCAGCCAGGTCTGGGTGATCTTGCCAAGCTCTTGGCTGCTGAGAGGCTGAGAGCAGTTCATGGTCTCAGTGACATGTGCTGCCCTTTCCCAGGAGGATCTGTCTTTGAAACACCCACTACATCCTCCTGAACTGCTTCCCATGCCTGGGAAGAAAACCCCTCCTCCAGCATGAAATCACAGGGACAAAAGCCTCGGGTGGCCGAGGAAGTGGCTGGGCCTTTCAGTGGCACTGCCTCGAGGGTCGTGCGTTGCTGTGCTGCCCTTTGCACACATGAAAACGGCGCTTCCCCGGTGCTTCCTGGCTCCCTGAAAAGCCAGGTCACACCAGGGATGTGACAGATTGGCCGGTGACCTGGAAGGATATCAAATGGAAGGATTTAGCTTCTGGAGGGGGCTTGTCCAAGGAACTCGTGGGTGGAGAAACAAAAAGCTTTCCAAATACCAATGCTGTCTGTTCTGCTGCTCCTCAGAGGGAGGAACTGGAGTGAAAGAGCACCTGCCAGCAAAATGCTCCCTGAACCACGACTGTTTCACATAATTCCCATTCCCAGCCTCTTTGGACAAGTGTTTGACCATCTTTGAAGGTGTTTTCTAGTTCAATGGTGTCATCTGGGAGCAGATTTTCTTGCCCTACTCTCTGAAATTTGGACCGTGACCAGACGTTTGCTTGCCCCTTTTATACTCAAGATCCTTGAATCCCTGTCAACTGGCCAGCTCATGGAACGGAACAAACCTTCCTTTTAAACCTCTCCAGCAATAAATGACAAATCAGAATGTTTATGGAATTAGGAAAATCCAGTTTTGCCAGTAGGAAACTGAAAGGTAGAATGTCAAACCAAAAACGTGGAACTCAACAGAACTTTAAATAATATTTTTAGGTAGTTATTATTTTTTGTCTTTTCAGGCTGAGAGATGTTTCCTGCTCATGAGCTGAAAGGCAAAGATTTTTTTCCCAGCTCTAGTAGTGGCACCTTCTGCTGTCAGAACTGATGCTTCAGGTTCTCAAGGTACTTCAGGCTTCAATACTTATGCTCCCTTAATTGAGGTATTACAGATACTATGGATTGTTTTTAGCACATCCTTTACTTTCTTTTGTTTTCCATGGTTCAATGGGTGAACTTAGCACTCTACCCAGAAGGTAAACAGAAATCCCTAAATAAATAAAAAGAAAAAATAAAAGAAAGTGAGTCTAAATATAAATCTGTCAAAATCAGACTCTTCTCTGCAGCAGCACTGAGGGAAAGAAATCAATTGCCAGGATCTCCATGCAAGGAGGTGAGTGAGGGGCTGGGGGAATATCCTCCTCGTGGCTGTCAGCATCTGGCACCTGTGGAGCTGGGTGTCCATCAGGGAAGTGGAGACAGATCCACGAACTGTGAAGAGAAACCACATGGGTGAAGTCCCGACCCTGCTGAAATCTTGGACAAAAATCCCCCAGGCTTCCATGGATTTCACCCTTGGGGAGAATCGAGGCCATGCCTTTTTCTCTTCGAGTTTTCGAGCATTTACTTGTCCTTCCACTCCAGTTGTGGGTTGTCAGGGGTTTTGCTTTTGAGCAGATGCCTTCAGAAAATCCAGTTGCTTTACTCCTAGGAGATGTGCACTCAAAGGCACAGACAGCTTTTGGAATTCTTATCCTTGAGGAAAGTCATACAAACTGGATTTCCAACAAAAACATTGCATCACTTCTGGTAGCTGGTCCCTCCGTCCATAAGATACTGTTCTTCCTCACTCCAGCTCTTCCCTTGCAGCTCTCCTTGGACACCCTGGCAATCATTTCAATTCATGATATGTTGGGCTGTGGCTGAAGTATTTCAGTTTTTACTCCTTTTTTTACCAAGGAAGAAAAAAAATCTTTTTGTTTCTTATCAAAAAGTTTAGACAAAAAAAATGGTTTTCATTAGAAATTCCCACGGAGAAGGAACAGCAGACAAAATCTTGTTCTCTGCCTAACTCTTGTTTCAAATACCGAGGCAGAGTGAATCTTTTATAAGCCTTTTTAGAGGAGGGATTGTAAACAGAATTGTCCATGAAAATGGAAAACGTCTTGCACATCCTAAAAAGTGCTGGGCTGTCTCTGTGCAGGGGTCGCTCCCGCTCCACCTCCTCTGATTAAACACTGACACGGGGAGGCTGAGCAAAGCCTCCAGGCAAGCCTTCCATATTCATCAGACAAGGGCTTTATCAGGAAAGGAGGCATTTTGGGGGAATGTCAATACGAATATTACAGTCTCTTTGCTCTTTGTATCGTCCCCTAAACAGTCAGAGTGAAGTTGCAGGAGATAATGTACAATTATGCTGTCACTGAAGTTTGTGGAGCCGTTTGCAGGAGCTTTGGAGAGATATCCTTCCAGGCACGGGGAGGCTGCACATTCCCAGCTCTGTCGTGCTTCAAAATGGGCTGAAAACTGCATTTCACTGTGTGTGTGTGGGAGACTGTCTGATATTTGGGAGTGACATGTTCTCACTGTCCTCTCCAGCAATGAAAGCGTGGAAGATGTGACTGGACCAAGAAGAGGAGATCCTGATAACTCCCATGCCTGCTTTCAGGAATGTCTCAGGATGACTCAAAGGCATCCAGTACCATCCTAAGGATACAGCAGAACATGTCCTCCTCCTCTAGCTGGTGTGGGTTGTCTTTGGTGTGGAGACCTTGGAGATCCCATCTTGCCTGGCTCCTCCTCACACAGGGACCAGATTTTGGGTGCAGCCTTGGGTGGGAGGAGTTCTTGGGCCTGGGAATGAGGGATTTGCACTCTGACGTGGTTTTGGAGAGAAGACCCTTCTCTCATCACATGCCTTGTTTCCTGGTTTAGTTGCTGACAAATTCTGAGGAGGACTCTGTGACACCACAGTGGAGGTGAGGCTGTGACATTTTGCAGCCTTGGGGACAGGCTCCCTTTGCCTCTTTTGTTTTTGTGAGCGATGTCCCCATTTAGGGATAAATAATATTTTTTGTTCTATTTATTATTAATTTCTCCCATTTAATATTTAAACGCGGCCCAAGTTTAAATCACACACTCTGGAAGAGCCGGAGCTGGGAGAGCTGCTGAGCCTGAGGCAGCACTGGGAGAACACAGAGGGGAAGGGTTTTAACTGTCCTGTTGCTGCTGGGGTGGATTAACCTCTTCCTTGCCAAGAGTCTCTCCTGCTGGCTGCTCCAGCTGGAACAAGGAAGGGTCAGGGTGGCTGGTGCAGCAGTCTGGGGATGCGTTAGTCTGACATCCATATGGAGCTGTAGTAGGTGTCACTTGCTGCAGCGAGGACCTGGGATTGCTGACCCACAGGGACTCTTCCACCTCTTTATTTTCCCCTTCTGAGAAGGCAAAATCCACTTACTCTTGACAGACCCCTTTGTGCAGCAGCATGGAGCCAGACTAATGCCTGGTGGGATTGGGATGAAGCCTCTTCTCAGCTGTGCGGTGCCAGAGGGTTGGGAAGACCTTGCAGAGAGGGGCTCCTCTGCCCCATGCTGTCATGGTCTTGGGGCTCTGCTAAACCTTGTTCTCTCCTTCTCCCAGGGCAGAAAGCTGATCTGCTCACACACAGGAGCAAAGCTGGGCTCCAAACACTGGCTCCTGGTGGCAAAAATGAAGCTGCTGGGCAGGAGCGACAGGAGATGACGGAGCCTGGAGGAGTGGTGGGTAAGAAAAGCCTTCTGTTGCCAAGCAGAGTAGTTTTATTGCAAGTCTTAACGGTATTTAGTGTGTTTTCCAAGAGCCCTAGAGCCAGATTTCATGTAGTTCAGCTGTCACTAAAAAGCAAATGTACATTTCTGGCTCTCCTGGCCTTGTTGACACCCTGGAAAATGAGATTCCTGAGTGTCAAAGAGCCAGCAGGCAAATACCCTCTCCCCAAAGTGTGCTGCCTTCAGATCCCAGAGCCAAACCTGACACTTTGGGAAGCTGTGCTTGGGTTCATTGGTACTGAACATCTCCCCAAATTCTTCTTGGCTTGTTCAGGCTGTCTCTGAGACCCACAAGGCTTGGCCTGAAAATCTATTATTCAGTGGCATTGATCTTAGTGGTAGTGAGCTGTTCCATTGAATTGTTCTCTCTTTGTTTCCCTGGGCATTCTCAGTCATTGTCTGACATGTAAGCCTGTCCTTGCTGGTCTAGCCTCACTGAGAGTATCCCCGAGGGGGGGTCTCCCTTGCTGGCATGGCTGGATGTGGCTGGGAAGCACCTCCGAGAAGGGCACAGGGAGGGGAACATCCCTCCATGAGCCCCGTGGGCAGTGCCGCACGTCCCAGCCTTTCTGCTGCCAGGAGAAGAACAGTGGGACTGTGAGTATGTAGCTTTTCCCGAGGGATGTGGGGCAGGGGGACGTCCAGGGCAGCAGGCACAGGGAGCCTGAGCCCACTGCTGGGCACCGGGAGAAGCCTTCGCCTGGGAAAGCAGTGCCTGCTCTCGCCTTCTCTAATTTTTTCACCCCCCGTTCCCATTAAGATAATTAAACGAGAGGTTACGATTGCGGGGGGGGGAGGAGAAGCGTCGGCCAGCCCTCCCTGGGTGGGGTCCTCGTACCTTCCTTCCTCCCTCAAATGCCACCTCTGAGCAGCATCCGGCCTCGTTCCCCTTTCTGCTTTATTTATGAATAAATAATCGCCGCGGCGGGGGAATAAATCAAGCGGCTCTGGGCGCGCCGACGCTCCCAGCCGGCTCGTTCCTCGGCCTTTATCCGGCTCCGAGCGGTGCCTGGCAGAGCGCGCAGCATCCCTCCCCTCTCCCCCCTTCCCTCCCGCTCCCCATTGTCCTCCCCAGCGCCAGCCCGCCGACCTGCCCCCTCCTTTCATTCCCTGCTGGGGGCTGCTGTCCCAGGCCACACAAATGAAAGCGTTCCCGAGGCTGAACAAGATTCCTCGAGGGAGGGAGGGCGGTGGGAACGGCGCGGGGGAGCCATCTATTATTCTTTACAGCTGAACTCTTCGGGAGAAAATTTGCTCCGGGATGGTTTTGTGGTTTTCCTCCCCTTGCTCGTGGTGTGTTGAAGGATGTTGGGAACGCCAAGGGGGAGGTGTGTGCAGGGATGCTCTGCACCACATGGCAAGCCTTCAGTGCGTGCAGGTGGAGGGTTGCTGTCCTTTCTCCCTCAAAGCCAACAGCTGTTTGTAAGGAAATATGTCCTGGTTTTTATCAGTTCAGATCAGTGGGCAGGGTGGTGTGGAGATGCTTTTTTTTTTTTCAGTATAAACACACCTTCTGACAGCATGGGATGCACAGCAAGGAGCAAAACTTTTCCCTGACCTGTCTGTACCCACACAGAGGTGAGAGGATGGATCTGAGGGTTTTGGGAGCAGGCTGGGATGCTGGAAACTCAGTCAGGGATTTGTTGTATTTCTCAGCCTGCTGTTAATCTCTATTTTGCTCCGAGCAGAGCCTGTCAATGCCCAGCATCCCTCACACACACTGCCCTGAGGAAGCACTGAGCAGGCTGCCAGCAGGGCCAGCCTTAAATCCTTTTCCTGCTGGATTTTCCCTGTTGATGGGACTGTTCAGTGCAGGTGCCTCTCTTTCCTGCATGAGGTTTGTCAGACAAGTGGGACACACCAGGCTCGGAGCAGAGGAGGGTGTGAGGGCATCCCTCAGGCAGCAGAGGATGTTTGCATCCCATCCCCTTTCCACTGGCAATTCCCCATCCCAGCTGCTATCCTAGCTCTGGGCTCTTCTGCACTAGCTCCAAATAGGTGGAAGAAATAAATAGGATTGGGAGATTTGTAAGAAATAAATAGGACTGGGAGATATGTACAAGAGAGCTGGAGAGGGACTTTTGGGCAAGGGCCTGGAGTGACAGGACACAGGGAATGGCTTCCCACTGCCAGAGGGCAGGGTTAGGTGGGATATTGGGAAGGAATTCTTCCCTGGGAGGGTACTGAGGCCCTGGCACAGGTTGAATCCCAGAGAAGCTGTGGCTGCCCCTGGATCCCTGGAAGTGTCCAAGGCCAGGAGCAACCTGGGCTAGTGGAAGACCCTTGAGGTGTCTTCCAACACAAACATTCCATGATCCTGTGATTTGATAGCTGAAAAGGGACTGTGTGAGGCCACATAACACGAGGCAGATGTGCTGCTGCCTCTCCTCCCTGGGGACCAGTGAGCACCTTTAATGGACTAGTGACTGCTCCAAGTGCTGTAGAACATGAGGAATAGAGCCAGGAAAGGAGCTCTGGGACAGAAGAAATGACACACAGAGGCTTTTGCACTACAGCTGAGGGATATTTACCATTTTGTGGGAAGAGAGGTCTGAACAGCAAGGAACAGGTCTCTCTGAAACCTGGGCTTGTTTCTCCAGCTGTAGCACAGCCACCTGCCAGGCTGGAACAGCCAGTGGGGATTGTGTGGGGCTTGATCCAACAGTGGCTTTGTGGGTCAAACCCAACTGGGACCTCACCAGAGCAGCTAGTTGCACCTCTGCAAGGAGGAGAGAGATACTTGTCTTAAATATTTATCCCTGCTCAAGGGCTTTGGGTGTAATTTTGCGTTTCTGTGTGAACTTTGATATAAGTAGATGGTATTCTCTGGGAGTTGTATCTAAATCTAGAAACACTCTGCATCTTTTTCTCTCTCTTTTATTTTTTTAAATGCTCAGCCAATCAGTTTTGGGTGAAGTTCTGTGCCTCATTAGTCTTCAGCTTCAGGAAACATGAGAAATGCATGATGTCATCAATTGTGTGCCATCACATGCTTTTGAAATGCCATCAGACTTGCTAAATATTCAGTGTATATTTTCTGTCTCAACAGACTGTGTTGGCTGAAACTGCTTATGCAAATGAAAAGCTGTACCTCTTCAATAGGTTGTTATGAGCTGATCCTGAATAATTGGGGTTGAGCGGAGCAGTAGGTGGGAAAAGTCAGCAAAGGCAATAATTAATCAAGTGGCTTCACGTCTAGCCTGGACGTGGAGCCCAGAAAACCCTCTCTGAAGACAGGACATTCATTCCTAACTATTGCAGGAGCTCCAGTTATGCAAAAAAACCCCTTTTTTTTAGGTTTTGCCCAGCAACTCCCAAGGGAAGCCTGTTAGAAAGTCTTTTCTCCCCCGAGCCTCTTAGCATGTATTTCTAAACTCAGCTTATATTAATTCACAGCTGCTTTGTTCATCGACTGAAATGGCTCTTTTTCACCCTATTTTCCTCCCTCCCTCTTTTCCTCCTCCAGTCCTCCATGTATTTCTAGACCCCAGCCATGTCCCTTCTTGGCTTTTGTTTTGCCAGACTAAGTGAGCCGAGCTCTTTTCATCTCTTCTCAAAAGGCAAAGCTCTCTGTTTCTTGTGTCACCCTTTATTTTTGCAGGTCTTTTTGATCTAAAGTGGACCCAGTCTCCTGAATCACAGCTTTGAAAGATGACAGAGCCCGTTCCATGGAGATGGTGGGTGCTGGAATGGTGGGTGTGAGAGCAAGGAGCCCACACTCCAACCACGATGAACAAGCCCCAGAGGGAAGCACAGCACTGCCAGAAACCAGCAGCAAGAAACTTATTTTATTCTCAGGCAAGTCTCTGATAAAGAAAGAATTTTTCCTGTTGTAAAACAGGGTATGTGCAAAAAAATGTAGAATGGATTTATCCGGGTGACTGTTAAGAGTTAATCGATAAAATATCACTTTTCATGTTATTATGAGAAATTAGCTGATTAGAAACTTGATTAATGGGAAGATTTTTCATGACTATAATTAAAGTACTGCATGGCTTCTTGTGTAATTGATATTTAATGCTTACATGGAAAGCTGGTTGTCTATAAGAAACAGTGTTGGGTTGATTTTTTCCCATTGTTCACCTGTGGATTGGGCAGAGGAGAGGCCAAGGGGCTCATCCAGTCAGGGGGGAGGAGGGAGAAGAGGATGGGATGCAACTGCTCAGGACCTAGAGAGATGGGAAGACATCAATATTTCATAGCCACGTGTGGGATAAAAGAGCTGGGTTGGGCTCTATAAGGAGGAAAGATAGTGGAATTTTTTTCTGAGGACAGAGATCTCATTAGTCTAAACTTCAAAGAACCAACAAAATATCCAACCCAGAAACAACAACCACAACCCAACTTCTCCTGGAGGGTGATATGAGAGCAGGGATTTATCCATTTGATGTCCTCTGTGACACTTGGTGAGAAGTTAAAGGGAACATGGTAAAGGTGTGGTGGTGCTTCTCCTGGTGTCCTGTTCCAGCCCTGGCATCAATGTCAGGGAGGTGCCCTGGAGGAACAGTTTTTCTGGGCTTTGTAAAGTTTTGGAGTGTTTCCCGAGGGAGGCAGTGGAGCCTCTGCAGTGTTGGATGCTTCATCTGGAAGATCTGCTCCAGCCCAATCAGCCTGATGGGAAAGAACTCCCTGTCTTGTGTTCCCAGGACATCAGAGTCCACAATCCCAGTGATCTTCCCTGGCCTAAAGGTAAAACTGATGAGTTGAATCCCACAGAATCACAGGCTGGGTCAGGTTGGAAGGGTCCGCAGTGGTCACCTGGTCCCACCTCCCTGCTGCAGCAGGGTCATCCCAGAGCACATGGATTGCATCCAGATGGTTCTGGAATATCCCCAGGGAGGAGACTCCACACCCTGTCTGGTCTCTCTTCAGTGCTTGGTCACTGCACAGCAAAGAAGTTCTTCTTCCTGTTCAGGTGGAACTTCCCGGGCATCAGTTCCCGCCCGTTCCTCTTGTCCTTGTATCCCAGTCCCTTTGCCTTGCAGCTCCTCTGACAGTGCTCATGGCCAGGGTGATGAAGGCCTGGTCCTGTGCCAACTGTAGCAGTTTTTGGGCAGCTCTAAAGGATGTGAAAATGTGTGATGGGGGTACAGACACTGCTGAGTGTCCACAGATGTGTTTTCAGACTGCAGCTCATATTGTGTTATATCATGATAATTAGATTACTGGGACATTCCAGTGCCTGAAGGAACCTACAAGAAAAATGGAGAGAGACAATTTACAAGAGCCTGGAGTGACAGGACAAGGGGGAAAGGCTTCAAACTGACAGAGAGTAGGTTTAGATTGGATATTAGGAAGAAATTGTTCCCTGTGAGGGTGGAGAGGCCCTGGCACAGGTTGCCCAGAGCAGCTGTGGCTGCCCCTGGATCCCTGGAAGTGTCCAAGGCCAGGTTGGACGGGGCTTGGAGCAACCTGGGCTGGTGGAAGGTGTCCCTGCCCATGGCAGGGGGTGGAATGAGAAGAGCTTGAAGGTCCTTTCCAACCCAACCCCTTCTGTGATTCTGTGACATGCTCTGTGCATCTCTCCACTGACGAGATGATGTTTGGTCCTGAGCACCGTGTCCTCTGTCCCTTTTAATTAGCAGCATTAATCCAGATTTTCTTCCCTGACAGAGGCCTCCAGCCCTCACTGCAGGGGCACTGCAAGCCATCATGCCAGTGTTTGAACACGAGGCTGCTCCTTTGGAAAAGCAGCTCTCTGAATTTCCACGCATCCCAAACTTTGTCCTTGTGTCAGCCAGCACGGGCAGCAGCTGTGATGGGAGACTGGGGCTGGGCTGGGTTTAGCAGGCAGGCTGCAGGCAGCCTTCCAGCCCTCAGCCTGGCAGCAGCCATGCAGGGAGGTCACACTCATGCCCCGTTGGGTGCCCTGCTCTTCTCCCCCACATCAATCTGTCCCTGGCTGGCAGGACTGTGCCTTGCTCTGGGCGTGTATTTGGGGCAGGAATGTCACACCACCCCAAGCAAATCCACAAATCTAATAACAGTCAGCCCCACTGCTGATGCATTATTAACATTTGGGTTTGTTTTCCTCTTCCCGCGAGCAGGAGTGTTTGAAGGTGGGTAGATGGTGCTAAATTGTGTTTATTGCACGTCTGCTGAATATATAACATGTCTGTGTGACCTCCCTGAAGAGTTAGACAAGCCTTTGCACAACATAATAATTCTCAAGCACTCAGAAATGCATACAAATGCTCTGGTGCAGCGAGAGGAATTTTAGACCTCACATGCTGGGTGATGGATGCTGCTGGGGGGCCCAGCAGCTGCCCAGATCCACAGGAGAAGACCTGTCTTATTTTGTCCGGGAGCAAAATGTTAATGAACTCTTCTGGAATGGCAGAGGAATCGGTGGTAGGTTTTAAAGCTGATGGCCCTGATTGCTTTGGAGGGAGATGCTCTGGAAATCCTTGATGGCACAGGCCAATCTGCAGCCTCTTTTTACCTTGTAGTCAGGCAAACAGCATGAAAGCCTCAGCACACAAAGTTTGTAGTCAGCACACAAAGTTTTCTTGTCATTTTTATTCTAAAGGAAAGCAGGGGAATGTGTGGGATATGCCAAATCTGCTTTGTTAGGATTCCATTAAGTGCTGCCTTTTCCTTTTTTTTTTAAACTGAGAGAACATACAAATATTTTTCTCTAATTGTAAACCAGAAATGTTTTCACTCTGGCTTCAGATGATGTTCTCTGAAAAGTAAACTCTACCAAACAAACACTTTTATCCTGAAGTACCATCTCAGAGTGCTGACTTGTTGTTTTGGTAGAAGATGTTTAATTGTCTCACTGCAAGTTAGGAGATGGCAGAAGTTTTGAGGGTTGTGGTCTATGATTCAGATTCCAAATTGTGTGTTTCTGGGAAAGGATGGAGCCTCCCAGTAGCTTCTGCAGCTCTTTCCATGGGCAAACTGGGAAGGGAAGCTTTGCTGTACTGTAATTGTGTGTGTCATCCAGTGAATCACGTGGAGAAGACCCCAGGGAGAAACAGAACCTTTGGACTGAAATTGGGTCTTATGTAAGAGTTACTGATAAAACTTTTGGTGAATTGAGGCTGCCTGTACCTACAATAAGAAAGACACTAAGCCAGAGCATCCAAAGGAGGCAACAGAGATGGTGCAGGGCCTTGATTTGGAGCTGTGTGAGGACACTGAGGGCACTTGGTGTGTTCAGCTGGAGCAGAGGAGACTGAGGGGAGACCTCCCTGCAGTTCCAATGCCTGGGCAGGGGCAGAGGAGGGGCAGGGACTGAGCTCTGCTCTGGGGGACCAGGGACAGCAGCCAGGGAATGGCTGGAGCTGTGCCAGGGCAGGCTCAGGTTGGATCTCAGGCAAAGGTTCTTCCCCCAGAGGCTGGTTGGGCACTGCCCAGGCTCCCCAGGGCAGTGGGCACAGCCCCAAGGCTGCCAGAGCTCCAGGAGGGTTTGGATGATCCTCTGGGGCACAGGGGGTGACTCTTGGGGATGTTCCTGTGCAGGGCTGAGGGTTGGACTGGATGATCCTTGTGGGTCCCTTCCAACTCAGCACATTCTGTGATTCACCCCTCCCTGTCTGGCATCACCACAGGAGCTCACTCTTCCTGGCATTGCCTGGCTGAGGGACCATTTCCACACCATGGAGTTTGCTCCTTGGCTAATCTTGTTTGGATAGCAGCAGACTTTGGCAGCCACTGGCCCTCTTTGCTTTGCTAACATCAGCACAGTTTCAGTATTACTTACTCTGGAGCTTGTGCTCAGACAAGATCAGGCTGCAGCTTTGCTGCTGAACCAGGTCAGAACCCCACATTTGCCAAAGCTTGGCTTGGGAAGGCGGCTTTGCAAGAGAGAAACTTGGCTGGAATAGCCCTGAGTGTAACCCCAGTTGTGTATAAACGTGTCACCTGCAGAACAGCCTGACAGTGTGTGTGTGCAGGTGCCAAGGGTCAGGGGCACAGCTCTCTCTCCTGGCGCTGGCTCGTGTCTGGCTGCCAGCGCTGCAGGAGCTCTGACTGGAGAAACCCTGGCCGTGGAAATCTCTCCTGCTCCAAGCCCTCAGCCAGCTATCCATCAGTTACTGATGAGAAACAGGTTCAGAGGTCTCCCTAAAATACTTGCCACGAGCTTGTGTCTCCCACAGAAACCTGGTGGACTGCAGCTCAGCAGACCTGGGTGAGTCTTGGCTGGACTGGTTGTCTCCCTGCTGCTGCTCTTATTTATTGCTGTGGTCTCCTGCAGTATGTGCTTGGTGCTGGGGGACAGGGAATCATTAAAGCCTTTTGAAGGAGAGCAGGAGAAACTGGAGAGCTGACAAAGCTGGGCTCAAAATGGCTCAACAAGATGTGGTTTGCAATTCTTGCAGTGAGCTCCCCTGTGTCTGTTGCTTACCTTGATCGTGTTCTTCCAGTGTGTTTCCCCTCGTTTTTGGGTTCAGTCCATGGACACGAACATTCTGATCCAAAGTCCAGATGTTGGAGAGCAAGTGTGTCGCCCTGAGATGGCCCTGAGGGCTCATCCAGGTACTTGAATTACTGCTCTGTGATGAATTGCCATGAACCACTCTGTGCATCTACTCATATTTCCGTGGCAAGTGGGAGGTTGTTCAGCTTTGTTGGCTTGCACATGGTTGTGTCTGGGCCGTGGGTGCCTGTAAATCCAGTAAAGTGTGTGTGTGTTTTGCTGTGCTACCATTTTTTGAGGGCCAGCCCGGAACAAATTCAGTTTTCCTTTGAGGATTGTGGCAGGGCCAGGCCAGCCTGCCTGGCTATTTGCTTCCAGCACAGCCGTGCTCACTTGTGCTTTGGCAACAAGAAAGAAATTTCTTGCTGATCACAAAAGGACAAGAGGGAAGAATAAATTAATTAAAAAGATTAAACAAAAAAAAAAAAGCCCGGCTATTTTCATTTTCCAAAGTGCCCATTTTCTTAACTGTTCCTCCAAATGATCATCTCATTAGATTTATTCTGTTTCCTGTTTTATGCTGTTGTTATTCTGTGTATTCCACGTCACTCAGCAAATGTCTCCCATCTCCTTCCAGCCAACTTGCACAATACATTACAATTACATAATTACGCCGTTGTAATCAAATAATTAAGTTGCACATTAAACACGCATTAGAGCTCACAAAGGAAGGAGCTTCAGACACGGGCACAGAATAGGAGGGAGTGAGCCAGGCAGTGTTGGTGCTAATTGCATCTTTTTTGACGACTCGGGGACTCCAGGTTTTTGGTCTCAGGTGGCAAAATGGCAGTGGACTGAGACTGCTGAGTTTTAAATAAGCAGGCAGGCTCAGTGAGCAGACATCCCCGTGGAGGGAAACGAGACTCAGTGACCAAACACACACAGAAAGAAAAAGGGAATAATTGTGAAGTCTGTTGGATTCAAGTCTATTGAAACCTGCTTTAATTGAAGCTCAGAATCAGCTCTTCCAGGAGGAGGAGGAGGACACCTGTCCCTTGCCATCGTGGGACTCAGCTGGTCTGGCACGAGAAGGCTGTGAAGTCTTTGGGATGTCATTATTTTAGCAGTGGGGTTGGGATGTCTTTGGGATGTCACT
>NW_020897914.1:2651788-2671825 GCF_003984885.1 Neopelma chrysocephalum
GCCACTGCTGTGTCCTACAGTCTGTTCCAGAGATCTGTGCTCCCTCTACATCCCCAGAGCTGCCCTTGTGCCATCACACAAACCACACCTATCCCAGGTAACCTTCGACCTCAGTGCAGAGAAAGTTCCCAGCAGCATCTCCACTCTGTGGGTTGGGAAGTGGAGAGGAAAACACGGAGCAGAAACACAGAAACTCCACTTCAGCCACAGTTCAGCACCGTATTTTTCCCTAAATCTTGAGAAGAAAACATGACCATGAAGAATTTTCCCAAATCCCTGCTTTGGGCACACGTACATGTACTTAAATAAAAAAATGCTTCAGAGAAAGCTCTTTGCTGTATTAAATCTGATTGACTGGGTTCCTGCACCATATATAGGCTTCACAAAATGTAAATGGTGCAGATTAGATAAGATGGTGTTTAAGAGGGGGAAAAAAAAAGTCCAGCTATAGAAAGAAGATGCAATTTGATGAGCAGATCCAAGGCTGTAAGTGGAGATCGAATGGGCTATAAACAATTTAAGGCTTGGGAGAAGGCCAGTGCTGCTGGGGATTCATTTGTAGTCCAGTCTACTGGCTCTCTAATGCACCTGGAAGAAGGAGTAAAAACTCTGGAGAGGGTGATCTTTCACACTGAGTCCTCATCACGTCATCTTCAAAGATTTCTGAGCATCTCCGCATCCATCTAACGTTGTGTTTGTACTTAAAAGGAAATAAATCTATATGTAGGTACACACTAAAACACCAGAGCTGTGGATTTATTCAGCCCTCCTGCTCCTGTTGGCTGTTTGGGTGCATCTGTCTTGTTTAAATCTTGTTCTCTCTCGTGTCCACAGCAGCTGAATTGCAGGAGATACTTGAGTGAACTCCCAGTGCACCTCTGGGTCTTGCAGCTGAAGTGTGCCTTTAAAAACAGCCCTTCCAGCCAGCTCCTCGTGGACCTGCTTCTGCAGGTTTGTGTTTTACATGGAGTCTCCTTAAAGAATTTCTGAGTTTTTCTGGGTGCACGAGTACATGTCTTGGCTCCTTTGAGGTTCCTGTGCTGCTGACTGGAGAGGGATGCTGGAGGCTCTTATGAGTATTCATGTTTCCTTACAGCTCTGATTCTGGGACTTGAGTGTTTATATAACTCCTGCTAAAGGAAAAAGGGATTCTGAGGAGAAAGGAAAAAGAAAAGCCTGGGAGGTAAATGTGGGATGTACTCTGAGGCTGTGAAATAAGCCCAACCCCCATTCTTAGGCTTTTTGGGTCATGAGGGATGGGACTGGATTCCCACGGGGGGACTGTGGAGATGTCCATGGGGGCAGATCTTCATGTTTTTGCTGTCTGAAATATTCATGAGCTTCTGACTTCTTGAGAGTTTCCTCTCCAGACAGAATCCCCCCCAGCAAACAGTTAATACTTGTCTGGCTCTTGGAACCACAGGCACTCACAGCACCTACAAATCTGAAAAACCAGAGCCCCTTGCAGAGCAGAATTTCTGGTTGCTGGAATGCTTTTGCTCCCCTCTGTAAATCTGTGTGGACAGACATTTTTCTTGCTGTTCTTTTTTTTCTCCCCTGATTTCTGACCCGTCTCCCCATTTGTTTTATGTCCCTGTCCTTCACCAGGATGACAACACCTCCTAATATAGCCTGCGCTGCCAATTCTGTTCTTTGCTCTTTACTCCTTTTTCCAGGACATTAATGAAGAGGTGACAAAAGATGGGTGTGAGTGATCTCTGCTGAACCCCACCAGGCACATCTCCCCATCTTGACACTCTGCTGTTTATCACTTTGTCTGGTTTATGGGGCTTTCCTGCCTTTCTGAAGCACACACCTTTTCTCATGTCCAGGTTGATTTGAAGGGAGCATCAGAGTGATCTTTCCTGGGATGCTGGATCCAGCATCTTTCTGAAGCTGAAATGCAGCTTTGTATCTCAGTTAGATGGAAGGTCAGAGCATGTTGACTAGGCAGGGGCTGAAAAATCAGTGTTCTTGTTACTTCAGGCCACGTTTGTTGTTGTGGAACCTGCTGAGGAAGCTTTTATGGCACGTGTGCCCATCCTGGTGGTCTCTGCTCTCAGTGACAACAGCTCTGTGTCTTGTCAGGTAAACTTGCTCCTCCCTGGCCAGAAGCAGCAAAGAGAGGCTTGCCAGGGACAGGCAGCCCCGCTCCTCGATGTATAGACTTCACAATATGTAAATGGTGCAGATTAGATAAGATGGTGTTTAAGAGGGAAAAAAAAGTCCAGCTATAGAAGGAAGATGCAATTTGATGAGCAGATTGTGGAGATCTGTGGGCTATCTAAGTGGAGATCGAATGGGCTATAAACAATTTAAGGCTTGGGAGAAGGCCAGTGCTGTCACAGGGATGGGCTCTCTTGGGGGTGGGAGGTGGAGAACCTCTGTGTCCTACAGACACAAGGTGCAATGGGGAGGAGTTGAAGGTTTTTGAGCAAACAGAGCTACGAGAAAAGGTTGTAACACAGTGTTATCCACCCATCACATCCCAGCTGAGAGCCTCATTCCCTGAGGGACCTGGTCTGTGACCTGGACAGGCCCCTTGGGGTGTGGTTGCCATGAACAGGGGGGGAGAGCAGGGCGATAAATTCCACAGGACAGGTTTTAAAAGGAAGCCTGTGTTGGCTTCCCTCCCCTCCCTTGACTGGGACAAGGCTTGGGCACTGGGAGGAAACCTTTGCCTGTCCCTCCTTGGACCCAGCAGGATGTCCCAGTGCTCCAGAACGGCCTCTGCTCATACACAGGCAGAGCCAGGATTGGCCTTATGGCATCTGCTTATTTTTCCCTCCTGCCTAATTGGTTCCGTTAATTTATGGTGGACAGGAGCTCGTTCTGCCAAGTGCTAATTGCAAAGGTTATTGTTCCTGCCCTTCTCGGAGCACAGCAGGAAGCCCTGCAATTCCATCACACGAAAAACAAGGCAGAAAAAGCCCAAAGTGTTTGGGCTGGATGTGAGCCCATCATCCCCTGCAGTGTGTGTGCCACAGAGCAGGGGCTGCCCTGCCATCTCCTTCCCACTGCAGAGGGAAGCCTCCTGTCCCTGGGATGTGGGATTGGGTTCCTCCTCATCATCATGGAATATGTCCTTGAGCATAGGTGTCCTTCGTCCTCTGAGCTCTGGATTTTGGAGGTAAGAGGGTGCATTCCAAAGGCTGGAAGCTGGTGAGGTGATGCCACCCCCTGTGTGGGAATTCCCCCTGTCCCTGGGCATGTTTGGCAGCACCTTTCCAAGGAGCAAGCCTGGGCTGGCACAAGGTGGTGGCAGCTTGTCCCCAACTCTGGTTTCTCTTGGTGTCTGACTGTTTCCACTCTGTGGGTGATACACAGTTGTTCCCAGGTTGGCTGAGCAGGCCATAGTCCTTTCCTTGGTGAAGGGAGCCAGACAGACTTTAACCTGGGAGGTTTTTCCCAGGTGCAGAAGTCTGGTTCCTTGGGTGAAGCGGGATGTCTCCAAAGCCAGGCTTTTTCCCGGCACAGAGAGGAGGAACTACAGGGCTTCAGCACCTGCCTGGATCAACCTGGATTTCCTGGTGGGCACCAGCCACTTCCCCAGGTGCCTGGCACTGCAGTTCTGGGGGGGTTTGAAGGGGAAAAGCCCCGAGTCTTTCCAGGAGGTTGCTGCAGTGCTGATCCTGGTTCTCCATGCTGCTGGAAAACCTGGTGGAGCTCGTCCTCCTTTGCCTGTCCATAGGTGTTGATGCCACGCCTGAGAGCATCCTTTCCCTGTGTTTTCCATGGCCTCTGTCCCCTGAGGCTCTGCATTTGCCATCCCAGGCTTTGTTCCCACTGCAGTGTTTGCTCTGGCTCCTTTCCTGTTTATCTCATATCATGGCTGGTGTTTGTTTTTGCTCAGCAGCTCAGAAGCTTTTGGAAGTGAGTGTTTATAAACAGAGGGATGTTTGGGACCATATTTGGATCCATCAGCAGACTCCAGTGGTGTTTTACACAGATTATGGGTATGACTTTGTACTGTTTCTTCTCTGCTCTGCCCTCTGGCCCAACATCCTCTAGTTGAGTGTTTTTCACGATGCTCAAACTTTCCCCCTCCTCTTCAGCTCTCTCCAGTGTCACTCCCAGCAGGTACCCAAGGCCAACCACCCCTCACTGGACAGATAAGCACAGAATAACAGATTAATGGCACATATTTCCTTCCATTCCAGTCTAGTCCAATGAAACACATGATAAATGTTTTATCATAAGTTTTATTGGTTTCCCCTCCGTAGAAAGTCTGGCTGGCACCTGTGGGCAGCACTTTCACGTGAAAGAAGCACAGTTAAAATCCAGATTTCAGGGAAGAAGTGCATATATCATATTTAAAGGAGCTTTTTGAGCTTAAGATATAAAGGCAAATTACATTTTCTATTGTGCCTTTAATAGCTGAGGAGCTGTATCTGGGAGCTGTGCAGGGTGATGGTGGCAGCTCAGGCAATATGTGGGACAACGTGCCAGCCATATGTGTCGCCATATCTCACACCCAGCCTTGCAAGTCACTGTTTTTTATTGAAGGGATGAATTTGCCAGGATGTCAAGGCTGTCTTGTGCACTTCTGAAGAAGTGCCACGCTGTCTGTGATCCCCAAAGGCTGGTGACAGGAGGGGAGCAGGCTCTGCCTCACCAGGTATCTCCTCTGTGTTTATCGGGGATGGAGGGCTGGGCTCGGCTTCAGCACGTGGCCTTTTCTCTCCATAATTCACTCTTTTTTCCCTGTGTGCCAGGCTCCCTTCCTTCTGCCTTCATCCTCATGCCTTCCATCTGTCCTTCCTCACAAATTCACATGTCTTTGCTTCCCAAATTTTGGCTGAGCTTCCCTGTCTTTGTGCTGGGGGCTTTGTAAAGCCTCGTGCCGACCCCTGGCCAGGGTGAAATCCTGACCATGTACAGGCACCTGCAAGAACCAAATGATGCAGCATTTTTTTGTTAAATATTGTTGGCCAGAGGATGGGCTCCAGGCATGTGGAACTTCCAGATATCCCAGGGCTTTTCCTGGGGCTCAGTGTGCGCTCTGAAAGCAGGTTGTAGGAGAAAGGCAGCTCCATGTGGTGTATTGAGTGTTGTTTCACACGCCTCAAATTGAGCAAAAATGCTCGTAGCAAAAAAAAAGTACAATCACAAAGAAATCTTTCTTGTTATTCAATTTGTGCAATATCTTATTAGAGGGAAAAGAGGACTGTTATCTGCCTTGTAAAGGTTAATATAATAATAAGCAGATACTGACTTCTATTGAGATGAACATGATGATTTATTGACCCGAGAGGTAAATATTCAGTGAAGCAAAGCCAGGGTCAATACTCACCACGAGGAGAATAAATTCTGGTATTTTCTGCAATGGGGAGACCAGTCACCACTAAACATCAGCTGCTTTGGTGTTGCCTGCTGCCACTTTAGTGAGGCAGCTAAATGTGGTAGGTACCAACAGGTACTTCACCTTGTTTTTTAGAGAAAATGTCAATTTAGTAACGTTTCCTTTGGATATTTTTGTCCTTCAAATTGCTTTATGAGGCTTTTAAAAGTACTTTCTTAAGAACCAACCAACCAAACAATAAAAGCAGCTCCCTGGGGTAACAGCAGTTTTGGATTGCCGGATGTATTTCTTGACTAACTGATAGAGTTTTATTGTGCTTTATTTTGCTTTGTTAGAGAAACGCTCAGTTTCCACTTTCCAAGCCTCCCAGCCTGATCAGAGGTTTTTCTGCACACGTGTTCCTTTGGATTGCAAACCCCTTTTTCACGTCTGAAATGCCTCAACACGGAAATGTCAAGCAGCTCTTGCAGTTCTCGTGGAGAAAGGCAAGCTTGGAATGCTGGCACTTGCTGCAGGGAGCAGCATCCTGCTCCTGCTGCTCCCCTGGACCATGTGGGTGCTGTGGGATTCTTTGGGAGCAGGGAGGTGCAGTGGGTCTACCTGTAGGGATAACTGGTGCTTGTTTGGGCTGTGATGGGTATCACTCTGCTCCAAGCAGTGTCAAGTGTGTTCTCCAGTCTTCCAGGCAATGTGCTGGCAATCAGGGATGTTTTCTGGCTGGTTGCTCCCAGAACGTGGCCCTGTGAGATGAGATCTGTCAGCTGCTCTCACCTGGGTGAGAAATGTAAACTCCTGTCTTGTAACGTGCCAAGGGCTTGTCTGACTGGGGCTGGGGATGGGAGGAACTGCAAACACACTTGGTGGGAGGAGGAAGAGGAATTGCACTTCTCCAACTTGAGCAAAGTGACATGAAGAAGGATATTATTTTAGAAAGTTTATCTCTTTTGTATCTATGGTGACAAGATCTTTATCGGGGTAAGACAGACTCACGGGCTGTCTGCTGCTTGTTATCTCAGTGTAGGATGACAGTATAAGTATCACGTCTAGAAATGTTATCTATCCTTTATTATTTCACTTGTGAGGGGCTAACAGGGGTGTTATCAGGGTGTTTACAATCAAAACACGTGCAGCTCAAGTGATAAAAGGGAGAACAGATATCTGATCTCCAAGGATATGAAGACAATGCAGCCTTGAGCAGGAGGAGATGGATCCTATTATTGAAAATGGTTTGGCAGGCTGGGAATGGACAAACAAGTTCAGATCATAAGCTTGAGAGATGGGTTTAGGGGAGAGGCACACACACAGAAACACAGAAAATGAAAAGGTGATCGTATCAACAGCAGTCTCAGCTAAAAGAGAAATATTTTCCAATAAAATTTTTATGATTTTTTTTCTCTTCTCCCTTGGAGAGGGTGATATGGAAAGCTGTCAGGACCAGCAAGTGGAGTAGAGTTGCTTCAAGTCAGTCAGGATCTGAGAAAGCTTAGCCAGGCTTGGAGGGTGGAGAGCAGCCAAGGTCACTGATCAGGGAGTTCATTGAGATTAATTCCTTATCTTGCCTGGGTCAGTGCTGGGTTAATTCAGGGAGTGCACAGACAGAGGGTTAGTGGTGACCATAAACCTTATCCATGATCTCCTTAGGGACAGAGAAGCTCAATCCCTAAAGCACTTAGAAATCTGACCCTGGGACGCTTCTGCTGCTGGTGATTGAGAGGAGTCCAAAGACGTCCTGGACAGGAGGTTCTCATGAACCTACAGCTCGAGCAAACCAGGTGCCAAACGGTGTTGGATTCTTTACCTAACATGAATAACCCTCAGTAGTTAAAGATGGGGTAGTGCAGCACTCCATCCAAATCCAGGTTTTACTCCCAGAGGGGGTTGTGCTCTTGGCTGGAATCTGTTGCCTGGTTTGCTCTTGCTGTAGGGAATGTGGCAGGAACACCTCATGTCTTCATTCCACTCTTGGTATCAACGTTCTCCAGGCCAAGCTCTGTGGCTTCTATCCCACAAAATAACATGATTTTCCATCGTCTTTCCTCCCATGATGGGGTGGGACACAGAAGCTTGTGGCCTGAGATGGAGAGCAAGAGAAGGGTCTGTGGTGCTGTGGTGCCTCTGAGCCGGGAGGAGACCCAAGCTGGAGCAGAAATTTTGATGCCAAGGGTCCCTCTCTCCCTTGAGAAGGAGATGGGGAGGGTGGAGGGTGTCTCTGTGAGATGTAGATGAGGGCTGGTTGCTGAGAGGGACCGTGGAGGATGACAATAGTGGGGTCCTGGTGCCAACCCTGTCCCTGAGCATCTTTGTGAGGGCTGGCAAAAAATGGGAACTAAAGACCTGCTGCAGGTGACGGGGAGGGAATGAACACGGACTTCTTGTGAGCAGCTCAATTCTGCATTGGCCTGTCTGCTTAACTCCATATTCATCCTGCTTGGAGGATCAGCCTCCTTTCAACCTGTCAGATGCTTCTGCCATCCCTCTGATGGCTGTGAGCTCCTGGGAGCCCTTCCTCACCCAGGGGAACCTGCAGCCACTCCTCTGCCTTGTTTAGAATAAATAATCTCTGCTTGTGTTCTGTGGTGGGGTTTTTTTGTGTGAAGCCCCAGTTTTGGAGGGCCAGAGGGGCCGTTTTGTACAGTAATAGATGACCCAGTGCTCCTCTCCTGCCCTTCATCTCTCACACCTTTAATTGCACTTGTGTGTCTGAAGCGCATGGAATTCATTATCCAGCAAACAATGTCCTCTGCAATATCAGCCTTAATTAACTGCTCCCCTCTGTATTTTCTTGCTCTTATCCTCTCCAAGTCTCCAGGCTGACACAAGCTGACGGCCCCCCACATGCATCAGTGCCAGCCAGCGAGCCATGACCAGATAAGAAGAAATGGAATTCCTTATCTCTTTTTTATAAACACATACACATGCACACACAAACACACCAACCTGGAAAAGGTCAAGGTTACTGGGATGGGAGAAGGCCCTTCAAGACAACAAAACCCCTTCTCTTTTTAAGTCTCCATAGCAACTAGATGGAGCATCATGGGATGTCGAGATGAGAGAGGACTATTCTTTCCCTACAACACTCTTTCCACTTCATTAGTCTCTTTATCAAGTATCTCTGCACTGGGCTGAGTATCTGTTTTTGTGTTGGGGAGCAGTGCAGGGGACTCAAAAGCACGCTGACCTTTTCAGTGGGACTTTGGGAGTTCCTTGTGGGAGTTGCATCCTCTTCCCTTGCCTTCCTCCCCCACAGCCCCCTTGTCTCCAGTTCACATGACCTTCTAATCAAAACCCCTGTGGCTGGTGAGGTATGAAGGGTTTCTTTAAAAGGAGAAAGGAGCAGGGGAAAAAGAAGAGAAGAGTATGAGAATGTCCTTCAGTGGCACTGGAGGTGTCAAGACCCAGCTGTCAGAGCTGTGCATCTGCAGGGAAGATTAATGAGGCTGCTTAGAGGAAATCCAAATAAAACAGAGCAGAATAAATACCAAGTGACCGTGTGGGTGATGAGGGGAAGGGTGAGGAAGGAGCAAGAGAGCGTGACAGGGCACAAGTAGATATTCCTCAGTCTTGTAAAAGTCTTTCATTCCCCATGGAAGAGTCAGTCAGAATAGGAAAGATCTTTGGATTTAGCCCCGTGGTCTCCAAGTGTCATGGCTGAGTGTGTGGGTCTGTGAGTGTGGTTATAAAGTGCTGGTTGGACTGAGGCACAAACACTGGGTATTTTTATTTTACCTTCCCTGGGAAAGAATTCACTGCAGAGGAGAATTTTGTGTTAAGCTTCCGAACACTTGGCCTGCATCGTCCTCCAGGTGTCTGGAGCTGCTTTGCCAATGGAACTCTGGTTGTTCTTAGGAAACATCACTGCCTGTTTTATGTTGGGCAGTGGCTTGTAATGTACCTTGGAGATAGGCTGGGCTCTGTGGGGGTTAGGAAGGGATTTAAGCCTTGCTGTGGATGGTGGGATTGCACTTACTTGCACCACAGGAGAAACTGGACCTTGGACCTGGCCTTCCACAGAGAACCAGGGCATTCTTAGTACCTTCAGCTTTTAAGTTGATCCTCTGGATTTTCACTTCTTCCAGAGAGCCATTATGTGACAGTTTGCAGCTTATTTTGAGAAGTCTTCACACTACAAGTACCCAGCTGAGCATCATATGGGCTGAAAGTCCATATGTTTGATCCTGCATGGATCAGACAAGGAGAGGGCCTTGTTAGTGTGGATGGCTGATGAGGCCAAAGTCATCTAAACAAGAGTTTGTAAAGAGTGTCAAGGCTGGACACGCTTTTAGGCTGTGTGCTCCTGAGCTGTAAGATTTACACGGGTGTTTGAGAGGGGAAAACCATACAAAAAAAAAAAGCTCTGCACTTCCAGTAGGAGTCAGGCTGTGAACATCCCAGTCCTGCTGCCTCAATCCTCACAGGAGTCATTCTGAAGTGGGAAATCCCATTAAGTCATAATAGGGCTCTTAAGTAGTTCCCTTGGATGAATTTGTGGCACTCTGCAAGTCCCATAATTCCCAATATACAGATGAGGAAACTGAGGTTAAATGACTTAGCCAAGGTCATGTAGCAAATCAATAACCACTCCAGCACCTCTCCAGTTGCCTCCATGTGTCTCTGGCTTCAGTGAGGACACTGCCAGCACCTGCCAAAGGGGAATAATCATCCCCTCCACTGTCCCAGCCCCAGCCATGGAAACTTAGGGTTTGAAAGGTTGAATTACATGGCTAAATAGATACATAAAATAGTTGGTGGTGTTAAGGAGTGGGGGTTTCTGTGTTCAATCTAAGCTTCCTTCCCATGGGTGGCTGTTCCCAAGGAAAAGGGTTGTTTGGCCTGGAATCAGGCAGACTGTAATTCTGGGACTCTTAGGATGCTTATTTTAGTTCATTTATGTATTGTCTTTATCACAGAACCGCAGAATGATTTGGGTTGAAAGGGACTTTAAAGTCCATCTCACTCCACCCCCTGCCACGGGCAGGGACACCTTCCACTAGCCCAGGTTGCTCCAAGCCCCGTCCAACCTGGCCTTGGACACTTCCAGGGATGGGGCAGCCACAGCTTCTCTGGGATTCAACCTGTGCCAGGGCTTCTCCACCCTCATACGGAACAATTTCTTCCTGATATCCCATCTAAATCTCTCCTCTGTTAAGTTTAAGGCCTTTCTCCCTTTGCCTCTTGTTCCTCTTCCCACCACAGCTCTCTGGAGTCACAGGGGAATGGGAGGTGCTGGATGTAGACATCTGGCATTGCCCAAGAGGGCTGTTTTTCCCTGTGACAGTGCCTTGCTTCCCTGTTCTTTTCCTGCAGCTTTTCTGGAGCTCATTCCCAGCTCTCTGAATTTCTGGGCCTGCTCTCGCTGTTGCAGTGGCCGGCGCTTGACAACCTGGCTCCGTTTCCTTTCCCAGGAAAATGGTACAAAAGCACAGAGAATGAACACAACCTGTGTGTTGGGATCAAGCCACTGTCCTTGGCTTTGCTGTGTTCCCTGCAGTGCCTCCTGCTGCCCTGTGGGGTGGTTCTCCAGGAGGCTGGAAAGCAGATGTCAATGAGAAGTTGTTCTCCGTGTCAGGCTCCTTCCAACTTTGCTGTAAGGTCTCTGAAGGACAACATGTATTTCATGTATGTCTCTCTCTGCTGCCTGATCAGCATTTCTGCATGTGTTTGGCACTTGCCAGACCTCTGGCATCACCATTCCTGTCCAGCTTAACCTGCAGGAAAGCAGCTCTCAGGAATACTGCAGGTAGAAGGGTGAGGATGAAGATCAGCCTCCTGCACTATCTCCCACAGCTTTATGGCTTCCCAGCTCCTCCAGAAATGCTCTGACCTAATCCAAGAGCCCCTCTGTGTCCTATCCATGGTGCTGTGCTTGCACTGCCAGCCCTGAGCTCCTGCTCAGCCTTTCCCAGCAGCAGGGAGGGCAGGGTGGCACCGGCACTGGTGTCTCCCGTCCTGCTGGGGTGATGGATGGCAGCTCCTGCAGAGGAGAGCTTGGTCTTGGACAGCTCCTGGAGGCTTTCCAAGCCTGGCTTTGAAGTTGGCCGAGTGTCTGACTTGTTTTGATGGTTTTTATGCCTTTGAGCAGTTCTCTGTGTTTATTTTGGGGTGATATCCCAGCACCTCAGCTGTTGCTGGGATGACGCTCTGGGAGGGAACCATCCCTGAAAACAACCCTCCCTTCAGCAGCACATGGCAAAGCTCCTGGATTTCACATTCAGTGGGAGGCACAGGAGGTATTTTGGACTGCAAACTGTGGCTTTAAAAAAACCCACTCAGCAGTGATTTGAGGCTTTCTTCTCAAAGCCTTACTGACTTTGAACATACATTGCGTCTGTTTTTGTGAGCAGGCTCTCCAGCAAGACAGACCTGTTCCAGGGATTGTTGTGCCTCAGGTATCAGCTGTTCCTTTTGTAGCTGGGATGGCTTAGGCCCCCATTCCCTGCCATCCCGTGGTTTGATTTCACCTTCCTTCCCATCGTGGCATCTCAGAGAAAGCTGCAGAGCAGCTGTGTTGTCTCAGTGCAGCTGCAATGTGTGTTTGTCCAGGTGCTGCCGTCGGGGCACAGCAGGACTAGGAAGATGTTTTATGAGATCATTTCCAAGCCCTAATAATCTCTGAGTCTCTCTAGGATCTGTGGATATCAGCTGTGCTGCTTTCGCTCCGTGGGATGGGGTTGGAACCTGAAGATGGGAAATCACTTGTGTGTGATCCCTTCTCTGCCTCGGCTCGGTGTTACCTCTCCCCTCCTGGCTGTTTCCAGCCGCCAAAGAGGGGTTAGTCCTTGTATTCCAGACCTAAACCCATGTTGGGGGAGTTCAAACATAGCTTAGCAGCTTCAGAGAGGATCCTACCTGCTTGTTTGTGGAGCTGGCTGGTGGCACTGGAGACCCTTCCCTGCAGCCTGGATCCCAGGGAACGTTCCCGTTCCTGCACCACTGAGTGCCAGCATCGAGATTACGGTAAGGCTGCCACTTCCCTGGCTCCAAAGGGTGTGTTTTGTGTGTGTCCTGCTGCCAGAGCTAGGGTTTGCTGCTTCCTTTTGCTTTTGCCAAGGGAATTAGTGTCTCCTCAGTCGCTTGTATTTGGATGTGCACTCTCTGAAGGAGGGAATTCCCTCAGTGGCATGGGAATGTTTGATTTTATTGTGAGGCTCCTCTGCCTTGCACCCTCCCCTGTGATGGGGATGTTTCTGCCTCAGAAATGTCTATTGCTCTCAGAATGCTTTTCTCCTTATGCAGTGCATTCCCAGGATATATTGCTGTTGGAATACATTGCTGTATCCCTCCCCTCTCCCCCAGTCCTGGTTGCTGTGTGCTTGAGAACCGTCCCATTCCTTCAAACCCCGCTGGATGTTTTCCCTTGCAGAGATGATGTGTGGATCGTGGAGGTCACTCCCTCTCTCCGTTTCTCGCTGTGTGTGTGCTGTATATTCATCTCCTGCAGCTTCTGCACCACAGCCTCGTGGATGAAGTTGTATTTTAGGCTCACATAACATCTTCTGTGCTGACTGTGCCACTTAGTATTTCAGTCTGTACTTTCCCTTGGCTTTCAGCTCGGAACTCATATTGTCTTCGTGCTGTTGTGACTGGCAGAGTCATTTTAATTTGGCTCTATTTTGTCTCAGCTTTGTTTCCTCCCTCGCAGAGCATCGGGGAGGTCTTTGCTGTCCAGCACATTCACTGCTGTTCTGCGTCACCAGCCCTCTGCCTGCTTGTTTGTGAGCTGCTCGTTTCATAAAGCTCAGCCTGGAGAGGGATGCAAATCATATCCTTGGGCTGTCCTGATCCGTGTTCGGAGCACACGTGCACTGCTGTGTTGGCCCAGCAGCTCCTTGCCCCTTTGTTAGGCTACTTTTAGCAAAGCTCTCAGTGTTGAGGGTAATGCAGAGGGGTTTTCTCCTTCCTCGGTTGTTTCACACAAGTCTCCACTCAGGGAATTTCCTGCTGCTTTTTACTCCATTGTGTTTATTCCAGTTGTTCTCAAAGGCCACCCAGGAGTTGGACATCACAGAGCTGGACACGCACCAGGGGAGAGAATGGGTGTGACCCAGACAGACGTGACCCCCAAAACTGGGAAAGCCCCCCTGACAACTCTGGCTCAGCCTCTGAGATGCCCAAAGGCTCAGGACAAGAGGAGGGAGACCTTCTAGATCAGGAGCAAACCTGGCAAATTGTAATTTCCCCTTCAGAGCAGGGAGCTGCTCATGGCATGGTTTGGAGCGGTTCCTGCCTCTCGTTTCTCCCTCTGGTTGGGATCATGTCTTTGCTGTCACACAGGACCCTCCAGTGCTTCCCTTTGCCCACTGCAGGCCCCTGCAGCTCAGACTTGAGCAGATCTTGCATCTTGGGGGCGTTTTCTGGGTCTCCCCTTTGGACTTTTGCCCCTTTTGTGCTGTAACACACAAAGCAAAGGGTCCCTCTTTGCAGGTTTGTTCCCTGCAGTGGCTCATTGTGCTGTTCAGCAGCACGAAGGTGCATTTAACATCAGGTCTGCAGGGGCAGAGAGGGGTACCGTTAGCATTTGAGGTTCATGTGGGTCAGAAATGGCTTTGTGGAGCCTATGCAGGGTTTCAGTGTGTTTTCCTCAGCTGGTGTGATGGGCTATGTTGCCCTTGCAGCCTTCCCCCCCCACACTTCAGCAGAGTGTTTGCTGCCGCTTTGTTCTCTCCTTTATCCAGCCCCTCTTGTAGTTTCCCGGTTTTCCCACAGTGAGCTAAAGAGCCTCCTATTGCTGGGCACAGCCCCTTCCATTGCCACCTGCTCAGGGACAGGGGCTGGGCTTCAGCCCAAACTGTTTGTTTGGGTTTTCTGTCTTGCCACGTTCACACCTTTCCTCTTTCATGTACCTGCAGGAGCCGACTTGCTTCTGACACCGAGTTCAGTCTCCAAACATAAAAGAAGAGAAAGTCAGGACAGAAAGCATTTAAGCTTTCTTCTTCCTCCACACCTGCTGTTCTCACTCGTCAGGCACTTCCTAAAAGTGGAGTTCTCCAAGTCCCCAGTGATTACCCTTTACATAAGCATAATATAGTGCTGCAGCACTTCCTACAGGGAAGCCACCTATAGCAGCAATCTGTAAAACAAAAGCTGGATTGATCCTTCTCCCATTGCTCCCAGAAAAGAAAAAAAAATTATAGAGCTGCATGCTGTTCCTCAAATGGGAAGTCTGAAAGCCTTCATCAGAGGGCAGTTCATTTTTACACGACGTTTTTACACTCGAGCAAAACTGAAAGCAAGGCATAATTTGAAGCAGCCACGGTGGCTGTTAGAGCAGAACCACACAAATAAAATGCCTGGGATGATGTAGCTGAACACGTCGCAGTCAGAAAAATGTCAGTGTGCAGGGAACAAGGAAAACGAGATGGATGAATGTGAATTAGCAAGGAGCAGACTTCCAAGGCAGAAAAATCAAACTGAGAGCATAGATCATTAGATTTGAAGGAAGCAGGTAAAAAGTGCACAAAATTGTACCTTAAACAACAAAACAAGCACCTCCACCTTCAAGGAGAGTGGATAGACATGGGAGTCCTGGCTCCCAGTTGTGTCCTTGCCACTGGGTGTTGTTGCCCAGATCACTTCAGGTCCTTGTGCATCAGCTTCTGTGCTGTGAGCCAAGGCAAGGTGCTTTTTAAGATCTGCAGATGTGACCAGCTCCAAAAGAGCAAGCAGGAGGTTTCTGGGTGGACTGCCCTGGCCCCTGTCATCTTCCAGGCATATCACTGATATCTATTGCATGCAGCTGGTTCTTTGCTTATTTTTTTTGCAGAAGGCAAAGTGTGAAATTATTTTGCTCCTGTTGAATTTTTAAAAAGTAACTGTGCATGATTATACCTGAAAAAACTGAGGTGGAAGAAATACAGTTCACACACAGCAGCTCTTGGCAGATGTGAGAAACTGTGGCATGGGTTTGGACCAGCCTAGGAATGGCTGAGCCTGAAGAATTTGTGTATTTGAAAAGTCAAGCTCGTATTTTTCTTGGACAATCTTTCAGGTCACTCTGTAACACAGAACTGAAGGTGACAATTCTTAAGGAGGTTATGAAATGCCCCAGATGCTCAGCGTGATAGTCTAGACAAGGCAGCCCAGGGAGAGATGCTGGAGGAAGTTCCTCTGCCAGGTACAGACAAGAGAAGCCCTTCAGATGGACAAGTTCCACGCAGAGCCTCCTGTTGGTGCTTCTGCCTGTCCACTCCTGGAGAGCAGAGACTGGTCCCAGTTGAGTCCTGCTCAAGGATAAAACTCACAGTCCCAGGTGAACCACTCTATTCAAGTCCCATCTGGCTGATTCCCCCGTTTCAGCTGAGGTGGAAACTTCACTGGATCTTACAGAGGTATTAATTGAATGATAAGGGAAGTTCTCCAGCAGCAGCTGAAAAGCACAACCCCTTGCTGGGGGTATAAACCAACACGTGCTTTACAGAATGCAAAATTGATCTGATTGTTCCCATAAGAACCATAGAATCATAATAATAAAATCATAGAATGGTTTAGGTTGGAAAGGACCTTGAAGCCAGTCTCACCCCTGCCATGGGCAGGGACACCTTCCACTAGCCCAGGTTGCTCCAAGCCCCGTCCAACCTGGCCTTGGACACTTCCAGGGATCCAGGGGCAGCCACAGCTTCTCTGGGCAACCTGTGCCAGGTTATGCTATAAAACTTTTATTAGTGCTATGAAATGAAGGCAATGCACTGTCTGTTATCCCAGGTTTAGACACAGAAACACATTATTGAGCAGCAGCTGATCTGAGCACGGCAACTGGGAGGGCTCTTCTTCTCCCCTTAATTCCTTCATAAATATCCTCTTTATTTTATCAGAGGCTTTATTGTTGATGATGTTCAGTGTGTCCAGGGATTTCCACCTCGCTTGGCAGCCTCCCAGGTTTCAGCCTGCTGTCACAGCCCTCACAGCCTGTTTGCTGTGGAAGGTGTTACTGTGCTGGTTCTCCTGGCCAGTCTGTACTGTGGCTCCTCGCAGCAGCTCTTGGGAAAACCTTTGCACACCACTTTCTTAATTTTATTTTCTGGTTTTTTTGCTTTTTCCTTTTTCTGTTCTTAGCTTTGGTTTGTCTGAAGTGGCTGTTGTAAATGTTAGTTAAAACCTTATTGAGTGGCTGGTGTTTTACAGCCAGTCTGGTTCAGCAGTTTATTTTGGTCCCCAGTGATGTTTATAGATGCATTTCCTCTCATCTCTTCCAGCTATATTTTACATTTGCTTTATGATACTTTGCTGCTGGTTTTTGGAAGAGCTTTTCAGTGAGTTATCTCGGGAGTTAGTGCTGACCTGCTTCCTTGGCCTCAGCAGCTGCTCCTGCCCTGGCGCATCCCGAGCCGGACGCTCACGCTGCAATGAATCCTCTGTCAGCTTTTTGCTGTCAAGATTTTTGGCTATTGCCACATGTCATTCATATTGCAGGCTCTCCTGAGAGTGAGTGGGAACATGAATCTGCACAAGTGGTCAGCCTGGGCCTGCTGGGGAGGTTCCTGAAGGGTGGAGAAGCCCTCAGCCCGTGGGGTTTGCCCAGGACTGTGCTTGCTACGAACCCATATTCTCTAATTTTTGAGCTGTCCTAGGAGACTCCTTCACCTTTTTCAGGATGATTTAAGAGCATGTGCTGTTCAGGATTCCCACTTGAGTGTTATTTATTAGTTTTGTAGTATCTTCCAGGCTGTTTTCTTCACTGTCACGTTGATTCCTTGGGGACAAAGGAAACAAAGGGAGGGAAGCGCTCGCAGGAGTGATAGGAGTATGACTAATACCTTCTCTCTCTCTCCACAGTGTTTTTTCACAGATCAAAAATCAATTAAGGGCGAATTTCACTGGGAACTCTTTAAACAATGTAATATTTCATTAGAGATTATTGCAGGCTGTTTCACATTTGCAGCCCAGGTGTGAATTACCAAATTAGCCGATTCTTTTAATAATTTCCTCAGGGGTAACGCTACTCTGAGGACCCTGTGCTTGGTGCAAGCTGTGCAGCTGCTCTTGGAAAAGGTGTGTTTATTGCCTCCCTCCACATCCTGGGGGAGACACAAGGCTGAAGGAATGGGTTTCTGAGTGTGAGGGTTGCCTGGCTGGGCACAGGGCTGTGGGCTGGAAGGAGATGAGAACTGAAGGAAATGAGACTGTGGTGTTATAGGAGAGGTAGAGAGGGGTTTTTGAGATCAGTGGATTGGGTTTTTCTCAATCCCTTCTTGAGCTGTTACTAGCACAAACCTCTACCTTGGTGAAACATCCCTGTTTCTATAACCTTCTACCTCCTTCTTGGTTTCTGGATCTGTCCCTCCTGCCACCTAAACCCTGTAACACTGAGAAGGATTCTGGAAGTGCCAATACATTTTCACTGGCATCTGGATTCCTTTGGATACATCTCTCCTTCCAAAGCCCTCCCTTCCTGAAGCATGAGGAGCTGAGCAGTGTGATTTCCCCTGCTCCATGCAGCCCCCCTTTCAATTATCAGCCCTCCCCTGGACTTGCCCTTTTCAGTCCCCATTCCCTGGGTCGTACATCTTGCCTGATTCCCAGCCTGGTTATTGATTCTTAGTTGGGTATCATCTGTCATAGTGAGGTCTGGAGAGCCCACATTTGGAGGGAGGGTCGGATCTTTCTTTGGGTTGAGTGTGATGTGGTTGGGTGGGAGTGAAAGAGGTGAACTTTTGGGATGCACAAGCACCACGACAGGTCTCTTCACAGGCTCGTGTTTGCATCTCCACATTGCTCTCCCCACCTGAGCATCTGCCTTACTTGATGCTGCTTTTCCCTGTAAACTTCACCTTCCTCTTCTCCTGAAACCATCCCACCTCCAGCCCCCCAACTCCAGCAGCTCAGCCCTCTCCTCCCTCTCACTTGAAGTGGGAAGGACCAGGATCAGAGTCACAGGAGCAGCCCATACAACCACCCACATCTGTGTTTGTCTCACTCTGCCCCACTTTTTTGCAGTTCTTGTCCCCTGACAGCAGTTCTCTCTGCATTTTCCTCTCTCTGCATAGCTTTCCCCTGCCCCAGGAGAGTGTTGAGGGTTGCCTGGGTCAGGGTGACCCCTGGCACTGCAGGGAGGACCCAGGAAAGGCAGTTTTGAAAACAAAAACAACCCTCTGCAGAGACCCAGTGACCGTAATTGCTTTCCTGGAGAACAGGAGGAAGAGGCAAAGTCATGATACTTTTCCTTGAGTACTCTCTTGGGCCCTAATTATTTCCAGCTTAGGATATTTTCTGTCTGGTAGGACTCATCTGTCTAATGATCCTTGCTGGATCTCACTTCTAAGTACTTGCCCAGCCCTGCCTTGAACCCCCTGTAAACTTTCCACACCCCCTTCTTCTCAGAAGCATTTTATATCATTTGCTGTGGATCTCTTTGATTCATTTCCTCTGCCACTCCCAGCTCTTGGGTTGGACAAGATGATTAACAAGTAATTTTCTACTTGAATTGACAGGAGGTTGTGGCCAGGTGGGGCTTGGCCTCTTCTCCCAGACAGCAAGGGACAGGAAAAGAGGGAATGGCCTCCAGCTGTGCCAGGGGAGGTCGAGGTTGGACATCAGGAGGAATTTCTTCACTGAAAAGGTTGTTAAGCATTGGCAGGGGCTGCCCAGGGAGGTGGTGGAGTCCCCACCACCCCTGGAGGTGTCCAAGGAAGGACTGGATGTGGCTCTCAGTGCTCTGGGCTGGGGGACAAGGTGAGGATGGGGCACAGGTTGGACTGGATGATCCTGGAGGTCTTTTCCAACCTGATTGATTCTGGGATTCTGGGATTCTGACCCACTCCTGCAGTGGACTCAAGATTTTTCAATTCCCCTCACCTGCCTCTTTTCTAGGCTGAAGAATCCCAACCCATTGGGCTCTTTTTCATGGAGAAGCCATTCCAGACCTTATATCACACATTTTGTCCTTCCATGAACCCTTCCTGCTGCATTCCTTCTCCTTTGCAGCCCTGTAGCTCTGCAGGGTCACCATCCATGGAGTTTACCTGGCTGCCAAAACCAGTTTTGGGGTACTTTGTGTTTCTTGAGTGACCAGAGTGAGCTGAATGTTTTGGAGAAGCTGGCCCTTATTTGCAAACACTTCTATTATACGAACCTTTTCAGCAAAATGCCAATTATTATGAGTCCTGAAAGAGGACTCTCTGCAGCTTCCAATTACAATTCTGGCTGCAGCTGATTTCAATGTCTTTTGCTATTTAGGGCGCATTTGAAAATGTATTTTGGGGGGTGTCTTTCATTTCATTTCATTTATGGTGGCTCACATTATTCCAAATGCTAAAGGAAATTAAAAAGGGCTTCCTGCTTAGAATCAATTAGTTTTAATGAATATAAAATAAATAGGTTGCTGTATGTTGGCCACTGGAGGGAGAGGAAACCCAAGTACCTGGCTGTGGTGCCAGGTGCTGCTCTGTGAGTTCTGCTGCACCCCAGAACGATTTGGGGTGTCTCTGTTGGCCTTTGGAACAGGAGAGATGAGTGGTCAAGCTGGGCCTGCTCTGAGGAATCTCCTAAAAACACTCAGTACATCCCATGTTTACGCTGATAATTCAGTTCAGATGAGCTGATTGGATCCTGTGTCCAGCTCTGGGCCCCTCATGGCAAGAGAAGCATTGAGGGGCTGGAGTGTGTGCAGGGAAGGGAATGGAGCTGGGAAGGGGCTGGAGCAGCAGGAGCAGCTGAGGGAGCTGGGGGGGCTCAGCCTGGAGAAAAGGAGGCTCAGGGGGGACCTTCTGGCTCTGCAACCCCCTGACAGGAGGGGGGAGCCG
>NW_020897914.1:2672225-2691113 GCF_003984885.1 Neopelma chrysocephalum
GGGGGGGGGGGGGGGGGGGTCGGGCTCTGCTCCCAGGGAACAAGGGACAGGAGGAGAGGGAACGGCCTCAGGCTGTGCCAGGGGAGGCTCAGGTTGGATACCAGGAGGAATTTCTTCTTGGAAAGGGTGGTCAGGCCTTGGCAGGGGCTGCCCAGGGAGGTTTGGAGTGCCCAGCCCTGGAGGTGTCCCAGGAAGGCCTGGCTGTGGCACTCAGTGCTCTGGGCTGGGGGACAAGGTGGGGATCAGGCACTGGCTGGACTGGATGATCTTGAGGTCTTTTCCAACGTCAATGATTCCATGATGTGCCATTTATTCTCTTCACCTCTTGGAAGTTCAGCAAAGTGAAAGGGGTTAAGGCTGAGGAGAATTTGGTTTTGGGAGCTGTGGTTTCATGACAAGAGGGCTCAGGGTCTTCAGCTGTGCCAGGGGAGGTTTAGATTAGACATTAGAAAGAATTTCTTTCCAGAGAGGGTGATCAGCCATTGGAATGGGCTGCCCAGGGAAGTGGTGGATTCTCCGTCCCTGGAGGTGTTTAAGATGAGACTGGATGTGGCATCAGTGCCATGGGCTGGGAACCACGGCGGGGTTGGATCAAGGGTTGGACTTGATGATCTCAGAGGTCCCTTCCAACCCAGCTGATTCTGTGATTCTATGATTCTATGATTCTGTGATCTGGGAACTTTCGGTTGACCTTTGCATGTGATTCAGATCAGAGGGTGGCACGTTGTCACACCTCTGTGGAATTATCCAGACCTCCTGAAATGGGTTATGTTTGCTGAGACTCGGCATAAGACATGTTCTGACACCACCTGAGCAGATCTGGGCCACCAGGGAGAGCCTGGGCTGGACCAGTGCTTTGTGTCCTGTACAAGGGGCACTGGAACAGGACTGACAGTCCCATCCAACGATGCCTGTGAGGGCTTTCCTGTGCCTGTGTTCATATTTCCACCCTCCTGCTTGGAATTAAGCATTAAGTCAAGTGACTGCTGGATCCTTTCCAAGGGCTCACACAACTCCTCTGAAAAGCAGGTTGTTATGTGTTAGTTTGGAGCCCTTTTGTTCAGCCTCAGGTGTTTTTATTCCCTTCTGGCATTTACTGAGAGGACAAGAAGAGAATAACTCAAGATGGCATTGTGGAAAAAAATCACGTGGTCAGTAGGGGAGTGCTGCGTTTTGGCTCTTCCTCCACCAGGAGTGGGATACCTTGCCCCTCTTCTCACTCAAGTAGCAGATTAGAAGAGTAAAAAGTCTTCTGCTAAATCAAAATTTCACTGAAAGAACACACTACACTGCACAGTTTTCCTCCTCTGTGTGCGGGGAAAGGTGGAAAGGGGAGCTTGGAAGAGGAGGATGAGAGGGAAGTTGTGTTGTTTGATGCTCACATGGCAACGGTGAGGATGAGGAGACACAGAAACATGAACAGAACTGTAAATAATGACTGTATTTGAACATACTCATCCCATCCAGTTGTACCTGCTTATGCAGCAATAGTGCTTTCATTTTTTTTTCTTTTTCCTCTATTTGTTTGGTTTGTTTTTTTTCTTTTAAGGTGCATGTTATTAAGGAGTCTAGCAAAGGATTTTAATTAATCTCTGGGAAATATTCCTAACTTGGTTTGTAATTCAGAATCCTAAAAGCTGCTTGGCTGGGAAACTCCAAAAACACTTAAATTTATCTGAAATCTATATGCTGGAGCCTTGCCTTGGTGTGGATGATGTATTTAAGCTGAGGAGAGACTGAATAAGAAGGGCTGGCCATGTGTTTTGTACAATGGATTTTGCAGGCAGAGATTTAATAAGGGAGATCCATTATTTTTGGTTCAATGGCACTGTTATCCATATGCCACTTTTCCAAGCTTTCATGCTTCCTGCAAACATCTCGGTGTACTTGTAGGCCTGTCTTGAGTTTTGATTTTTTGCTTGACAAGGGAAGGCAGAGCCAGGGTTATTTATGATATTTAACTCTGACTGTAGCGTCTCATTTGTTGTCCTGACTCCTCCAGGGGTTTTTCAGCACCACCTCATTACTGAATTTTCTGGTTTTCTACGTGTGCTGCTCTTCTAAGGATCTCTTTTAGGCAGCTGAAGGTATTTATAGAGCATTCATCTGGGCATGTGACAGGCTGGGAGAGCTGGGGCTGTTCAGCCTGGAGAGGAGAAAATTCCAGGGAGAGCTGAGAGCCCCTTCCAGGGCCTAAAGGGGCTCCAGAAGAGCTGGAGAGGGACTTTTTGCAAGGACATGGAGTGACAGGATAAGGCTTTGGGAGATGTTTTCAGCTTAGAAAGAGAGTAAATTTAGATTGGGAAGGAATCCTTCCCTGTGGGGGTGGTGAGGCCCTGGCACAGGTTGAATCCCAGAGAAGCTGTGGCTGCCCCTGGATCCCTGGAAGTGTCCAAGGCCAGGTTGGATGGGGCTTGGAGCAACCTGGGCTCATGGAAGGTGTCCCTGCCCATGGTAGGGGGTGGAATGAGGTGATCTTTAAGGTCCCTTCCAACCCATACCATTCCAGGATTCTGTGATATGGATGTGAACCAAAATTAAGCTTCTTTCACCCCAGAGTGACCAACCTGCCAAAGCTCTCACAGGCACAGCCACATGTGGTTAAAACAAGCTGAGACAAAGGGCTTGTGGAGGTGATCAAACAGTTTTGGTCAGGTCCTGCATTAGGCTGCACCATCCTGGTCCTGCCACCCAAACCTGAGAGGGGGATGGCCTTGGGCTGGGGCTGCCCAGGGATAGTGCTCCCAGGGATGGGATGTGCAGCAAACAGCAGCATCCAGGAGCTGGAATGCCCTGCTCTGCCCTCAGGAATGCTGCTTGTTTCTCTGTTCAGGCCTCCCTCCCTTCCAGCTTGTTTAAATGTTGGTAATCTCCCTGCTACGGTGGGTATTTGTTGTTGGACTTAACTGCAAAGCTCCTGCAAAGCTCAGGGTGAGGGCTGGGAGCAGCTGCTGAGTCGTTCCTCTAATGGATTCAGCCTCATGCTCTTGTGCCCACTCACCTCTTTATTTTGCTGCCTTTCTCCTCGTTGCCATTTCTTTGCTGCCTTTATTCCATTTCCCTCTCACTTCTGTGTTTCTGGCACCTGCCACCCAGATTGCAGGGTCCCCATCTGCCACAGTCCCCGTGGAACGTGGCCCTGCCCAAAAACTGGGGAGGTTTGGTGCTGGGGAGGGGAGATGCAGCCAACAAAATACAAGTTATTTTTTATTTCAGGCTTTTAATAGTCAACCAGGTTGACTGTCAACTATGACTGTTTCTGCTCCTCCTTCCCTTTATTTAGGGGAAGGGGACGAGTGAGGCTCTGGAGGATCAGTCTTGGCCATCACAGGGACATCCTTGGAGAAATCACATAAAAGCACAGGGCTCATGCAGGTCCTGCCTTCTGTTGCAAATCTGTGTCGCCCCACGGCACAACACAGGCTGGTGAGGGAAGAGCTGGAGCAGGAGCCTTCTGGGATGGGATGGGATGGGATGCTGCATATTCACACTGACTCAAGATACTCACCTCTCAGCTCGAGCCATGTGAACATGTTAAATATTAACACACAGGCAGCTTTCTAAAAGATTTCAGCCATCCAGGTGAATGAAACCTTCCCTCCCTCTCCAGCTCTCCATAGAGACCAGCTCCCTGCTGCCTGGGTTGCCAGCACACACTAATTGGGGCTGTCATCAAAAGAAATGAGTTTCCAGGCGAGCTGAGTTCAGGCAGGTCTGGCTCTGAAGTGTGCAGCTGCCCGGTCCCTTTTGTCCCCCTTCCCCTTCTGCCTTTCTTTTTTTCTTCTCTCTCCCTTCTGTTTCTTTTCCTTTTGGAAAGAAATGCTTTGTTTGGAGGTTGTGAATGGGAATGTGCTCCCCTGGGTGTGTGGGGGGGTGTCTCTCAGGCTCCAAGTGACTCTGGAGAGGCACACGGGCAGTGCTGGGCTCTGGAGGGGACAGTGTGACACCGGTGTCAGGAAGAGGGGGTAGGGGGCATGTTCCTCAGCATGGAGCATCCCCTCTCCACAGCAGCCCTCTACAAAAGGCTGGGAATCCCTTTGAAAAGGCTGGAAACGTGGTGCAATTACCAGCTCTTCCAGTCTGTGTCTCAGCATCCCTTTGGATAACCTTTGACTCCTCGTTTGAAGACAGTCTGTGGTGCTGTGCCCCAAACAGGATGGGTTGTTCCTGCTTGGCCCCTGCCACTGGTCCCCAGAGGCATCAAAGCTGTGCATGGATCATTTGTACCATCTCAGTAATTTTTCAGCACTGGGCTGGGCTTTGCTGCTGCCCTGGAGTGCTCAGGGCTGGTCATTCCTCTTTCCGATTCCCTTGTCAGTGCAGTGCAAATGTAATAATGTCCTCAGAGCATCCCCTCCTTCTTCCAGGGCTGGAGTGATGGTTGGAGTTTGTTGGGGCCTTCTGTGTCCTGCCACGGAGCAACCCCTTTCCAGACACCTGTGTGTTGAAGGTTTGTCTGGGACACAGGAAATATCTGTGCCCTGTTGGACTTGTGGGGTTGAACGGGACAAAAAATCACCATGGACAGCAGATTTTGGGCCAAAACTCTACTGAGATCCCCTCCACACCCTTTGGGTACCAAAGTCATCGAGTGCTGTTGTTTATCCAGAGTTTCTGGACATCCCATGAAGCCAAGTCAGTGTTTTCATCCCTCACTGAGGTCAGCAGGTACCACAGCTCCTGCTCCAACAGGAGATAAGTTGTTCCCTGTTCCCAATGTCACCTGGCACTTTGCTTCCCAGACCTGGAGACCAAACGTGCTTCCCTGTGGGTCTAGTCCAGTACAAACGAAGAGGAAAGAGGCATGACAGATGGAGAGAGTGCTCTGTGCTGTGGGAGAGCCAGGAATTCCTTATGGATTAGCCCCAAAGGTGACGCCCCAGTGTTTGCAAGTGGCTTTTGGCTGGGGGGGCTCCACTCCAGGGCAGGTCTGAGTGAGCATCAATAGGGTGGGATTGTTTTGGGGAGGAACACAAGGGTAGATCCCACCCCAGGCTTTGCTATCTCTGAAGAAAAGGTGCAGATTTCCCTTATCCTGGTGCTGACAGCCATGTTATTAATGGAGTGAGAGGGGCCTGGGCTCTCCCCTTGCCCCCACGGTGAAGGATGACACCAGCAGCTCAGAGCTGCAAGTTTTATCTTATTCTGAGCATTCAACCCCTCACAGCACCAAATTTATTGAGGGCTGGACTGGGGCAAACTGGGACAGGGCTGCCCACCCTCAGAAAACAGCTCATCCAGTCCTAATTCCACAGGGGAGGCTTTTCCCACCCCGAGGGTGCTCCTTCCAGCCAGCAAAATTCATAGTTAGGGAGGTCACGGAGCCAAATGCCACCAGTGGGTTCCATGAAGGGCTGGCTGATTTTATGGCCAATAATAACATTTGTAGTCCTACATGCTATGGTAAGATAGGGCTAATCAATTCTCATGCTTCAGGTCAGCAGCTGATTGCTGCAGGGGTCAGGAAGGAATTATTTCCTCACCATTTACAGCTTTATTTAATTGGCCAGATGCATTAAGAGCCTTTTAATTATTTTTTTTCCCTTCCATCCTCTGAAGCATATGGAATTAAGCACTTCCAGGGACAAGGCTCTGCATTAGGAGGGCACCACTGCTCTTGTCTGGCAGGGCAAGTTTTGCTTCGTTAGTGAACCCTTTTAACTGGGATTTTGCTGCAAGTTAGCAGAGGGGGTTTTATTCCAGAAGAGGATATTTCATTGGTGCTTCCTGATAACTCAGAGGAAAATTCATTTGGCTCTTCAAAGCGAGTCCTGTGTTCAGGGTCTGCTCTGAGTTTGGGTCCAGAGCTGGATGGGAATTTTCCACTGCCGTGCTCGTTACACAGGCACAGCAATTTCTCTAATTGTTGATTTTAGCTCCACTTTCAAAACCACAACAAAACCACTGGGAAAAGTCCAAATTGAAGAGCTTTGTTTTGAGCTGAGGCAAATTCTTTGCTTTAAATGAAACCTGCAGTCAGGAGCCAATGCAACAGTGGGGAGCAGCTGCCAGGGCTGGTTTGGAGGAACTGCCATGGAGATGCTCAGTGCCCTGGCATGGACTGTCCCCTTTGCAGGGGTTTGTCCAGAAGCACCATTGCCTTTCATCAGGAAGGAAAGCAGATCCCCTCCATTTCAACGAAAAATGCCTTTTCCTCTTCAGGGGAAACCTGCAAAAGAATTTTTCATCTCAGCTGCTTTCCACTGAAAACCCGCTTTTTTTTTTTCTGGGGAGTAGTTTTAAAAATTAATTTTCTCATTTGATTAAACCAAAAAAAAAAGGCATAAAATCTGAGGTGTTTAAAATATTCTCTTTAAATTAAAGCTCCAGTTTGCCCTAGTTCAGACTGGAGCACCATAATCAAATTTCTTCTCTATTGTTTTCTTCATTGTGTGTTTTTGCAAATTGTAAGGATTGCTGACCTTTGGTCTGACTTTTGAAAGACATAAAAACTCTCCTTCACTCTTGCAGGACAGCAATTCTATTTTAATTTTAATCCCTGTTTTAATTTGACACATTTCTTTTAGTAGGAAGGAGACCCCTGATAGGGGAGCTCCAGGCAGAGCCTGGCACTGCCATGTGTGTCCAACAGCATCCTGCATAATTTGCTGCAATATCCCTGATTTTTAGCCACTTTTGGCTTCTATTTCTGCCTTTTAGAGGCTCTCTTTGCATATCCAGAAGGACTCTGTCCCTGTTCTGCCCCAGGGCAGGAGAGGTGAGATGAGCCTGATGGTGAGAAAGGCACCTCATCTCTGTCCTCAAGCAATGCTGGAGTAAATGTGAGGTACCTAATGAGGTGATTAGAATGATCAGGATAATGAGGCAGGGATGTGAAAGCCTGTGTTTCCCCACCTGGGACTTCCCCCGAGGTGAGCACACAGGAGGTTGCAGTGAGGTAGGAAAGGGGAGGGTGGGATTGTGGAGGGGGAGCCCCAGCCCAGGCTGTGATGGGCAGGAGGGTCTTAACTGAGCCCGGGCTTGGGCTCCTCTTGAGGCAGCTCCCAGCTTGTGCAGATCACTGTTTCCATCCTGGCTGCAGTGAAAGGAGCTCCGTTTACTCCTGCTCCTGAAAATCCTGCCCTGAGAGGGAAGGGACTGGGGTCTTGTAGGGAGTGAGACCCTTCCCGCAGGCTGGGCCGGGTGAGGAATCTCCTCGGATCTGCAACAAAGACTTCATGGAAAAATTCATTCAGACAGGTGGAAATGTCCAACAAACCCTGCACAAACTCCACACTGAGGGCAAAATCTCTATTTACTGTACTTTGTGTATCTCTGCCACAGGATTTCACTTTCGGGAGTGCCTTGCTCAGGATGGAAGGAGTTGCAGGCAGCTCAAATCGTACAGGATTTTAACAAGCAGAACATTCCAAGGGCATCTTCCTGGCTGAAGGCAAGACCCTGCTGGGCTGCTCCGCTCCAGTGCCTTGCAGGGAGACGTGTCCTTCTGTCCCAGCGTCTGTCCCCACGTGTCTGAGCACATCAGGACTCGTTGTCAGGGATTATCTCCGAGGGGGGTTCCTCCATCCCCCCACGCTCACAGACGGGAGTTGGGATTTGGAAGTGGTGAGTTCCTGGGACCTCTCAAGGTCGAGCTGTCACCCCGTGCTTGGCAGAGCTGCTGGGCTGTGCCTCGATCCCCAGCAGTCACACCTCTCCTTTTTGCCTATTGAGACGCAGCAATAAATTAATTGAGGATTATTAATTAAATTAATTGTAAAACTTACATGAATCGCCGCCTTCCCTATCCCAGTCTATAATCACTTGCCTTCCATGACCAATTAGACAGGACCAGTCAATATTTTATCCTTTTCCAATACCAAGG
This sequence comes from Neopelma chrysocephalum, assembly GCF_003984885.1. Taxonomy (NCBI): domain Eukaryota; kingdom Metazoa; phylum Chordata; class Aves; order Passeriformes; family Pipridae; genus Neopelma; species Neopelma chrysocephalum. The sequence continues at coordinate 2,680,051 of NW_020897914.1, forward strand.
CAGCAGTACTGGAATGGCATAGACCAAGAAATCATTGTTGTCATTGCTTGCATATGGACTGGGGAGAGCAGGCTTCACCTGCTGCACCTTGAAATGATGAAAAATGCACCAAGAAAATGGTTAATTAATTCCTTCAGTTGTGGTTTGCTGAGCAGAGCGGGCTTTGAGGCTGCAATCATTGGCTCTTTGGTCAAAACCTCCTGCAGAAAGTTTTGCTGGGCCTCTGGGTGGGGTGGTCTTGGCAGGCTTTCATCACTATACTCAGTTCTGCTGTGATTTTGACTCTAATATTCAAGTTCCAGCTGAGTTCCCTCTCAGCAGAACTGGATAAATGGGGAAGCAGAGAGGGAGATTTACACCTGTTCTCCCAATTGGAAAAAAAATAATGTTCCATTGCTGATGGAATGTTGAAACTTTAAAAATGCAAGTCACTTCATTTTGCTGCTGCAGAACTGTCTGCGTGGATGGGAGCAGCAATAGGAATGGTAATTGCAGACAAAATCTCTATTTCCTTTAATTGTTTCCGTAACTTGATTTACGTCTGAAATACTCTGAGGACGTTTTGCTTATTTACTGTCTCTTTGCATTGCTATCACTTTCCCTGCCTTGACTGATGGAGCACATTCATAATTTCTTTGCATTTGGCATGGACAGATAGAGTTGGTCTCAATAGCAGCTCGTGTAGATAAGGAGCTTCTGGTGAAATGGTTAATATCAACTGAGGACAGGAGGAGTGATTTGTAGGGAAGAGGCAGCGTGAAACCAAAGAAAACCCTGCCTGAATCTCTGATTTCGAGAGCAAAATCTAAGCAGGATGAAGTTATTTTGTAGATAGGGAAAGGAAAAGGTTGGGCTGGAAAAGGGATAGCTGGGGAGGTTGGAGAAGCCAGTGGGACAGTGTTTTCCCTCGGTTCCTAGGCCATCAAGGCTCCAGTGAAAGACCTCCAGAAGAATTTCTACATGGCTTAAGTGCTTCATGTGGCCATCCAGGCTTAACTGGAAGGTGGCACGTGGGGTAGAGCATCACCCTCAGCTCACCAACACACCCACAGACAGAGAGACACACGTGTTGTACCTCTGGCTGTTGGGATGGCAGGGAATAGGGATCAATGGCCACAGCATCAGGAGAGGATGCTGCTCCCTGGCTCTCTTCAGCATCCCTTGGCTTCCCTTCCACGCTGGTGGCTTTCTGCACAGCTCAGGAATGTGGCAATCCAACCCTTTGTGCCTGGGAGTTATTCCTCCCACCTCCTGCTTTTGAAGTTAGCCAGGAACCCTTGCTGCCTTTGCATCAGGTGTGTTCCTTGCTCAGCTGGTTCTCCTGCTCTTCCCCACCTCTTTCTGCAGCGTTATTTCCTCCTGTGGAGCTGTTGGACACCTGTGCTCAGCTCCAGCCCACAGCTCCTGTCCTCCCTCGCTGAGGAGGCTGCAGCAGCTGCTTTCATTTCCTCAGATCTCCCTTCAGGTACTGCCTCACAGCTCCAAGGACTCTTCCCTAACTCCAAACTAACCAGTTTTTGGCCAAGGCTCCAGATCTCTTCCGTATCTTATTTCCCACATGCTCTGGGTAATTCTTTGTCTCCGGACAATTTTTTCCTTTTAATTTTGCAGTGAAAATTATCTAAGCTGGTTGAAGTAAGTGTTTCAAAGACGACTTGTTGATTGCAAGCCAAAGCTGGGGGAGGCCTTATATAGATGTTTTCCTAGGGAATAATGAGCCCGAAGGCTGATCTGGGAGGAGGGTGGCAGATGAGAGCCATCAACGGAGGTTTTTATGAAACACGAGACTTGCACTCGAGTTTCAATTCAGCTAAAACATGCCAATTGAAGTGTATCTTTCCCTTGTCACTTCTGCAGAGAGAGATTTTATTAACACCAATTGCATGGAAACAGGGGTCGGCCGCAGTGCCCCCACGAAGATAAAAAGACATTAATGCACTTAGGCTGTGACAGCCAAGAGCAGCTGGTTTTATTTTATGTTCCTTTGGACTCCAGGGGGAGTTTTGCATGAGCAGTGTGGGACTTTGGGGCTGAGATCAATGACAGATCCCTCTGGCAAAAATATGGGGCAGAAAGGCTGGGAAGGAGCAGCCCTTGGTGTGAAGTGACAAGATCCAAAGTGGCCCCAGTGTGGGTGAGTTGTGAGACCTCAGGATTGCTGGAAATGGGATGTTGGGTGTGAAGATGGACAGATGGTCGGGGTAGATCCTGCCCAGATGTTTGCCAAGCTGTGGTAGGTGGGTGCTGGAACCCCAAAGATTTGGGACCCATTCCTATTTCTCACCTGCCATGGGCATGGTTTTTGTATCCTGGTCTTCTCTTTCCAACAAATTCATTTTTCCCTTATATTGCTGTCAGAGCTGGGGATGAGCTCTAGCCTGACCCAAACAATGGAAATGGAAAGCTTTGGGAAAAGACTGTGGGATGCATATCCACATCCTAGTCCAGAGTCCTGCAGCCACTGCAGCCTCACCCTGAAAATTGTGGCAGTTTTGGGCACCACAGTATAAGAAAGATATCAAGCTGTTAAAGTGCCCAGAGGAGTCCCTGAGGATGGGGAAGGGCCTTGATTTGGAGCTGCGTGAGGACACTGAGGGCACTTGGTGTGTTCAGCTGGAGCAGAGGAGACTGAGGGGAGACCTCCCTGCAGTTCCAATGCCTGGGCAGGGGCAGAGGAGGGGCAGGGACTGAGCTCTGCTCTGGGGGACCAGGGACAGCAGCCAGGGAATGGCTGGAGCTGTGTCAGGGCAGGCTCAGGTTGGATCTCAGGCAAAGGTTCTTCCCCCAGAGGCTGGTTGGGCACTGCCCAGGCTCCCCAGGGCAGTGGGCACAGCCCCAAGGCTGCCAGAGCTCCAGGAGGGTTTGGATGATCCTCTGGGGCACAGGGGGGGATTTTGGGGTGTCCCGTGCAGGGCTGAGGGTTGGGCTGGATGACCCTTGTGGGTCCCTTCCAACTCTGCACACTCTGTGCTTCCGTAGTTTCCCCCACAGGCCCCTGAGCAGCCAAAGGACTGTGGCCCATTTCCCAGCCCCACCACCCCGTCCTCAGCCTGGGGAGGTGCTGCTGAGGTTCCTCTGTTCCAAACTCAATCCCAATCCCTCCCTCATTGTCAGCAAGGCCGAGGTTTCGCAGTTCCCACCCGGCACAGCCCACTGGGATGATGGATGGATGGATGGATGTATCCCTCAATCCTCGGCAGGAATTGTCCAACCCCTCCTGGCTGTGCTGCCCCATCGATTAGCACATCTTCAACCAGCCAGGCTGGTGTGAGGAGCCTGCAGCTGGGTCCCTGAGCCCTGGGCTCCAACCTGCCTGTGCACTTTGCAGTGCCTGGAGCCCGCTGAGGGGGCGGGATTGGCTGCTGGAAAAGCTTCTCCTTCTAGGTCATCTAATTTGGAGCTTTCTAATAAATAGGCTGCTCGACATTTTTTGATATAAAGGTCAACATCCTCTGATAGAGTCGAGGATTTGAAGATAAGTGGAGGAAATGGCATTGGTAGGCTGATTTTGATAATGATACTAATCCTGGCTCTGATCTTTCGTAATGATAGTAACCCCATCAGTGAACTCCTCATATCACTGCAAATGGGGCTGGTATCCTCTTTGGCAGAAGTGATGCCTCTTAGCACAGAGCAGCTTTCCTGGAGACTTTAACTTGTGCAAGAGCTGCCACACAGAATGCAGAAAAGGAAGCTTAAATTGTTTTTTAGGAAGAAAATCAATCAGAGCAAGTGTTTTTGGCTAAATCTGGTCTCAGCCTCCTGAGTCAGCTTTCCCAAACCTGTCAGGTGTTTGCTGATGAATTATTGTGGTGATGAGAACACAGTTGACACAGAGGCCAAAGGGCATTTATGGGTGGAGGCTCTTGTTTCAGCAAACATCTTCAAATCCTACAAATCCTTTTATTCAGGCAGAGAAGGACCAGGACTTCCCTTTTTTGGAGCTACTGAGGAAGCTGTGCTTTGGGAAAGGTGGGAAGTGGTTCAGCACGGGGATTCACCACATCCCTCCAGTCTGTGGGCAGTGGATTTTGAAGCTGTATGTGTTGGAGATGTTTTCTGGCCGTTGTGTGGTTTTTTAGGAATGCTTAAGGGAGAGCAGAAAAAAGTTGAGAAAGAAGGTCTTTCTCTGTAGGCCCTGACAGCACACACAGGTTGGTGTCCAGAGAGAAGTGCCCAGATCCACAGGGCATGTTTGGAATTCCTTAGAGGACTCTCCCAGCAGAGCTCTGCAGCACCTGAGGATTTCTGGGGAGATCAGAGCTGGCAGGGCCTGGTTTCCAGTGTGCCCAGTTTGCTTTGCTACTTAAAATTTTCCCAAATTAGGGTAGTACAAGATCCTCTTTTTCTGAAGAACCCCAATGCCTGTCTCACATTTTACTCCCTGATTTCTGATCTCTAATGTGATATGTAGCATCAATTTTCAGGTGGTCATAGACCCAGGTAATTTGCATTTTTCTTGTCCTCTCTAAAAGGCTGGCTTTTTTTTTTTTCCTCAAGAGCTCTCTATATGGAATTCTCCCCACAGGGTTTATGTGGGGCTGCTTTCTCCCCTGCACAGTTTGTGGGTTGTCACACACCTCTCACGGTCCCAACCACCTTTATTCTCCTTGGCCTGTGATCTGTCACAGGCATGTGCTGAGGGCTGATTCCCATCTCTCCTCAGGTGGATCAGTGATTGCTCTGTAACTGGCTCAAGCCACGGGGCTGGAGATGTTGGATTGCTTTGATAAGGTGCCAAAGTGACATTGTGATAGCTGAGCCAAAGCACTGAGTAAATGCTTTTCCCATCTCCCACCATGGTAGTCTCCCAAATCCCCGAAGAAGCAACTTATTCCTATTACTCAGCCACTTTCTAGCAGGAATTATCTGCCTGAGCAGAAGAGAGTTTGCTTTCTTTGTGTTTCTTAGGCTCTTGCTATCGCTCGCTCCCCGTAGAGGGGAGTATAAAACTCCTTCCAGGTGACATTTGCAGAAAAAAAAAATCAATTGTTTATCAACATCCCAGCAATCAATAAATGCAGTGATAGGTGCAACTGTCTCTCTCAGAGCTGAACCTTGATTGCTAAGGAGCCAGATTTGCTGCCAAAGCCACCTGGGCCTGAGGCTTGGCTGTGTCTGTGGGGCCAAAGCCTGGAGCTGATCCTTGGAGGAGCAGAGAGTTGCCCTGTGCTGTCCTGGGCCCTTCCCCTCCTCGGGATGGTGCTGGTCAGGGCTCTGGGCTCACTGTCCCTGCTCTGTCAGTGAGAGGGCTCTGGAATGTTCCCACAGGGGTCACTCAGCAGCCAGGGAGTGTCTGGGCACCAAGACAGTGCAGAGATGACCCACAGGGCGAAGTGTTTGTCCTCAGCCCTATTTTGAAGTCTGAATTGTCTGTTTGTCCATCTTCACCAAGCCCCTGGAGTCCCCTCTGTCTTTCTGAAGAACCCCAGTGCCTGTATTACAGGTTGTTCCCTGACTCTCTTGGCATCCTGACTTTGCTGCTGGAGGTGGGCACGGAGGAGGAACATGTGGGGGGGATTGATGGGGTGGGGATGGAGGAACTTGCTTCCAGCTGCACTGGTGAAAAGGCCAGTTTGGACAGGGCTTGGAGCAACCTGGGCTAGTGGAAGGTGTCCCTGCCCATGGCAGGGGGTGGCACTGGATGGGCTTTAAGGTTTCTTCCAACCCAAACCATTCCATGATTCTATGGTTGGCATCTCCACACATCCATCTTCTCCCTCCCTCTCCCCAGCTGCTGCTGGTCCCTCTGCCTGGGACACCTGCAGGATTTCACTCTTCCTTGAAGCTCTTGAGTCCCATTAAATGAGGCAACTTGAAGATGTCCCTCTTTGCACAGGCTCCCTGAGCCTGAGCTTTCCCAGAGCCAGAGCTCAAGGAGCTCTCAAGCACATGGTGGGATTATTGGGGTGTCTGTGCAGGGCCAGGAGTTGGACTGGATGATCCTTGTGGGTCCCTTCCAACTCAGGAGATCCTATGATCTAACTTTGAGGTCTCCACGTGGCCCAGATCCCCCCTCCCAAAGAAATAGGGGTAGGAATGGAAGAGTTAACACCAGCAGCTCCCAAACACGCTGGAGAGTTACATCATGTTGCTGTGGAAACTAACTTTGTGAAACCACAGTGATGTATGGGAAAGCTTTGGGTCAGCGGGTAATAAATTCTGTTTAAAAAGTGATTTTTTCCCCATCTGCTGATGCAAACATCATTAGGAGAAATGACGGCTGAGAGATGGATTTCTTTTTCTATCAATTTTCAGACAAAGAAAATAATTTTGGTTTTTTCCTTTTATAATAAAAAAGTTGCTGGAAATCAGAGAGTGCTATAAATAATGAAATAAAGAAAAAGCACCGGTGATGGAACAGAAATTTTCCCTGGTGATTGGTTTACAGCTTCCTGTGATTTAATGGGAACGTGCAGTTGCCTGTGGGAAGCTGCACAAAGCCCTGGATGGGCCCTGTAAGCTGATGCTTTGTAAATTGTAGCACGAATCTCAAACTTTGAGGGCTCCAGAGCATCCTTGGCCTGCAAGTCCTCTCTCATCTGCATTTTCCTGGCCTGCCTGTTGCCAGTGAGGGGTAAGTTGCCAACCTGCCACGTCACCTTTGGGATTCTCACTGAGGTGTGGGGGTTTTTGGGGTTGTTTCTCACCCTTAGGGACCCAGGAGGGTCTGGAGGGAGGCAGCAGAACTCTCTGTTTGCCCAAAGCAGTGTGACAGTCCCAGCTAACAGCACATGTGCCACTGGGAATGCAGACAAAGGTGTCACCATGATTAATGGGGTAATTAATAAGCAATTAATGTGCTTCAGAGCATGGCTGTAGCTTTTCTCCCAGCCACCCACTCAGCACTGATCCACTTTCTCTGACACTCAGAGGGCTGGTGGAGATGATGCTCCCAGGTCTCCTCCTCGGTGCCACCACGAGCACCCAGTGCAGCTCTGCCTGGGCACGGCAGGGAGTCTGCTTTGGAGGGAAACAAAGGGAATTTGAGGGGGTTGTTTCACTTACTGGTGGGATTTAAAGTGATTCAGTGGATTGTTCTAGAAGTGAGTGCTCTGAAATGTCCTCCTTTGGCAGCTTCTCCATTCACATCCCCCAAGCTGTCTGAAAGTTGGCCCATGTGCAGATACCCCCACCTGGCATCACCAATTCCCATTTCCCTGACCTACAGTGTTATTCCAAGCTCATCCTTCTGCCTCTTTGCTCCCCTGGCTCAGCCTGCATTTTTCCATGCCCTCCAACACCCCCCAGTTCTCCCTCCAGCCCGGGTGGGTTCTCTCAGCTACGTTGAAGCCCATCCAGGTGTTGTGCTGAGTTTAGAGCTGAGCAAGAAGTGCATTTCCCATTATGGAGTTTAATTTAAATGTACTTTTTGTTTTGAAATGTCCCTGTGAAACCATTAAAATTTGTTTACATGTTTGGAGTCGATTCTGGCATTTCAAAGCAATTGGAAGGTAAGAGAAACTTCTAAGTGAGACATTGTTTTAGAATTAAAATCAAGGTATTCTGTGCCCTCAAAATAATGAAACATGATGTTTTGATGTTGCCAAAACACTCAGGTCATTGTTTTGTTTAGAAACAAGGCTGTGTTGGTATTGACACGCCCAGGTGAGTTGTTCCTTTTGCAAGAAATCAACATTCTGATGGAAAATCCCCAAGGAGCTCAGAGAGGAGCAGCCAAACCCTGCTCACTTGTGTAATACCATCCCTTTCACTCCTCAGCCTCCAGGCTTGTGCTCGGGGAGGAATCCCAAAGGTTCATAATTAATTGGCGTAGCTAATTCATGGATGGAGTGGGAATAGGATGGTAAAACAGTAATAATCCTCCGTGTTTGTGAGGGATGGAGCAGCCACAGAGGGCACCCATGGTTTGCTGAAGAACCCAAGTGTCTTGGAGGACATGAATGTCATAATGAAGTGTAAAAAAATAAATGGGTATGGTAACCAATGGTGGCTGGGTCAAAAAGAGGCAGAAGGTTCCACAGCTTGGGAGATTTTGCACTTTGTCGTAGACTGATGGAAATGTGAGGAGAAACCTTCCTTTTAGAAGGAAAAGGAGAGGAAAAGGGAGGTGAGGGATTGCAAGAAAGCCCTTCCCCTGGAGGCCAGCACTGGTGTGTCCTTTGAGCTCGGTGTTTTGGGATCTGAGGTGATTTAGGTTGTCTCTGTTTACGAAGAGCAGCTCCATCCCCGGGGCTCCACTCCAGTGGCTGGGCCTGGCACTCCCCATCCCTCCAGGAGAGGTTCTGGCTCAGGAAAATGCTCCTCTCAAGTGCTCAGTTGGCTGCAGGTTGGATGTGGTCCCTGGTGTGGAGAGCAGGATGACTCAGAATCATGGTGCTGCTCTTGCCCAGTGCTGGGGTGGCTCCTTCCTCACATGGCATCTCTGTTTGCTCCTCCAGAGTGGGGTTATTCCCATGCCCCAGGAGGTTCTCCCCAAACTACCTGCACTTCTAAGTGCATCCATAACTTTCTGCAGCCCAGCCTGGCACGTGGGTATTTGAGAGCCCACTGCCTCTGTGCCAGCACAGCTTGTCTGCTGAAACCAACCCAGCCATGGCATCACTTACTGCTCCTCCAATATTTGTGTCAACTGTGATCTTTCCTGGCAGCAAACTCATGTTTTCTCTTCCAGGTCTTGGAGAAAATCCTCCAGCAGCCCCCAGCTGAGAGCAGAGCTCTCCCTGCACAGCCCTGGTGGAGGAGAAGCTCCACAAGACTTGGCCATGGGTGCTGGGACCCAGAACCCCCCCATGTGCTGGGCTGTGCCCAGAGAAGGGTGGGCAGCAGGTGAGGGGGGATTGTGCCCCTCTGCCCTGCTCAGGTGAGACCCCACCTGCAGAGCTGCCTCCAGCCCTGGGGAACAGCATCAGGAGGGCATGGAGCAAGTCCAGAGGTGGGCATGGAGCAAGTCCAGAGGTGGCCATGGAGATGCTCCAAGTGCTGGAGCCCCTCTGCTCTGGAGTCAGGCTGGGAAAGCTGGAGACCTTGGAGCTCCTTCCAGGAGAGCTGGAGAGGGCCTGGAATGACAGGGCAAAGGGGAATGGCTTCCCACTGCCAGAGGACAGGGTTAGATGGGATATTGGGAAGAAATTGTTCCCTGTGAGGGTGTGGAGGCCCTGGCACAGGTTACCCAGAGAAGCTGTGGCTGCTCCTGGATCCCTGGCAGTGTCCAAGGCCAGGTTGGACGGGGCTTGGAGCAACCTGGGCTAGTGGAAGGTGTCCCTGCCCATGGCAGGGGATGGCACTGGATGAGCTTTAAGGTCCCTTCCAACCCAAACCATTCCATGATTCATTTTATGAACCCTGCCTTTGCTCCTGGCTCCCTGCAGCGTGAGATTTCCTCTATTTTGGAAGGGTCAAGATTTCAAGTCAAGGCCCCCAGTTCACTGACCTCCGTTTTGTCCACCCAGCAGAATTCCAGGCCGTGTGCTGGGGAGAGGTTTGAGCTGTGGTTTTGGGATGACAGCAGTGCCAAGGGGGCGAATGATCTTTCTGTCAGTGCAGTGGAGGCCATCCTGCACTATTGATTTCTTTTTATTTGTTTTTTTTTTTGTTTGTTTAGCAGAAGACTCCATTCAAAGCAGTGTAAAACACTCTTTAAATATTAATGCTTTTCCCCTCTGCTTTCCCTCTCTGCCCCCATCTCTTGTTTTGCCCATGCTGCTGGACAGCTGGAGGATATTCCCACCAAATGATTAGCAGGTCCAGGATGGTGCATAAAACACTCAGCAGTGCCCCTTTACCAGGCAAGAAACTTGACATTTATTGCCAGTGCTGAAAGCATCTACAAACAGAGATTTAGCATCAGCCTCCAGGCTTAAGATACAGCTGTTATATTTTCCTTTCTCCCTCTATCTTTTTTTTCCCCCTCTCCTTTGCACTAATGTAATGCTTATTTAGGAACTGCAGCCATCTGTGGCTGCTGTGGATGGCACTGTTAAAGTTGCTATTGCTTTCTTTCCCCTGCTTTGATGAGCCTCCCAGTGCACAGAGAATTTCCCAGGACAGCAGAGACTTTCTTTGATTGCTTTATTTGTATAATTTTTTTTTTATAACCTCTGAAAGAGATGGTTCACAGTGCTGGGAAAAGGTGGTCAGCTGGAGAGCCGAGGATCCTGCCTTGTGCTGGGTTAACAAGGTGAGTTTATGAAGAACCAGCCAGAAAAAAAGTTGGTGGAATTAGAGGGGATCGCAAATAAAAAGGGAGGGAAGGAGGAAGGGCTGGGACTGGAGCTCTTCCTGTTCCTCCCATCAGCTCGTGGTTGATGGTGAGATGGATCACGTGGGAATTGGGGCAGATGCAGCAATCCAGGGAATTTTTTTAGTATTTTTTTCCAGGGAAATGATCCTGTCTCCCTGGATGGACAGGGGGCTGTCCCAAGCTGGAAATCACGGCACAACAAGGACAAGGTGTGACTCTGCCAGCAGGGACTCGGATATTTCTGTTGGAGAGGCACAAGTTGATTCCTTCTTGTTTTGCCACGAAGTTGCTTTCAAATGGCTCGTGTTCACCCTGGTGAGGAAAGCTAAATTTGAACAATAGCTGCAAAAAGAAGGAAAAATATCTCTCTTTTGGCCAAACCTTGTAGAGAGAGCTGCTCTGGATGGACCCCCCAGTCCTACAAGTTATTCACTTTTTAATCCCCCTCTCTTTGATTTTGATAGGTGTTTTCTCTGTCACCTGCTCCTTTAAACTCTCCTTCATGGGAACCATAACTCCTCTTTGCTCCTCTACCCCATGGATTGCCCTCTGGATGGGAAAGTAAACAACAAATTTATCTGAAAATACTTCTCCATCTTATGGAGAATCACAGGGCCCAGGAATTAGGTGGTGGAGTTGCTGATTTATGGTCTAGAGGGGCTGAGGTGGGTTGTGTTTGACCATAAACCCTTTGGCTCCACCTCTTTGGGCAGCCAGGACTGTTCCATACTCCTCCTCCAAAGTATCACTTAGAATCTCTGAATGTGCTGAGCTGGAAAAGGACCCACCAGGATCATCCAGTCCAACCCTCAGCCCCGCACAGGCTCAGCTCCAACAGTCCCCCCCTGTGCCCCAGAGG
>NW_020897914.1:2691123-2704535 GCF_003984885.1 Neopelma chrysocephalum
CTGCCCCTGCCCAGGCATTGGAACTGCAGGGAGGTCTCCCCTCAGTCTCCTCTGCTCCAGCTGAACACACCAAGTGCCCTGAGGCTCCAGGCTCTTTGAATTGGCTTTGCCATCTCCCAGGATGGGATGAGGTGTTGTTCTGAGTGGTGATAACTTGCCTGGTTCAAGGCCATGGCAGAGACTGCTGCAGGCAGGAGATGGTGGAGCTGCTCAAGTTCCAGGTGTCAGGAAAGTCACTTCAGCTTCCCAGGAGGCCTGAAGGTCCCTGTGCCTCAATTCACAGACACACAGGATACTCCTGAGCTGCTACCAAGACTGATACCTCTCCATCCTTCAAATCCAGGCAGGCAGGAGCACATGATCCTGCTCAGAACCAGTCCCTGGGATGTGCCAGCATCCTGTGGAGCCACGGGCACGTTGGGCTCCCTGAGCTGGCAGTGAGGATTAGTACCTGCAGTGCTGAAGGCACCCCCTCCCCACTAACTCCTGAGGGCCTGGCAATGTGGCTTTGCAGCTGTCAGCATGATGAATGGATGTTATGTTTTATTTGCTGCTTTATCACATACTAATTATGTATATGATAATTCTGAGCATCACCGTTACTTTTGGCTCATTTGTTTTTCACTCTCCAGAGCCAGAACAGGGGGGTATTTCTATCTCCTTCACTCCCATTCTTGAAATTCTGCTTTAATTGCTTCTCTTTGGCTCTTGCTTAAGGTTTCCTGCTCTGAAGGGGTCAGTGTATTGATCCTGCACTTTGATAAGGTCAGCAGAGATCAGCTGTGACATTTCCAAGCCATTTGCTCCTCCCCTAATGGGCTTAGTCATCAAAGAGTTTTACAGGGGACAGGGCAGGGGAGAGATTGAATTTAAACTCTTACATATGTTTATTTAGGCAGTCCTGGAAGGTTCTAAATAGAGGTATCACTTGACAGGCTAAAGCATGTGATGTCCAGGTTATGAACTCCACGTGTGGCACCATCGTAACCAAACCTCGTGGAACCTCCGTGTGACCCCACGGCACTGGGGGACTGGGGAGGTGGCACTGACTGAGCCCAAAGGGCACAGGAAAACTGACCCCCCCACTCCTGGCACAGCTACAAACCCTGGCTGTGCCTCCAGCCACAGCCAATCCCTGGCAATTCAGAGGTAGGTGAGGAGATTAAAGAAAAGAAACAGCAGGCAACATCTGTCGGGCCAAATGAGCCTGGAGGAGGAGAATAAATAAATGAGTTTCTTCCCGATGTCTGCAGCAACCAACTGAGCTCTGGGGGAGTGAGACTGGACGAGGGCAAGTGGCTTAATGAGGAGTCCAAGGCTGAGCAGCAGATTACACAGAATTTCCTGTTCTTGTCGTGGCTTAGGGGACAAGTGAGGGAGCAGGGGCATGGGGAGATGCCCTGCACAATCCAGCTCCACTCCCCTGAGCCCAGATCCTGTCTCCCAGGAGCTGGATTAAAGCCTGGCTGTCCCAAAGTTGTCTCCTGCTGGGCCAGTGGTGACAAAGGAGGAGGATCCACACCCTTGAGAGCTCCTCCAGTGTTCTCTTGCCCTCCCTGCTGGGAAGTTGCACTGTATTTTGGGACTTATCTGACCTGAACTTCCAGGCATTGAATCTCATCGTGTCACTGTCAAAATCCTGGGAAGTCCCCTGTAACCCAGGATGTTTCCATGTTGGAGGAGTCTAGACATCTTGGGATCTCTGAAGTAACTCTTGGACAAACTGAACAAGCTGAGCTGAGTGAGGAGTTTTTCCAGCCCCCAGCTGTGCATATGGAGTCCTTTGGAATGCTCCCTGGAGTGTCCCCTCCCTGTGTGGACACGCCAGATCTCCTGGAAAAGCTCTGAAAATGCAGAGCTGTGGTGAGCTCTGCACAAGGGCTCTCTGAGCCTCCGTGTAAAATGTGGGAGGGGGTTGGGTTTCTTCACATGAAGTCATGTAAATGTGGGTAAAAGAAGGAGAAAAATGGAAGGTAAGAGAGGGAGCAAATGCAAAGGGTCAGGGAAAACCCAGTTCCTGTCCCTGCTTGGATGAATGTTCACTTACTGCAGCATCTTTAGTCCTGTTGCAGTGGTGCTTTCTGAGGCAATCTCTCACCTTGTAAGTAGCTGTAATTTGCATTCCTGCTTCCCAGAGGTGTTATCTTGCATTTGGTTGCATCAGACTTCATTTTTGCACAGTGCTGTGCCCAGGCAGTGCAGATCAGGGCCAGCAGCTCATGGTCAGGGGACCACGTGTGGCTGTGTTGTGTCACCCTTTCCAGCCACGTAGGAATGTTTATCCTCCCGAATCCGTGCTCGGGCACATGGATCAGGGGGCCCTCGATTGGGGTAGACCCTGCTGACACCTGATAGGATGGGGTGAGAAAAATGTATTTAGTGGCTCTATAAGGGCCATGAATCCTGCCCCTGGTATCTGATCTCGTTTAACCTCCCGTGCAATCCGCCCTGTTCTCATCCTTACTTACTGTGTGACCTCCCTTTCTGCTGTCTATAAATGTTCCCAGCAAAGAGAATCACTCCAGCAAATGGTGGATAAAATGCTGAATGATGTGGCCAGAGAGCAGAGCATTGGAATTGATCTAAACTGCCTGGATGTCCCTGCTCATCCTGGAGCAAAAGCTTTTTGTGGATGTTTTCAGGCTAAGTGAGGCCATAAAGTTCTCAGGGTATCCCAGGCAGTGGCAGAGTGATTCAATCAAGCTCTCTTATCAGATTCTCACTTATCTTTCCCTTCCCTCCTCCAGCAGGGTAGGAAATGCCTTCTCTGAAAGGCTGGACAGGCACTGCTGGGGTGGAGAGCTGCAGCCTTTAGCAGAGTAAGCAGATACCAGACTATGAGGTAACTTAAGAATTCAGCTGGTTAATGAAGCATGTGGCCTCCAGATCCTTCCCAGCTCCAGCCCTGCACACCCTTGTGCCTTGGGGCTCACCCCAGCATGGGAAATATGTGTTTTATGCACACAGGATTCTTCTCCATGGAGGATTTCCAAGGCACCAGCCTCTGAAATGCTCCTGGCTGCTGCTCTTCTTGGAGAGGAGTCAGTCCCTTGTCACCAGGGAGGCATCTGCCAACCTGAGCCCACAGAGGGAGGCTGAGGGTAACTCACTTCTTAAAAAGTCACCTTAACTGCCTTTTTGTCACTTGGGTCTGATTTACCTGGAGGAACAGAATAGCCTTGGCTAAGCTGGCTGTGGTCCCAGCCCTCACCCTGCAAATCCTGAGTAACCCAGCCAAGGCAGAGCACAATGAAGCAGAAGGTCCCCTGCAGTCTGGGATGTCACTGGACCGTGCAGAGGGATTAGCTTTTGTGCCATACTCAGGTTAACGCTTTGCAAACGCTATTTCCAGGCAAGAACTGATAGTTCCAAACGTGTTTAAATAAGTTTAGAGACTGGGGATGCATTCCTTAGGCTTTGGAGTGGATGGAGCAGGACAGTGGGGTCCTCATGAGTGGATTTGAGATATCCAGTTGCCTTGTTGCTGTTCCTGTGTGGGGTACTGTGTGAGTGGGGGCAGTCACAGGGCTGTGCTGACACTCTGGCTCCTCTTGAGGACCTTCCCACGTGCTCCAGGATGCTGTGGGAGGGCATGAGCTGCTCTGGAGGTGGAGCTGGAGCGAGCAAAGCTCAGGATGGGGCTTGGGAAGCTTTGGGAAGCTGGGTTGCCAAATGTGTGGTGTCGTTGGGGCCTCTGACATCTCCCTGCCAAAGGCAGCTGTGGGCAGGCAGCTGAGATTTTCTTCTTCTCCCTTCCTTTCCTTTCCCTGCACTGCTCCTGTTAAGCTCTCTTCACTGCACTCACCCTGATGGTCCCTCCCTCGCTTTATGTCCTTCAAACTCTTCCCTTTAAACACTTAGTCATCACTTAGCTAAACTACTATATACAAATATAGCTCTTTTGATCTTCCTACGTAAATCAATACCTCCCGCCCTTTCATCTTTGTAGGGGCTTTCTCTGAGCTCTCTCCAATTTACTACCTGTCTTTAAAAGTGAGTTGTCTTTTCAGGCTGATTCCCCACGATTTTCAGATTTCCTGAAGCCCCAGCACCTGCAGGAAATCGGGGTGGCTCTTTGCCACCTCCATTTACCTTCGAGTGGCACCAAGTGTTACGTGCAGAGCATCTCTTGTCTCCTTGGGCTGCTGTGGCTCTTCACAAGCCCTGTCAGCCTGTTCTGGAGATGAACAGTGATGCAGCCCAAGCTCCTGTTCCCAGGGAAGGTCTTACAGGACACTGAAAACCAAGGCACAAGCCAGGCTGTGCCATTTTGGGGTGAAGGACACTTGTCCCACTTGGGTTATAGAAAGGAATTCCTGCAGTGATTGGTGGCTGTGGAGATGAACCCAACATTGTCTGCAACAACTCAGCAAATGTCCAGAGCAGCTGTGGCTGCCCCAGCCCTGGAAGTGCCCAAGGCCAGGTTGGATGGGGCTTGGAGCAACCTGGGCTAGTGGAAGGTGTCCCTGGCTCGGGATGGGGGGAGACTGGATGGGCTTTAAAGCCCCTCCCAACCCAACCCAAACCATTTTGGGATTCTGTGAAATACGTGACAGGAGCACAGGGAAGCCCAAGATGAGTGAAGGGAAATGAGCTGCAGGGAGCAGCTGTTTGTCCCTTCAGGGTGGGTAACTGGGCATCCCACCCTGAGCCACAGGGGTTAACTGGGCATCCCTTCCTGAGCCACAGGGGGTAACTGGGCATCCCACCCTGAGCCACAGGGGGTAACTGGGCATCCCCCCCTGAGTGAGGCACTGGGGCACCCTCAGCCATGGCTGGTGGGGTTAAATCTCAGGCTCAGCCAGGCCTGGGACAGGTGGGGTGGGATGCACTTGTCAGGGATGGATGGATGGGCTCCTGTCACTGCTTGGCTGGAGCCGTGGGAGCAGCAGGAGTGTCCTGCTGATGTACAGTGGGAGGTGATCCCGTGCCTTGATTTAGTGCTGGTGTCACACACTGAGCCCGGCTCACACTTCATCCCAAGTGTTTAGTCCCTTGCTTATGTTACATTTGGTAAATAAAACTGTCAGTGAAATGCTCTTGAGCATGTGACCGTGGCTTTAGGGCAAGAATTAAGGCTCTCTGTAGGGCTGGAAGAGACCATT
This sequence comes from Neopelma chrysocephalum, assembly GCF_003984885.1. NCBI lineage: Eukaryota > Metazoa > Chordata > Aves > Passeriformes > Pipridae > Neopelma > Neopelma chrysocephalum. Next base: position 2,696,229 of record NW_020897914.1, read on the forward strand.
GCACAATTTCTCCAGGTACCCTGGGACCATTCCACCCCTGGACTGGGAACACTGGGAAAGTCATTAAAGCTATTACAGTAAAAAGTCTTCCCTGTCCCCCCGCCCCCCTTTTAAATGAAAGGTTTATAATAGCAATAAACCCTTGATTTTAACATCTCCTTATGGGTCAAATCAAAGCTGGTTAGAGCATGAGACAGGGAATCTCACCACTCTGCTCATCCCCTCTGGATAAATGGAGTAGTGCTGCCATGGGCCATATAGCTTAATTAGTCCCTATTCACTGCTGTTCCTTAAAAACCTCCTTTGCAAAGCCTGGGCAGCCTGTCCATGTCATATTTCCTGCGTTCTCAGAGGTGTTAATGAATTCATTAATCACTTAATGGCAAGGAGAGTCTTCAGGGACCGGCGTCGCAATTTACTGCTCCCAGGAGGAAAACTCTCTTGTCGCTGATCTAAAGTTTCAGCTCCACTAATTTGTACCAGCAGAGCTGCTGAGCTCCTTCCTGCAGTCCTTGGAGTCCACACGGACCTCCAGCATCGTGGAAGAGCCCGGAGTGAGGGGGGGTGGGAATTTGCTGGGTGAGGTCTTGTGCTGAATGATGGAGGTTTCAGAGGCTGAACAGGGCAAAGGAAACCTCTCCCCACCCTCGTGCTTGTGTTCCTTTTTTTCATTTCTCCCCACTGGGACAGGCTTCCTGAAAAACCACTGCAAAAGTTCCTCTGTGCACTGGGCTTGGAAATGCATCCCAAGCCTTTCTGGCTTATAGGAAATAGAGACTCTGGCAGTGTGGCTGTGTAATGTGGCCTGGGACTGCAGGCTAGGCCGTGAAATGAGCCTGTGAATCTTTTCTAATTGAAGAACGTCAGGGTGATGTATTTTGACTGCAACTGTCAGTTCGGATGTGAGTTTGAGTGTTTGCATTTCTGTTCCACGGGAAATGTTGATTATTTCAGTCTCTCGCCCTCGGAGCGGGAGAGCGGCGGGTGCCAAAGTTCCCCACAAAATGGCTCTGCTGGCTTCTTCCTAATCACAGGGAGAGGAGGAGGTGAACAGAGCCCTCCTCTCTGCTAATTCCCTTCCACCAGCCTGTCATCACTTTGCAGTTGCACCTTTTTAAAGGATTTTTTTCTCCCTGCTTTTCTGTTCTCCTGTGTAACTTCTGCTCTGGTTTCTCTTTTCATCTTTGCCCTCAGTCTGTTATGTTCCCAGACTGAGAGCCCAGGGAAGGAGAGTGTGTCAGGAAAGGGGTAGCAGGGCAGGCAGAGCTGGAGGCTGCCCATGTGCAGGCCTTTGCTCCCCATCCCTGCCATCCTGCTGGGATTCACTCCCCAGGGTGTTGTTCTTGCTCAGCAGCTCCTGTTAAGGGCGTGTGAGATGAAAGGTGGGAGAGGAGCTCTGTGTTGGCCTGGGAGAGGAGAAAGGGGGGAGAGAAAGCAGGAATGCAAACCCACTTCATTGGAGAAAACACAAAGGGAGGCAATTTCACTAAATGCCAGATGGTCAAACCGAAGCAGAGACATGTAGAGCCCTCCATGTCCAACTGTTTGCTTTGGCAGGGAGCCGTGGCTGTTCAGTGAGAGTCTCCCAGGCACCCTCTTCTCCTCCTTGGCTTTCCTCAGCCCCTTTCATAGAATCACAGAATCAGCTGGGTTGGAAGGGACCTCCGAGATCATCAAGTCCAACCCTTGATCCAACCCCGCCGTGGTTCCCAGCCCATGGCACTGATGCCACATCCAGTCTCTTCTTAAACACCTCCAGGGATGGAGAATCCACCCCCTCCCTGGGCAGCCCATTCCAATGGCTGAGCACCCTCTCTGCAAAGAAATTCTTTCTAATATCCAACCTAAACCTCCCCTGGCACAGCTGAAGACCCTGAGCCCTCTTGTCTTGCTGAGAGTTGCCTGGGAGAAGAGACCAACCCCCCCCTGGCTCCCCCCTCCTGTCAGGGAGTTGCAGAGAGTGAGGAGGTCTCCCCTGAGCCTCCTCTTCTCCAGGCTGAACAGCCCCAGCTCCCTCAGCCTCTCCTCATAGGACTTGTGCTCCAGTCCCTTCCCCAGCCTCGTTGCTCTCCTCTGGACCTGCTCCAGCCCCTCCATGTCCTTCCTTCCTGAGGGCCCAGAACTGGACACAGCACTCCAGGGGTGGCCTCACCAGTGCTGAGTCCAGGGGCAGAATCACTTCCTTGGACCTGTTGGCCACACTGTTCCTGTGCCAGGCCAGGATCCATTGGCCTTCTTGGCCACCTGGGCACACTCTGGCTCCTGTTCAGCTTCCTGTCCATCCCCACTCCCAGCTCCCTCCCTGCCTGGCTGCTCTCCAGCCACTCTGTCCCAGCCTGGAGCTGCAGGGGGTTGTTGTGGCCAAAGTGCAGGACCCGGCACTTGGCACTTGCTCATCCTCTGGACCCCTCCCCTTTCTCCATCCTCCTGATACTCCCTTGGGTCTCTTTCCTGGCCTCTCATCTCCTCCTGCTGCCCGTGATCATGTCACACCTCAAATGCTGACATGATTAAGAGCAAAGATTGAGCAGGGAACCATCTGGGCAACCACTCTTCCTCCCCCAGGATGGGATGTCCCTGTCCCACAGCAGCCTTGTTGAAAGTGGGAGCTGGATGCATGGCCAGGCAGGGGAAACTTTTGTTTGAAGATATTCTTTAATATATAAATAGATATCCATGTCTTGAAGAGCCACATGTATCCATTTGTTATTTAATGAGTGTCTTTTTTGTAGTTACTGTTATTCCTGTTATTAAATCTGAATTTTCCTATGCTGAAAACACTGTCAGGGTTACCTGTGGAGCTGCACTGTCAGCTCCAGGAAGGTAAACAAGGTAAAGATGATGGGAGTTTTCATGCTTTTCTTTCTTGGGCAATGTCCATTTAGAGGTTATTTTTCTCCCTGTTGGCTTTGATAAAATTCCAGATAACAAGTGGTCAAGATGGAGAGTTAAAGAACAGCAAAATGAGTATTTTAAAATCGTTACAAACCAGTGACTATGGAAAAAGCAGCTGAGCTTTCCTGGGTTTGTACTGACATATATGCTTATTACCAGCTATTCTTGCTCAAATTTGAAAATACAGGTTGTTTGCAGGTTGTTCTCCGGGTTTAAATGGTAGAGTTCTATGGAATAGGTACAGGCAGAGTGCTGGTCCGGAATGACTGGATCCCATTTCCAAGGAATTGAACTCATGCTGGCAGCACTGCTCCTAACAAGGCTCAGAGGGAGAGTGCAGACTTGGGAGGAGGCAGTGGAATGCTGGAAGCCTGAGCAGGGCAGGAGGTTTGCATTTCCCTTTGTGCAAATTCAATCAGAGCTTAATCATCCCAGAGATGAAGGGGTGGCAGGAAGGCCACTGCCAACACAACACTGGCAGTTCTGGGCTTGTCCTTCCCGTGAAGGAACATTGATGACCTTGGAGGTCTTTAAAGTTTGATGATTCTATGAGTATAAACTTCATCCTCCCTTCCCTGGGAGCTTTATGGTTTGGTTTGGCTGGAAAGGCAGTGGGATCCTTGCAGGCAGAGGATCCGTCACTCAGGGGGAACTTGGAATTGTTCCACTTGGGCATCACCACAGGAGATGTTGCTCCAGACAGAGCAATCAGGAGGGACTTTGTTCAGCACAGGGAGATGCAGCTCCCAACGAGCTCCCCTGTGTGTGAGGGTGTGCTCTCTGCATTCCAAACATTTATTACCCCACACTGCCTCCTGTGCATTTTACAACAGTTAGGACCAGAGTTTGCCTTGTTGTCTCCACAGTTCCCAACGGGAATGCCATCATTACTCCAGTCATTAGCAAGATGCAGGTTGTTTTCCAGAGCTGCTGGCTGTGGGATTGCTGCTGGGAGGAGGCTCGTGCTCTCCAGCCTCCCACGCTCCATCCTTCTTCCAGGGGGATGTTGTTGTGCTCAGCAGGGTTGAACCTGAGGGGGAGAAGAGGGAATGGAGGTTACGGAGAGACTCGTTTTGAGGGAGTGCTGGTGGGTGGCAGGGTCAGCAGGGGGGACTCAGGGATGCTGCTCACGGCAACAGCCATGGAAATCAGAGCAAAACAGCCACTTCCCTGCATTCCTTCTGTGCTCTGTGTGCCTTAGCTCTGCTCCTGGCCTGATGCCTCTCCCTTTAAATCCACATTGCTTGGACCTGAAGAGATGGTTTCCTCTGGCGCTGGAGATCATAGAATCAGAGAATCATAGAATCATAGAATCACAGAATCATAGAATCACAGAATCACAGAATCAGCTGGGTTGGAAGGGACCTCCAAGATCATCAAGTCCAACCCTTGATCCAACCCCGCCGTGGTTCCCAGCCCATGGACCTGATGCCACATCCAGTCTGTCCTTAAACACCTCCAGGGATGGAGAATCCACCACTTCCCTGGGCAGCCCATTCCAATGGCTGAGCACCCTCTCTGCAAAGAAATTCTTCCTAATATCCAACCTAAACCTCCCCTGGCACAGCTGAAGACCCCGAGCCCTCTTGTCTTGCTGAGAGTTGCCTGGGAAAAGAGACCAACCCCCACCTGGCTCCCCCCTCCTGTCAGGGAGTTGTAGAGAGTGAGGAGGTCTCCCCTGAGCCTCCTCTTCTCCAGGCTGAACAGCCCCAGCTCCCTCAGCCTCTCCTCACAGCACTTGTGCTCCAGTCCCTTCCCCAGCCTTGTTGCTCTCCTCTGGACCTGCTCCAGGACCTCAATGTCCTTCCTGAGCTGATCCGTGGATGAAGAGGGAAAGGCTGGAATTCAGCTGGCAGCTGCTGTCAGTCCAGCCCCGTGCAGCCCTGGTGGCACCAGCTGGCGGGGATTCTGGATCCAATGGTGTCCTGGGACAGGCTCGGGCTCGAGGGATTGGGATTTTCACAAAGTAAGAACAGAAAAATTCTGACTGCAATACTCAAATCTGCTGCCTTAAAAAATAAAAGACACTAACTAATACCACGGAAATTAATGTGAAGGAACTGTGACCTGAGAAGTGACAAAGGGACTTTTCTCTTTTCTTCCTGGACTCTTGCTGAAGAAAAAGAGAGATTTGATGTGATGTAAATATATTATTTCATCGTAGAAGGATAGTTAAGTTGTTACCTATATATATATGTATGTAAATAAACCTTGTAAGTATTTTTCCCCTTCCCCCAATGCTGAGTAGCTGTATTTTGTCTGAAAACCCTCTCACTCTGAAGCAAATTGTGGGAGGGGGGTTTGGACTTGGAAATTGGATTTTTGAGGGGTCTCAAACAAACACAACTGGGTCTCTCCCATTCCCTGCACAGTGATGCCCATCTCAGCACCTGGAAGCCCCAGCAGAGATTCTGGACCCGCTGGGTCTCCCCTGAGAAACAAACAACAAAAAAAGACGGATGGGTAGATTATGTTTATCCACAAGAGTATTTTTTTAACGTGTCACCCCTCCCAGCCTTTGGCAACCCTGACACACTTGAGAATTCCTTTGGATTTCCCACATTTCAGGGATGCAGCAAAGACACAGCAAATAGTTTGACTATGGGATATGGGAGGGAAGTTGTGCTCCCAAAAAAAACCTGCCCTCTGTTCACCTTTCCTAAGGAAAATGCTGAAACTTCACATTTCAAACCTCACATGCATTTTTCTGGAAATTTTACCAAACTCTTCACAGACCTGGAGACCAAATGAAGTGTTTTGTTGAAGTTCAGTAATAGGTTTCATTCAAACCTAAGTGATTGTTTTTCTCATTATAGAAAAAAGGAAAAAAGAGAAAAATGTTTCTTAATTTTTCTGTTTTCCTTCGGTTTTTGAAATTTTGGGGAACCAGAACTGTTAAGTCTCTATCTCACTGGGAGATTCCAGAGGGAAGGACTTAATGGCTTGGAATATAAACACAATATTCACAAAAACAGAGGAAAGTAAGAAACAAGGTTGGTTTGTTTGGCTTTTTTACCCCCAAAATTGGTCTTTTGCACCAGGGTGCAAGAATTGCCACATTCTCCCATGTTTCACTCTCACAAGGTTTGGTTTCTCAGTGTTTAAAACCAATTTACACCTTTGCAGGACAACCACGTCCAGCTTCACATTGGTTGCCCTTGTTTTTTACAGGAAGCTGGGGAAAAATTATGTATGGGCATATTTTCCTCCTTTCTAAATGCAAATTCTTAATTCAAGTGAAGATGTATAATTGTTTCCTGATATTAGGTATTTTTAGGTGTGCTCCCATCTGAATGCTATGAGCAGGCCTTTTTCCATTACCCTTTGGAAGGAAAAACAAATTTCAATGGGATTGTATTTGTTGAATACTGATGAAAGTAACTGAACAGAATTTAAAATTTACATGGGGAATAAGGTATAAAATGTGACCTACTGAGTTAAACTATTTGCTGTATCTTAGCAGACTATCATCACCATTAAATTGTACCCGTGATAAAATATAACTCGTAATGCAGGGGATAGAATAATGTCTTTTAAAATGAAAAGTGCATTTCCTGTCTTCTACCAAACTTGGAACACAGCAGAAGTAATAATAGACACATATAATGAATGACCCCAATCTGTGTGTATCCAATTACCCCACCGGGTGATACTTAAAAGTTATTAAGGGTTGTCTTTGAATCTTGAGTAAAATCAAAAGAAAAGGTGATTTCTGGGGTTGTCAGACTGTCCCTGGAGCTGATGCTGCAGAGATTTGGGTGATCCCAGAGCCCAGATTCACAAACTGTTGGCCCAGACCCTCAAGTTCTTCTGGTTTGTGACATTTAGAGGAGAAGCTCTTGTTCCTTGGGAGTTGAGGTTCCCGTCCAGAAAACCTGTCCTGCCCCGTTCCACCCTTCAGGGTGTAACCTACAGTGGGTTGTGAGGCCTCCCAGCTGGATTTGGGAATGCTGCTGATCCTCAGCCCTGTGTTATTATTAACTCACAGAACGCTGATCCCACAGATCCCACGACCACAGTGCCCAGAGATCAGGCATTTTCTGGTGGCTGAAACTCAGATTGAGATGGTGACAGGGATGGGAGGTGGGGAAAACAGGGAGGCTGTGGATGATACCCCCAGCTTGGAATGAGGGCTGCCTGGATCCGCAGGAAGGAGGGTTGGCTGGAGCGAAGGCAGCAAACTGCAGTGCCCTGAGGATGCATTTCAGCCTTCAGAAAGCTCCAATTGATCTTTGGGGCAACAAGCCCAGCTCCTGAATTGGATAAATCTATCTATAAATCCGATAATCTCTCCTGGAGTGTGCTGGGGTGACCTTGGTTGGATTGGTGCCCACCAAAGCTGCTCCATCACTCCCCTCCTCAACTGCAGGGAAAACAGAAAGTCTTGTGGGCTGAGGTAAGGGCAGGGAGATCACTCACCAGGTACCATCATGGGCAAAACAGGCTCCACTTGGGGAAAGTAATCAAATTAACTACCATTCCAATCAACCCCAAGTGCCTGAAAGGAGACAAGACCACTGTTTTTTGGCAGCATTTGTGTCCTGGGGACCCTCCACTGCTGTCCTGCATGTCCTCTGGCATGGAACACATGGTCCTTGGTGTGGGAACATCTGAGCAGACCCTCTGAGGAGGTTGGACTTGGTGACTTCGGTGTCCTGTGCTAACCCAGGATCCTCCTGCTCCCCCTGAAGCACCAGCAGCAGCGTTGCAGTGACCAGAGAGCCAGAGCCCCTCATCTGCATCCCCCTCTGCTCAGAGGTAAGGAATGGTGCTGAATTCAACAGGACAAGGGGGGCAGGAGAAGCAGAGAGATAAAAACTGGGGCTGAGCAGCTGGGACTTGCTGCTGCTCTGGTTTGTGCCCAGTCCCTCCCTGGGGGATGTTCTCCAGTCTGTCTCAGCACGCCCAGAGGCCTTTGAGTGAGAGGCTGTGGTTTACAGAGTCAACAGATTTCAGCAGGCTCCCAATATTAATTATTAATTACTCCTGGAGAGCGCCACACGTTAGATTGGTGGAGCAGTTGCCAGCCCTGCCTCTCCTCCCCACAGACACTCTCTCACTGTCAGATTCCTCTCCCTGACCCAGACCCCAGCGCTAGAATTAGGCCAGAAACTATTTTCCAGTTGAGTGGCTCTTAATGGGCTCTCCAGACGTGTTCTCTGCATCCTGTGAGTGACTGGATCTGTGGAGAGCAGAGTCAGTGGGATTGATTCGTTCTCTAAGAAGTATTAGGGTTTTAACTAAGTGGGGCTTGGTGTTGCTGGAGGTTGTATCTCATTCTCCAGAAACAGCCACTAATTACCCACAACACAGGGCAAGAGGCTGCTCTGGAGAAGACCATTTGCAGGACTCCTGGGGGAAGGTGTGTCCTGGTTAGAACGGCTGGGACCAATTCATCCCTGGATGGGTGTA